>NC_143018.1:125959345-126278988 GCF_055824585.1 Amblyomma mixtum | reverse complement strand
AAGTGTACTTTCGTAAATACGCAATTAATCCGTCTGAAGTATATTTAAATTCTAACAAATGGGTTGTCCGCGTAAACATATTTGCATTACACTTCAAGCTACCGTGGAACAATCTAGGGCTCGAAATGACGTTTCAGCGAAGAGTGAAAACTTTCCCTTTCTTGTCATCCTTTCGTTTATGGTAACTTCTAGCAGGAAGGTGATCACCACTTATACCCCTGCTACACGGGCGCTTCGAATGCCTTCCAGCCGAATGTCATCTAACGATGCTACACGTGTTCCGGCTAAGGGAGTGCTTGAAGATAATATTACGCCAATGAATATTAACCGCGTCAGCATGAAATTTCCCCGGGAGTGCGCCGATGAGGACGACTGCACTCATACTGTTGTTTACATCGCTTGTTTACATAACGTAAAACACAATCTGCGCTTTGGTTCTAATAAACAATCTGTTTTCTTTTTTACTGGTTGTACTCGTGATTGTTTACGCAGTGCTACAATGTGTGGGAAGCGATGATGCGATCGCACGCCTGAGAAAGCCGGGTTGTTGGCATCGCGCAGGACTGGCGCTTCTCGCTTCTTGTCCCGGCTTTCTCCGACGTGACCAGTACTTTTTTTTAAACTACTTTATCCAGAAGTATGTATGGCGACTGTTCGCTTTAACTGAAACGGCCTAACTTGTTATCCACAAGCTAGCGACGGCGACGACAGCTGCTGGCCGTAAAGCACGGCTCGGCAGTCTGGGTCACACCGGCGATTCCCGTTCATCGTACGCGTGCCCTGCGATGTAAGCAATAGTTGATTTCAGGTCACTGTTGCCAAAACTACACCTGGTGACCATTTGCATTCGCTAAAGCTTGTGATTCGCTCTTCACAACCGCCGAAATCACACCCAGTCAACCACGGATATCCGTAGTACGTACGATTAAGATCCGAATCTCCAGTGCCAGGTGGGGATGTCCGTAGGGCATGCCTACGGACGTCCATATCCGGACATACGCGTCGGAGATTCGGAGTATGTCCGAAGGACGTTCGTTATAGGATGGCTGGCGGATATCCGCGGACGGATGTCCGACGGGTATCCGTGAATATGCCTTTAGGGATGTGAACTTACGACGTCACATACATATTTTGTTTTTCCTCACATAAAAAAATGAAAAGAAATTCTATTTTGCAAACGACAAATTCAGCCGATCAAATTTTTATACCGGCAATTAGTTGCATATTCGGATTATAATCAATTAACATCACTTGAATATGGTGCTGATATGGAAGAACCTGAGGTAACCGAGGCATGCTGCCTTCCATGAAAACTAAACTCCTACCAGAAGCCGCGGCACATGGAGGAAGGACATGCCGCGGCAGGACGACAGGCCTTAAAGTCGATCCAATCCAATCCGTCAGCCACCAGTTCCGGCGCGGGCGGCACGGTGCACAACAGCGCGATCTTTGCGTAGTTTTTCGTGGCATCGTGCTTCTTTCGACCTTTATTTTTGCTACAGTATGCGGTTTGTTTGTTCTGCGGTTGCTTGGCTGTGCTATAAATGTGATCAATCACCTATGCGCTCGACAAGACCTTCTTCTGCAACAGAAGCTTTCGTGAAATAGCCCGGACGTCGTACTGCACCCGACTCTTTGTTGCCTCGGATGAAAGAAGCGGCGTGTTATAACTTGCAAGTAAGTAACTGTGCTTGAAGATTACCTTGATGATGTTGCCGTGGGATGAGCAAAATGCTGTAGCATATTATACTCACTTGCACAACTTAATTGTTTGCACTGGAGTGGAAGTTACAAGTACATACGATGCGGTAGCTGCCGCAAACGTGTTTGCCCGCGTACGCGAGCCTGTCGCGAAGCTCCGTAAGCCAGTGCATCGCGCCTCTCTCGTTCTACACTACGAAAAAAATTGAGACGAGGTGTACACATGCATGGTGTGAATCTTAAGGCAGTTGTACGTAAGTTCTTAATAGCGATAAAACAGAACGCACGAAAAGGATAATGTCGGGGCTGTGTGTGTTTTGCAGTGATTCGCGACTGATTTCTTATTTTCTTACTGTCTTTGCGGTGTGTATGTGGCCCGCCTGCGGAGTGTATTGGTGCCTAAACTATGTCATGCCATGGAAAGTGCAGGTAGGTTGAAAATAATGTAAAATTCGTCTACCTTCACAGCTTATCGACTTGTTTCAACATTAGGCTTGTCAAATGGATGTTTCCAGCCATCTACAGCACAGTAATTTGCGCTGAAATTAATTTTTCATCTTTTTACTTGCAGCGTGTATGTGGACAGCTCGTGCAATTGATTGCTGCAAATGTGCCACATCGTAGTGTCAACAGGTATCTATTAGTTGCAGTGTAAGTGCATGTTGCCCACTCACAACCTGTCCACTTGTTCCCTCAGGGTTGCTGCACGGACGTCACCAGCCCATTCAGAGCAACCGTGTTGTAGCTTGCGCTGCAGAGCATTGGTCTACATGTAAGTTCGAAGTGTGTTGAAATTATCAGCTCCCCTCATGCACTCTTCATCTTTTCCTTTGCAGCACGTGTGTGGACATTTCGTGCAAATGATGGCTGCGAATGTGTGACATAGTCAGCAGGTATGTTTTGCTATGGTATTTTTTATTATGATCTTCAGTGGCAGTATCTTGATTTGCAAAAATCATGTACCCTTTCAGTGACAGTATTTTTGCATTTTTGTTTGTTTTCTAGGGAAAATCTTTTTTGCAACAGATTCAACATGAGAACACAACCTGCATACAGTAACCCGTCCTATTGCATGGGACCTCTTCCAGCGTCAAGCGTGAAGAATGCCTCTTGAAGGTTGAAAGCATGCATTAATGCCTTTAATAAAATTGTTTGATTTTAAGACAACTTGCTTTGTGTTTGGTTGCTTCCTATAGGCATATGCATTTGATGTACGATGAGGCCTGTGCCTGATATCAAACACTTTGTGGGCTTGTATATAAACTCATTTAGTATATGACAGTTAAATTAGTGGCTGCAGTCACCAAGGCCTGCAACATGCCAATGTCCTCTTTAGGTCCGCGGCGGATATCCGCGGATATCCGTATCGGATGTCCGTGGGAGATCTTTCCAGTTACAAATGTACCTCCGTCGGACGTCCCTCGGAGATCCGTCGGAGGTCGGCGGATCTCCCACGGATATCCGTACATCCGTTAAGGGACGTACATCGTACGTCCGCTGGACGTACAGTGGTTGATTGGGCAGATCCAACCCTGCGAACTCGCTGGGCCTAGTCGTCGCGGAAGGGAACAGAGCCGTCGTCGATTGAAACTGATTTGGCAAGCGCTTATCGCTGGTGAGTGTTCAGGTATGCACACGTGAAATATAGGCGTTCGTTTCGCTCATTTAGAAGCGCGAGCATGCACACACCGCCGCCTCATCACCATGCTCTCGCTCAGCCGCCGACAAGGCTGACCATCCGCCGACCGGATTCGTCGGTGTCGTTGGCCTGAAAAACGTGTCCCTCTAGAATCATATTATAGTAAACTAGATATTTCACTATAATTACATGCTGTTGTTCAGCGTGATATATACTGTCGTTGTCGGACTAGTGTGCCCGCCGTCGTCGTCGTCGCTGTACACTGAAAACGAGCTGAGGCTTTCGAATGCGTTTCGAAAGTGTCGTGCAGCACCGCGGCAGTCCATCGAGTCCGAATGTCATTCCTATTCTCGAATGCCATTCCACTCAATGTCATTCGAACATTTCCGTGTGAGAACGTGATAGCATTATACCAGCAAAAGCGCCTTGGGTACTTCTGGGTCCGAATAAGCCAGCGGAAAGGACCCCGTGTGGCAGGGCAGACCGGCTCCCTTACACGCCCATGTATCTGTTGGTTGACAGTTCGACTCCTGACCTGTGCCTGACGCAAGTTTCAACTAGCAATTCCGTTCTCAATTAATCCCAGATTCGAACGCGACCAGTAGGGTACTTCTGCGATAATTTGGAAGCCCACAGTATTTGCGCAAAAAAAGGTATCACCGTGCAAAATAGTGCGTCGCTTTCGCTGGGTATATATACGGCAAGCCAAGTATAGCGCTTGTCGTAGGATTTGTTGTTTGCTGTGTCGCTGTCGTCTTGGTATGCTGTATGTAGGTATCTGCCGTTCCCATTCAATCACGTGACCTTATAATATCAGACTCCTGTTGATTAATGATAAATACCCGTGTACGATTTGTTCTCCAGTTGATGAATGTCATTCCATGGAGCCGCCCAGTAGACTTTTTTTTAAGCCCGAGTAAACACATTTTGAATGTATTAAATGTATATTTTTAGTATATTTCTAATGTATATTTTTACTATATTTTTAATGCATTATAAATATGCTAAGCGGACAAAAATGTACTTTTCACGTATTTTTAAGAACGTTTAAAATATTATTCCTAGTATATTTAGAAAGCATTCGTATTGCAGTTTAAGCATAGGGACAAAAAAATGCGAAATAAATATGAAATTAATACAATACGTTTGAAATGCATTTTTAGCACATCCTCTTTTCGCTAAATGCTGTGAGCCTCGACATCGGGCGTAATCGCGGCAGATGGCGCTGGAATGCTGTTTTGCGTCGCTCCGCCACGCGCTGGAGATCCCGCAAACTTTTGCTGCTGACAGTACAACATGCCTGACGACGACATACGGACAGCCCTCTCACCTTACGGAAAGGTGATTGACGTTTGCCGGGAGAAATGGCGTGTTCACGGCGTGCAAGAAAAATCATCGTCAACGCGAGTGGTGTCCTTGGTTCTGCGGACGGGTCTCACCGTGGAAGACCTGCCCCACCAACTTCGTATCGCCGGTGAGCAGACCTTGGTTGTTGTCCCTGGCAGAGCACCGTTGTGCTTGAAATGCCGAAACACCGGTCATGTTCGACGTGACTGCCGCGTCCCGAAATGTACGCTTTGTTGTCGCTACGGCCATGACGAAGCGCAGTGTGAAAGGACGTACGCGTCGGTAACAGGATCGGCGCCCAAGGAAGACGTGGCGGACCTTTTCATGGACGAGGCTGACGTCGCTGAGGCCTCCCGCACGGAGAGTTGGCCGTCGGACAAGGCCGTAATGCCGTCTGAGCATAGCGCTGGCCTACCGAACGCGGCTACAGTGCAACTTACTCAGCAGAAAACTGAAGAGGAAAAGCCGAGCGATGAAAATGTGAAGGAGTTGGCCACCGAACCAGCCGCTACCGAGGTGGATGCAGCAAAACACGCACCTGGAAACGATTTGATGGACGTCGCAGAATCGGGTGTAAGCAACGCGGCGACAAAAAGGTCACGGGACTCAGCCAACAACCAGCACGAGAACCTTGGCAACGATAGCAACGATGAACCCCCGCCGAAAGCACCGGTGGGCCGTCGGGCGCCCTTCCGTCCGAAACCGAACATTCCGCCGGACAGACGGCCGGCGGCAACACCGCCTCCGTAGGACGTGGCGCCTACTGGGGCGTCCAGGCCAGCGTCGTCAAAAGATGGACGCCTTTTCAGAAGTAGCCGCTGCGTACACCGCAAAGGTACGCGTGGGAATTGTGCTGCCAATTGCTTACTTGTTGCAAAGCGCTAATATCAGTAGTTACCCAGAGGTACTGTGCGAACGGTGTGCTCTATAAGATACATGGCTCTGAGACTAGAGACAGCATTAAGAGTTGCCACCTTGAATGTTCGTGGCCTTGGAGCACGTAGGCGACAGTATCAACTTAGTCGCCTCTGTATGGAGAAGGAACTCGATGTCATCGCGATACAAGAAACTAAGGTCGAGACTCAAGAGCAGACCGATCGCATGGTGATGCCTTTTACCGCGCATTATAATGTGTGTGTATGCCATGCTAATGGCATGTCAGGCGGGTGCGCACTGATGATACGGAAGAGTGCTGGCATTATTGAAGAGAGTATGACTGTTTGCCAAATTGGCCGCATGCTTATTGTAGATTTTTCTTTTTCTGAATCCTTGTGGCGGATCATATGCGTTTATGCTTCTAACAATGTGAATGACCGAATGGTATTTTTTGAGTACATTGAGCAGTACTTAAAGTGTGATCGCTTTGTCATATTTCTCGGTGATTTTAACTGTGTGTGTTTTGCGGAGGATCGATTCAGAGGTGCACATGTTCGTGACAAAAGTGCTCTCCTTTTGAGCTCACTAATTGAGGAGCACAACCTAGAAGATGTGGGCCGAGTCTTCACTGGCGGTATGCTTCCGCAGTACACACACAATCAGAGAGAGAGCCGAGCAAGGTTGGACAGAGTGTATATTTCACTAGACTTGATGCCCCTATGTAACAGTTGCAGTGTCACACCACTATCATTCACAGATCATAGCTTGGTGAGCTTCGCACTCGGGAAAAAAACTAAGACGACACGATTTAACTGGGACATGTGGAAATTCAATGAAAAGCTTCTTGATGATGAACTGTTCTCAAGCAGAGTTAAGGGAAAATTAACAGAGATGCTGACAATGAAGCATGAAAACTTTCGGACTGCATGGGAGGAATTTAAGAGCCAAGTTAAGCTCATTGCAATCGAAAGAGGAAGCAGCCGGAAGCACGAAGAACTGCAGAAGCAAAAAGAGCTGCAAAGGAAACTGGAATTTCTTTTAAACGTACAAAACTTTGACCACGATCAATTGGCTGAGAACGTGAAGAAAGTGAGACATGAACTAGAAGTTATTGATACAGAGCGATACAAGGCTGCAGTCATACGTTCTCGTAGTGAAAGGTTATGGATGGGTGAGGTGCCAAACAAGCGCGCAATGAGCGATGAAAAACGGCAGGCGTCAAGAAACGAGATCAAGCAGATACGTTTCCAAAATGAAGTGACATCAGATCCCGCGGTGATCGAGAATGCTTTTGTTGACCATTATCGCGATGTGTTCGGCAATGTCACACGCCTCGAGCCAGGCTTCGACAGCGATTTCATGATCGGAATGCCAAGACTGGATGACGATGTTAAAGACAGCCTAGAAATGCCAATAAGTGTGAGCGAGATCAAAACAGCGATAGAGAAGCTGCCGTCGGGCAAATCGCCAGGGCCGGACGGCCTAGGCGCAGCTTTTTACAAAGCTTTCAGTGAAGAATTGGCGTGCATTTTGCATAAACTTCTGTCAGAAGCGTATGAATTTAAAAAAGTCGCTCCTTCATTCCGGACATCACACACAGTGCTGATTCCAAAAACCGATGATCCGGAAAAGCTCCTTCTTGTAGGCTCATATAGACCGATATCTCTCACCAATACAGACTACAAAATTTTTATGAAAGTCTTAGCTGGACGATTACAAGTGGTAATTAAAGAGCTAGTAGGGCCACATCAGAGGTACGGCATTAGAGAGCGCACAATTTCAACGAACACCCACATCGCAAGAAGTGTACTAGAATGTTGTGATGCCCTTGAGGGTCGAGTGGCCATGTTACAGCTTGACCTTGCGAAGGCCTTTGACCGGGTCTCGCATGGGGTGCTTTTCAGTATACTACAGCACTGTAATGTTGGGAGCATAATTTTAGACGGTGTCAAAATGGCTTATGAAGAATGTTCAATGCAGATTATCATCAACAAGTGCCTTAGTTCAAGGGTGCTAGTCCGCTCCTCTGTGAGGCAAGGATGTCCCTTGTCTCCTCTCCTTTTTGCCATATACCTCGAACCTTTCTGTAGGGCAGTCATCCTTGATGCAAACATACGTGGTTTTAGGCTGCACGCCGCTGAAGTTAAAATGCTGGCTTATGCAGATGACGTTGCAGTCTTCTGCGAGGACAGAGAAAGCGTGCTAGAGGCTGTGCGCATTGCCAGAAATTTCTGTTGCTATACTGGGGCCCAGATTAACTTTGAAAAAAGTGTGGGAATATGGCATGGGAGCTGGAATACGACATCCGCCAATTTCGCGGGTATAGAGTGGACTTCAGTGCCTGCACGGTATCTCGGGGTGCCCCTTCAGCACATAGGGACTCGACGCAGTTCTGGAGTGAACAAACAGAAGAGTTGAGAGAAAAAACAAAAGGATGGCAGGGTCGCGGATTATCGGTGTTCGCGCGTGCGGCAGCGTGCAATGTTTTCTTGATTGCCAAAGTGTGGTATATGATGCAAGTGTTGTTCATGCCTCGTATAAATGTGCAAAAGATGCACCGAGTGTTTGCCGTCTTTATCTGGAACTCCACTTGGGAGCGGACCAGCCGTACAAACCTTTTTCGCAAAGTTCGCGATGGTGGACTAGGGCTCTCACACTTGTTTATACGACAGATCGTATCGCGATTCTTCTTCCTGCGAGATGAAAGTAACGATTTTCTCCGTACAGTCATCCAGGCGAGATTGGCGAAAACACTGCCTGAGTTTGTTGTTATACTGGCAACATCCAATGTTGCCAGTATAAGAGTGACCGGCTACTACCGAGAAGTAGTTGCTTCCTTTAGAATACTTTGTGCACGTTTTTCTTTGGAGCATTTGTCCTCAGTGACAAAGAAACAACTGTACGCGGACTTAGTTGACAGCATGCTGCCCACCCCATTGTATAGGACGGTGTACTCTGGAGGCTCAGGTAAAGATGTACTGAAGCGAGTCAGAAGGATGCCTTTAAGACCGGCGGCCAAAACGTTTTTCTTCCAGTTGCACACGAACACACTCCCCGTTAAAGTATGGCTGGAACAGAAAGGAATATTCGTGCCTTGGACAACCGATTGCTTACTGTGTAAAAAGCCGGAAACAATTGAACATGCCTTCATTGAATGCTGGGACGCAGTCTTCCACTGGGATATTTTGCAGCGCACTCTAAAAAAAGATCTCCCCATAACACCCTATGGAATACGATTTCTGCCAGTTGAAAGCGAACAAGGGATACCTTTTGATATGTTCATGGTCCTGGGCCTCCACAGCCTGTGGAGGACGAGAATGGCTTTTCGGCACGCAGATGCCAATGTGCGATCTACGCGCGATAACCTAATCAAAAGTGTTTCATATATTAGAGAAGTGTATCGTGCACAAAATGAACCCCCTGAGTGGGTTACCATCCTTGATGACTTGGTGTGTCTGAAGAAATTTTGAAATACCCGCATCGCATGCTAACGTGCTTATTCAGTATATATGTATGTATTCATTTGTGTGACCTGTCACTGTATTAGCAGGCAATAAAGAAAAAAAAACTCGTTAGTATAGTCATTCTACTTCCAGCCACCGAGCGTGACGGACGCAGAATCATGGGCTCCCACGGAGCGGCGATAGCGGCCGTTGCCGGCCGCGGAAATAGGTTTACCAGCGACGCAGATAAGGATTACGAGATCGTTCTGCCTACCCTGCCCACCGGACGTGTTGTTTTAAACACGGTTTTTTTGCACGGGGACGTGCGTGTGAGGCCCTACAGGGTCGAAGACTTCAGAGACGCCCTCGCCAACGTTGGTGCGCTCCCCGACGTCGTGGCGTTGGGGGCGTACCAGATAAACCATGTGTGGGCGGTGACCTTCAGCAGCGCTGACGCCGCAAAGAAACTAGCCGCCATGAAGGAGCTGGAAGTGAAGGGACGCCGCTGCATCGTTTTTGACCCAGAAGACCATCAGGTAAAGCTGCGCCTCCACTAGATGCTTCACGGCGTCGCCGACGAGGACATCCGTACGGCATTCGCGGCGTTCGGCAATGTGACCGAGGTAACCCGGGAGCGTTGGCGCGTCGCGGGCATGAAGGAGAAGGGCTCCACCACGAGGACCGTGCTCCTGAAACTGAAGCCAGGCGTGAAGGTGGACGACCTGCCTCACCAGGTACGAGTCGCTGGCGAGTTGGCTCTCGTGGTAGTTCCGGGGCGGCCGATGCAGTGCCTTCGTTGCGGCGGCACGGGGCACGTTCGCCGCGATTGCAAGGTGCCCAGGTGTTCGAAATGCCGACGCTACGGACACTCGGAGGCTGACTGCGTTCGTACCTACGCGTCGGCTACCGGGCATGTAGCAGCGAGCGACTCCGCAGAACTGATGGACGTCGTCGAAGCAGAGGAAGCAGCGAGCGGTGCCGACGACAGGGGCAAGACGGAGGGGATGGTGGTTCAGCCAGCTGTTGCGAGTAGCGGCACCGACACCGTGGTCTCACAGGAGAGCGGGCCGCCAGTTAGTGACCCGTCATTAACGCCTCTGGAGACACCCAAGGACAGAGCGAACCCGCCACTACCAGTGGACGGGGAATCGATGGCGGCGAGCGAAGACCACGACGAGAAGGCCGACGCGCGCATGGCTACTGGTATCACTACCCCTGCGAAGCGTCCGCACGTCGAGACTAAGCCCGACGGGGACAAGGCAACAGAGCCCAGCGTCGAGGAACCACCGGCAAAGACGCCGCAAGCACGACGGCCCAGTCTGCGGCCGCGCCCAAAGGTCCCGGCTGAGAAGCGTGGCGGCGACAAGGCGCCTCCTGACCAGAAACACGTGCTCGCGCCGGATGACACCGGCGGCGACGGCATCGTCTAGCGACATGCTAGGCGCGGGAGGTAAGCACCGTGCTTTCGGTCTCTTCTTCCTAAGTTAAAATGGCTTCTGCAACTCCGTTTAAAGTCGCCACCCTAAACGTCAGAGGCCTGGCGGGTAAAAGAAAACAAAGCCAGCTGTACCGACTTATAACGGAGCAAGATATCGATATACTGGCAGTGCAGGAGACGAAAGTCGACGGTGAGGAAGAGACCGGGAGCATGGTGCGGCGTTTCACGTCTAGATATTTTGCCGTCGTTAGCCACGCTGTGGGCACATCGGCGGGTTGTGTTCTTTTCGTTAGGAAGTTAGCTGGGCTAGAGGTGCACGGTCACCATTCGTGCATGACGGGCAGATACGTGTCCATTGATTTCTCGCTCTGTAACACTGACTGGCGCATTGTTTGCCTGTACGCCCCGAATGCGGTTGATGGCCGAGCATCTTTTTTTGAAAGTGTCGAAGAACGGCTTTGCACAGACAGACAGCTGATTGTCATGGGCGATTACAACTGTGTCCTTAGTGCGCGCGACAAGACAAGCGTCCGAGGTTTCCGAGACAAAAGCACTGAAGTGTTGTTGCGAATGATTGTGAACTGCAACCTCGAGGATGCGGCAGAGTGTCTTGAAGGAGCGCGTGCTGTAAAGTACACACGATTCGAGGGCTCAAGTCACGCACGGCTAGACCGCATTTATGCATCTGCGGATACTATACCTAAATGCAATAGTTATGTAGTAATGCCGGTTTCTTTTTCTGACCACTGTTTGGTTCAATGCTGCATAGGAATCATTAAGAAGGGGAATGGTTTTTCGTGGGAAATGTGGAAGTTAAATGACAAGCTACTCCAGGACGAATTTTATAACCGAGCTGTAAGGGAAGAAATAGCAAAAATAGAACCAAGTAGTAACATGAGGATTTGGCAGCAGTGGGAGCTCACTAAAGAAACTTTAAAATTAAAAGCAATAGAAAGAGCCACCTGTATACGTCATGAAGCAAAAAAAGAGGAAATGGAGCTAAAGGCACTGCTTCAGAAGATGATAAAACAAGAATGCCGAGCGCCTGGTAAATGGATAGAAGACATAAGAAAAACCAAACAAAAGTTACAGCTTATCGAAGAAGAACGTTATCGGGGAGCGCTGGTGAGGGCAAGGGCTGAAAACGTGGCTGCAGAGGAAGCGCCAACGAAACGAGCGCTTGGTTTGGAAAAAGCCCGTGCCGAAAGAAATCACATTCATGAAATAGAATGGGGAGGTGTTTCAAAAACGGACATCGATCATATCAAAGCAGCTTTTTTCGAGCATTACCAGGCGCTCTTCGCATTGCATCCGGTAGATGTTATCGCATTTAAGGATTCGTTTCTAGCCGAGATGCCGCGTCTGGACGACGGAACTAAAGGCAGATTAGAGCAGGAGATAACTCAATTTGAAGTTGAGCAAGCAATAGACAGTTTAAACCTAGGTAAGTCGCCTGGACCGGACGGGTTCAGCGCGGCATTCTACAAAGAATTTAAACATGTAATTTCCCCGGTCTTGAAGGTAATCTTTAATGAAGCCTTTAAAATAAAAGCACTGCCTCCGTCGTATGGTTCGTCCCATACTGTGCTAATTCCCAAAACGGACGACATAGACAGATTACGATTGGTAACAGCATACCGACCAATAGCACTCACTAACGTCGAGTACAAAATTTATATGAAGGTTTTGGCGCGAAGATTGCAGACCGTGATCCATTACTTAGTTGGTCCGCATCAGACCTGCGGGATTAAAGGGCGGTCCATTTTTACAAATATTCACGTTGCGCGCAGTGTCTTAGAATCCTGTGATGACATTAATGGTCAGGTGGCCATACTCCAGATAGATTTAGAAAAGGCTTTTGACTGCGTTGCCCATGAGCTTTTGTTTGCAGTATTAGGCCATGTTAATGTTGGTTCTGTTATCAGCGAGGGTGTGGCCCTGGCATACCGGAACTGCACGACGAGATTGATTGTTAACAAGAGTCTGGGGGCCCCCATTGGCGTGCAGCGTTCGGTGCGCTAGGGCTGTCCCCTCAGCCCCCTTTTGTTTTGTATTTATGTGGAGACCCTTTGTTTGAAAATACTGAAGAACAGTAGTATTAACGGATTTAGTTTACAAGCAGCCGAAGTAAAGCTCTTGGCGTACGCTGACGACATTGCTGTGTTTGCCGTTGACGAGGGAGGCATAAGCGAGGCTGTTCAATGTGTACGCGATTTCAGCCAAGCTACAGGAAGCGGGGTTAACTGGTCGAAGTGCCTCGGGCTTTGGCACGGAAGCTGGGCATGTACGCCCGAACGGTTTGCCAGTGTGCCTTGGACGACGACACCAGATAAATACTTGGGCGTTCCGCTCGATGCTTACCGTGACAGTGAAAAGTATTGGACAGGACAGGTCAAAGAGATACGGGAGAGAGCAGATAAGTGGAAAGGAACGACCTTGTCCATTTTCGCCAGAGCCAATGTTGCAACTTGTTCTTTATCAGCAGGCTCTGGTACGTAATGCAGGTGCTGCACTGTTCACAGCTAAGTATTCAAAAGCTACACCGAATTTTCGCCGTCTTTATCTGGTCGTCAGAATGGGAGCGCTGCAGCCGGACCAACGTGTTCCGACGGGTACAAGACGGCGGGTTGGGATTGGGCCATTTGTTTTTGCGACAGCTGGTCAATCGTTTTTTGTTTTTTCGGGACACAAGAGACCCTTTTTTGCGTTCCGTATGCCAAGTTAGGCTGCGGCATCTGGCTTCGCCAAGTGAATTTTAAATTGACGAAGCCAGACTCATGCTGGCTGATCACGAGTCGTGTGTACATAATGTTTATTGTCTTTTGTTGATTGTTTGTTTTTGCAATTTTCTGTGTCAAAGCCAGGCAATAAAGAAAAAAAAAACTCGTTAGTATAGTGGCCAGTATCCCCGCCTGTCACGCGGGAGACCGGGGTTCGATTCCCCGACGGGGAGTTTCTTTTTTTCCCCCTTTTGCCTTCTGTGCCTTTAACTAAGCGACGGTGCGCGTGTGCTTCTGCCTCCTCGTTAGTATAGTGGCCAGTATCCCCGCCTGTCACGCGGGAGACCGGGGTTCGATTCCCCGGCGGGGAGTTTCTTTTTTCCCCCTTTAGCCTTCTGTGCCTTTAACTAAGCGACGGTGCGCGTGTGCTTCTGCCTCCTCGTTAGTATAGTGGCCAGTATCCCCGCCTGTCACGCGGGAGACCGGGGTTCGATTCCCCGACGGGGAGTTTCTTTTTTTCCCCCTTTTGCCTTCTGTGCCTTTAACTAAGCGACGGTGCGCGTGTGCTTCTGCCTCCTCGTTAGTATAGTGGCCAGTATCCCCGCCTGTCACGCGGGAGACCGGGGTTCGATTCCCCGACGGGGAGTTTCTTTTTTTCCCCCTTTAGCCTTCTGTGCCTTTAACTAAGCGACGGTGCGCCTTTGTTCCTGTCTCCTCGTTAGTATAGTGGCCAGTATCCCCGCCTGTCACGCGGGAGACCGGGGTTCGATTCCCCGACGGGGAGTTTCTTCTTTTCCCCCCTTTAGCCTTCTGTGCCTTTAACTAAGCGACTGTGCGCCTTTGTTCCTGTCTCCTCGTTAGTATAGTGGCCAGTATCCCCACCTGTCACGCGGGAGACCGGGGTTCGATTCCCCGACGGGGAGTTTCTTTTTTTCCCCCTTTAGCCTTCTGTGCCTTTAACTAAGCGACGGTGCGCCTTTGTTCCTGTCTCCTCGTTAGTATAGTGGTGGATTCCATTTCCGGCCACCGAGCGTGACGGACGTGTGTGTCATGGGCTCCGTAGGAGCGGCTTCAGCGGCCCAGCAGGGCCGCGGTAACAGGAATATTGCTTCAGACAATGAGTACCAAGTTGTTTTGCCTAGTTTGCCAACAGGGCGTTTTGTTTTGAACACCGTTTTTCTACACTGTGATGTTAGGGCCCGCCCGTATCGGGCAGAAGATTTTCGCGATGCGCTCGCCGAGTTATCGCTCCTGCCGGAAGTGATTGCCCTCGGAGCCTACCGCATGAGCCATGTGTGGGCGGTGACTTTCAAGGACGAAGATGCGGTGAAAAAGATTGTCGGCATGGGTGAGCTGCTGGTGAAAAAGTGCCGCTGTATCGTAATTGATCCTGCCAACCAGGACGTTCGCATGAAAGTGCATTGGTTGCTACACAGCGTGCCCGACGACGACGTACGGTTTGCCTTCGAGCCGTACGGGAAGGTCACAGACGTCGGCCGAGAGCGGTGGCGGGTGCATGGCCTAGCAGATAAGGGCTCAACTACCAGACTGGTCACCTTGAAGTTGAAGCCGGGCGTAAAGTTGGACGACCTGCCGCACCAGGTGAGCGTCGCCGGAGAGTTGGCCCTCGTGGTCGTGCCAGGTAGGGCTCCGCTCTGCCTTCGGTGCCGTGGCACGGGCCACATTCGTCGCGACTGCCGCATCCCCAAGTGCAGTGCGTGCCGACGCTTCGGTCATGAGAGCAGCCAGTGCGAGCGGACGTATGCCAGCGTAACAGGACTGACAACCACCGACGACGCCTCAAACCTGCTCATGGACGAGGCGGACATGGAGGATGCAGCATCGGTGGCAAGTGCAAGAACGGAGGTAGCCGAAAATACGGTGATTCCACTGCCGCAGCAGGAGCAACCCGGAACCGAAGCGGTTACTGCAGAGCAGCATCAACCGCCTTCGCAGGATTCTTCGACAGCTGTGAGCGCCGAGCTGAAAACCTCAGTTGATTATGAAGCGGCTCCCAGCACCTCAGAACCCGAGGTTATGGACATCCTTAGCGCTTCAGCCAGCCTGCTGGCGGGGAAACGACCACACGACAAGACCCTTAGCGTTGGGACGAAGGAGGACGGCGGGGGCGGAGACGAGCCACCCACCAAAGCCCCAGGTA
The DNA here is from genome assembly GCF_055824585.1 of Amblyomma mixtum. NCBI lineage: Eukaryota > Metazoa > Arthropoda > Arachnida > Ixodida > Ixodidae > Amblyomma > Amblyomma mixtum. The sequence goes on along the minus strand of NC_143018.1, from coordinate 126,263,663 downwards.
TGCGGAGGTCTACCTTGAAGCCGCGACCGAACATTCCGGTCGATTCGCGGCAGGCGGGTAAACCGCCCCCGTAAATTTAGTTTGTCCAGCTAAGGTGGGTTGGGAGGGGTTTCCGTAAACGCCATGGCTCTCATCATGAGCGGTTCGTTTTTCGTGTTCGGGCTTGGAAAGAGGTGCCAAGTTTACTTGGACTGTCCTTTTTTGTTGGTTAGAGTTTCTTTTTTTTTTCCTGGCCTTCGACGCGCTTATCGCCACAGTATCATGACCACAGACCCTTGGGCTATTGTAATGGGCACCATTCTACCGTGTAACCATGGCGGTTAATATCGAAAGAGCGCTACGGGTAGCGACGTTAAACGTACGGGGCCTTGGAGCAAGACGACGACAATGTCAGCTTAGTCGCCTTCTCTTAGATAATGACTTACATATAGTGGGAATCCAAGAGACAAAAATTGAGAGCCAGGAGCTCACCGACCGAATGGTGTCCAATTTTCGTGCTCATTTCGATGTGTGTATTTCTCACGCGATTGGTGGATCAGGTGGTTGCGCCATATTCATACGCAACAACTTTGGAATCTGCGTGCAGTCAGTATTTTCATGTGACAGTGGACGCCTCTTAATCGCTGATATCGTCTTTGGCGAATTGGAGTGTCGCGTCATCTGTGTATACGCGCCGAATATTGACATGGAACGGCGGGCATTCTTTGAAAGGCTTGAGGCGTACCTAAACTGTCAGAAAGTGATAATACTGCTAGGCGATTTTAACTGTGTTTGCAATGTTGATGACCGCGCAAAACATTCGCGTGTTCGTGACAAGAGTGCAGAATTTCTTAATACACTTGTGCACGAATATGACCTTGAAGACATTGGTAGCGTTTTCGCCAGCGGTACTCGTCCGCAGTTTACACACTTCCAGCAAGACAGCCATGCAAGGTTAGACAGATTATATGTCTCTGCCGAATTGATACCAATGTGTAGCGAGTACGAAGTGAAACCCATCGCATACAGCGATCACTGCTTGGTAACGGCCGCCTTTGGAAAGACGCAGAGGAAACGAATCTTTAGCTGGGACTTGTGGAAAATGAATGCGCAGCTGTTGGATGACGAAGCTTTTGTCGACGCTGTAACGAAAGAACTGAAAAATTTGACTGCAAGCGAGCCAGAATGTTACGCCATTCGTTGGGAAGATTTTAAGCAGAAAGTAAAAACAATGGCTATTGAAAGAAGTAGTGCAATTCGACGCAATCAGAAAGAAGCAGAGACAAAGCTTCGCCAGCAACTGCAGTTTTTTGTTAGTATGGAGAATGTCGAACCTGGTCTGTGTGTTAGAGGAATAAAGGAAGTGAAAACTGAACTTGAACGGATAGATTCGGAGAAGTACAAGGCGGCAGTAGTGAGATCAAGGTCCGAGAAGCTGTGGGCGGGAGAAATGCCAACCAAGCGGGCTCTCTCAGATGAAAAAAGATACGCATGTCAAAAAGAAATCCGCCAACTAGCTATAGGTGAAAACGTCACGTCTAACAGAAATGAAATTAAGCATGCGATTGCCGAGCACTTTAAAGAAATTCTAAGCCATCCACGGGACCTTAAAGATTGTTTCCAAAAAGAATTCCTTCCGTTGATGCCAAAGCTTGACGAAGAAGTAAGGACACAGCTAGAACAACCAATCACACCAAGTGAGATAGAATGCGCAATAAATGAGCTGGCAGTCGGGAAAGCACCTGGGCCGGATGGCTTAGGGGCCATTTTCTATAAAACCTTCCGGTCTGAGGTTGCCCAAGTTCTTTATCACGTTGTTAGCGAAGCGTATGACCAGAAAAGACTACCCTTGTCCTTCACAACCTCGCATATCGTGCTAATCCCGAAGAGTGATGATGCTCAGAAACGTTTGTTGCCAGGCTCATATCGCCCAATAACTCTTGCTAACGTCGACTATAAAATATTCACCAAAGTTCTAGCAAAGCGACTGCAAGGTGTTATTAAGAAGTTGGTTGGACCACACCAGACTTGTGGCATTAAAGGCCGCACTATCGCGACGAATGTGCACGTGGCTCGAAGCGTGCTCGAGTGTTGCGATGCGCTGGGCGATCACGTCGCGATGATGCAGCTTGACCTGGCAAAAGCCTTCGACCGTGTCTCGCACAAGGCATTGCTCTGCATACTTGAACACACGAATGTGGGCAGTGTGATTACGGAAGGCGTCACGATGGCGTACAAAAAATGTACAACGCGTATTATTGTTAACGGTGAGCTCACTGATAGCTTGTGCGTGCTCTCGTCGGTGAGGCAGGGATGCCCCCTTTCACCACTGCTGTTTGCCGCTTATCTTGAGCCACTCTGTCTGGCGATGGAACATAATGCGCGCATAACAGGTTACAGACTACAGGCTGCCGAAGTCAAAATTCTGGCGTACGCGGATGACATCGCGGTGTTCTGCGCCAGCAAAGATAGCATTAGAGAGGCAACTAATGTCGTCGAGAAGTTTTGTGATGCGAGTGGAGCCCAGATAAACTGGGATAAAAGTCATGGCTTCTGGCATGGCGATTGGGTGGACACACCAGAAGCCTTTTGTCGGCTCACCTGGTCAATGGTGCCAACGCAGTACCTTGGTGTGCCTCTCGGAAATTATCGCGACCCTGAACCGTACTGGAGGGATCAAGCCTTGATGGCTAAAGAAAAGGCGAACGGGTGGCAAGGCAAGCAACTGTCGATGTTTTCTAGAGCCACTGTCTGCAACCTTTTTTTGATATCAAAAATCTGGTACGTCATGAATGTGTTGTGTGCGGCGAGGATGAGCATTCAAAAAATGCATCGGGTTTTTGCTATTTTTATTTGGGCCTCGACTTGGGAGCGGTCCAGTCGAACGAATTTGTTTTTGCCTGTAAAGAAAGGAGGTCTTGGCCTGGCTCACTTGTTTCTGCGACAAATTGTGGCACGCTTTGTTTTTTTACGAGATCAGAATGATATCTTCCTGCGCACAGTTATACAAGTAAGACTGTATAGACTTCTGCCTGGATTCGTAGTCTCGTCTGTGCAAAATATGTGCGGAAGGGTGACTGGATACCTGCATGAAGTTGTTTTATCGTATAGGCTGTTGAATGTACGTTTTTCCCAGCAGTACCTGTCAACCGTTACAAAGAAAAAACTCTACAGAGACCTTGTAGATGTCATGCTCCCTGTACCTTTGTACCGTTCTCCACATCGCGGTGGCCCAGGACAGGACGTCCTAAAAAGAGTGAAGAAAATGCCTATACTACCCTCCGCCAAATCGTTCTTTTTCAAGTTACATACAAACACCCTCCCAGTTAAGACCTGGCTTCACGATAAAGGACTCTTCATTCCCTGGAACACTGACTGCTTTTTATGCAAGAAACCCGAAACAATAGAACACGTATTTCTAGACTGCTGGGACCCGATCTTTCACTGGGATGTACTCCAAAGAACTTTAAAAAAACAGTTACCCCTGGATCCGTACGGCATACGTTTCTTGCCTGTGAATCCCTCAGAGGAAATACCTTATGACCTCATTATGGTCCTGGGCCTCCACGCGGTGTGGAAAACACGAATGCAGTTTGAACACGCGGACTTGGTTGTTCGCCCGGTTCGCGAACATTTCATTGAGAGCGTTGTGCGCTTAAGAAATGTGTACAACGCACTGCCTGATCCACCACAATGGATAACTGTACTAGATGGATTAATGTCGCTCAAAAAATTTTAAAGTCGTGTCGGCCGAAGTGTGGCCGCCATGTTTTATTTCTTGTAACCTCTTGATTTGTACGTCAAAATCGGCAATAAAGAAAAAAAAAATCGTTAGTATAGTGGCCAGTATCCCCGCCTGTCACGCGGGAGACCGGGGTTCGATTCCCCGACGGGGAGTTTCTTTTTTTCCCCCTTTAGCCTTCTGTGCCTTTAACTAAGCGACGGTGCGCCTTTGTTCCTGTCTCCTCGTTAGTATAGTGGCCAGTATCCCCGCCTGTCACGCGGGAGACCGGGGTTCGATTCCCCGACGGGGAGTTTCTTCTTTTCCCCCTTTAGCCTTCTGTGCCTTTAACTAAGCGACGGTGCGCCTTTGTTCCTGTCTCCTCGTTAGTATAGTGGCCAGTATCCCCGCCTGTCACGCGGGAGACCGGGGTTCGATTCCCCGACGGGGAGTTTCTTTTGGATTCCACTTCCGGCCGCGATAGCGAACGGACGCGTGTGAAATGGGCTCCGTTGGAGCGGTATCAGCGGCCGTGTCCGGCCGCGGTAACAGGTTTTCTTCTGCATCGGATGATGAGTATCGTGTTGTTTTGCCTAGTCTGCCTTCAGGGCGTTTGGTTTTGAATACCGTTTTTATGCATGCGGACGTGAGAGCACGGCCCTACCGAGTGGAAGACTTCAGGGATACGCTGGTGAATTTGAATCTGCTCCCCGAGGTTACGGCCTTGGGGGCGTATCAAATGAATCACGTGTGGGCAGTTACCTTCAAGTGTGACGCAGGTGTGCAAAAACTGCTCGCCAACAACGAAGTGCAAGTGAAGAACCATCGCTGCGTTCTCATCGACCCGTCTCACCAGGACCTACGGTTGAAACTGCACTGGCTGCTGCCCACCGTCCCCGACGACGACGTGCGGGCGGCTTTGCTAGTGTACGGGAAAGCGACAGATGTGGTCAAGGAGCGTTGGAGGGTGAATGGTGTGTCTGACAAGAGCTCGACGACCCGGACAGTGACTTTGAAGCTCAAGGCCGGTGTGAAGCCGGAAGATATACCGCATCAGCTTAGGATTGCTGGTGAGCTGGCCCTTGTCGTGGTGCCGGGCAGGGCACCCCTCTGCTTGCGATGCCAGAGCACAGGCCACATACGGCGTGACTGCAAGGTACCGCGCTGTGTGCTATGTCGTCGCTTTGGCCACGACGAGACCGAGTGCGTGCGTACCTACGCCAGCGTCGCAGGGCCCGCGAGTAGTGACGATAACTCGGAGCTCCTAATGGATGAAGCTGATGCTGAAGCAGCAGCCAAGGCGGAGTCGGAAGACAAAGCTACGGCTGGAAATGAGCCGGCTGAGCTAGCCTCGGGCGAAACAGTACGCCAAGGCACTCCGAACCTCGAAGAAAATGGCACACCTGAGAGAACAGAAGACCCATCGACGGCGAGGTTGGTTCAGGACGAGAAGATAAACGCGACCTCGATGGGAAGCGCCAGCGAGGGGGAGCAGAACATGGACACATCAAACGAGGGCACCGCCGCCGCGGCGACTAAACGCTCGCACGAAGTCGTCGAGGAAGATGACACATCTTCTGGCCCGCCCGTCAACGGAGAGCCACCGTCAAAAGCAGCTCCCGTGCGTCGGTCGACGTTGCGACCTCGGCCGAACATCCCTCCAGACCGGAGGACGACGACGAGGGCGACGACGCCGCCGCCGACGCCGCCGACGCAGCCGCCGCCGCCGGCGGCCTCGTAGTTGTAAGTTTTGGGACTGGACGAGCGCTTGTTCTGGCGCTGAGGATGCTTCTTGTCAACGGTAAGCACCATCCTCTTGGTCTCCTTCCATACTACGATGGCGCTGCCAGATAGAGCTTTGCGATTCGCCACAATCAATGTCCGAGGGCTATGTGCGAGGAGGAGGCAACGGCAGTTATATAGGTTGTCAACGGAAAAAGATTTAGATATTATTGCCGTACAAGAGACGAAAATTGAAGGAGATGTTGAGACCGAGAGTATGGTGCTGCCTTTCATGTCACATTACTACGCGTGTGTGAGCCATGCGGTTGGGAGATCCGCAGGCTGTGTTCTTTTTGTGCGCCAACATTTGGGGCTTGAGGTGCAGGCCGTACGGTCGGATATTGCAGGACGTATGGTTCTTTGCGATTTTAGTTTTGGTTCAGTGCTATGGCGGGTGATATGCTTGTATGCTCCTAATGTACTCGAGGAAAGACGACAGATGTTTGAGGGACTCAAAAATTATTGCGATGTCGATCGGAAACTAGTACTGATGGGAGACTTTAATTGTGTTTTAGCGGCGCGAGATAAAGCGAACGATACACCGTACAGAGACGCCAGCACGGCAGAACTTCGAAGCTTAATCGATGAATTTGGGCTGGAAGACGTAGCGGAATGCTTGGAAGACGACCACTGCGTTCGCTTTACGCATTTCCAAGGAGCCAGTCACGCCCGGCTTGATAGAATGTACGTTTCGGCCGAATTGACAGCGCTTTGCCGAGAGTACCATGTGCAGTCTGTGTCATTCAGCGACCACTGTCTTGTCTGGTTTGATATTAAGAACAAGAAAGAAAATAAAAATAAATTCACATGGGAGTTATGGAAGTTTAACGCGAAGATTTTAGATGACGACGTTTTCAAGGAACAAGTGTCAAGTATGCTTGAAGAAATTAAGGATGATACAGCCACAGTGGTTTGCGAACAATGGGAGACTTTCAAGCAAAAAACTAAAATGAAAGCGTTGGAACGAGCTAGCGCTATAAAGTACGAGAATGATAAGTATGAGACGAACTTACGAAAGAGCCTGCAAATGCTAATAAATCAAGAAAACTCAGCTCCAGGCACGTTCAAGGCTGACATCTGTTCGCTCAAACATAAGCTCGAACAGTTTGATATCGACCGATACCGCGGTGCGCTTGTACGAGCCAGAGCCGATAAAGAGATAACCGGTGAGGCACCAACTAAAAGAGCACTGGCAAGGGAAAGAAAATGGGCCCGCAAGAATGTGATTTCCGAAGTTGAACAAGACGGCATTATTTTGAACGAACAGAACGACATCGAAAATGCTTTCACCCTGTTTTACAAAGGTCTATTTGCGCTTAGAGCGGTAGACTTAGAAATCTTCAGGACAGAATTCCTGGCTTTAATGCCTAGGATTAATGACAACTCAAAAGAGGTGTTAGAGCGCCCGATTACTGTCGCTGAAATAGAGTTGGCTATCGATGACTTAAAACGAGGGAGGTCACCAGGACCAGATGGATTAGGCGCCGAATTCTACAAGACTTTCAAGAATGAATTAGCCCCTATAATAGCCCACCTTTTAGAAGACGCATATGAACGGAAGCGCCTACCGCCTTCTTTCCTGGCCACGCATACAGTTCTCATCCCCAAAACAGAGGATCCAATCGCTTTAAGGCAAGTAAAGTCCTATCGTCCAATCAGCTTAACGAACGTCGACTACAAGATCTATATGAAAGTACTGGCTAAAAGACTTCAAACGGTTATAAAAGAGATTGTTGGACCACACCAGACTTGCGGTATAAGGGATCGGTCAATATTCACTAACATTCACACGGCGAGATGCGTGCTGGAGTGCTGCGATGCACTAAACATGAACGTCGCAATGCTCCAGCTCGATTTGGAGAAAGCGTTCGATCGTGTACCACATGAAATCTTGTTTACACTTTTGCAACACGTCAACGTGGGAGCAGTTATCACAGAGGGTGTCGCGATGGCTTACAGGGGATGCACAACGCGCCTAGTAATCAACAAATCGGTAGGAGCACCGATCGAGGTGCAACGATCCGTGCGACAGGGTTGCCCCCTCTCACCATTACTTTTTGCCTTATATATCGAACCCTTCTGCCTTAGTATAATAGACACCAGCTACGTAAAAGGCTTTAAATTACAGCTAACCGAAGTGAAACTGTTGGCATACGCGGATGATGTGGCGGTTTTCTGCGTTGACAATGAGAGCATCTTGAAAACGGTGGAAATTGTTAAGCGTTTCTGTGATGCCAGCGGCAGCGCTGTTAACTGGGGCAAGTGCCTTGGATTTTGGCACGGTTCTTGGGCGACGAAACCAGGCACTTTCGCCAACATGCAATGGGCTGATACACCAGCGAGGTACCTAGGTGCTCCTTTAGAGTTTTACCGCGACAGTGAGCCCTACTGGCGGAGCCAAGTTGCAGAAGTGCGTGAAAGAACGGAGAAGGTTAAAGGAGGGGACTTGTCTATGTTTGCGCGCAGCACTGTGTGCAATGTGTTTTTTGTTACCAAACTGTGGTATGTGCTAAGTGTTTTGCACTGCTCACGCGCCAATGTACAAAAGTTGCACCGTGTATTGGCCATCTTTGTGTGGGGGTCGGTATGGGAGAGGACAAGCCGTACCAACCTCTTCCGGAGAGTTAGTCAAGGAGGCCTGGGCTTGTCGCATTTATTCCTGAGGCAAGTGGTCAACCGTTTTTGTTTCCTTCGAGATGTGAAGGACCCCTTTTTGCGTACTGTAGTACAGATCAGATTGAGCAGACTTTTACCGGATTTTGTGGTATCTACCGAGTGTATACCAGGAGGTGTTTTTGGATTCCTGAAGGAGGTTGCGGTTTCCTGTAACTTCCTCAGCGCACGATTTTCCTACCAATATCTTGCAAAAGTAAAACGCATACAGCTATACAAGGACCTTACAGACCTGGTTTTTCCTGTGCCACTGTATCGAACAATGTACAGCACCCATCCAGGCAGCGATGTTTTAAAGCGTGTGAAGCGAATGTATGTAGCTCCGGGAGCCAAGTCCTTTTTCTTCAGGCTGCACACCGGAACGTTGGAGGTAAAAACTTGGATGGCAGAGAAAGGATTGTATGTTCCATGGGGTGATCATTGCTTTATATGTAGAAAGCCAGAAACTATCGAGCATGTTTTTTTGGACTGCTGGGGAGGAGTGTTCTTTTGGGACATTCTTCAAAGAACATTGAAAAAAGATCTGCCCCTTGACCCCCGTGGGATTCGTTTCCTAGCAGTGGAAAATGAAGAAGGTGTACCGTTTGACGCAGTAATGCTCATGGGATTGCACTGTATTTGGAAGGCCTGCATGGCGGCCCGACATGCTGACATCGATGCAAGGCCGGCGCAGGAGTACTTTCGCGAGTCTGTAGGCAGATTCTTGGAAACCTACAAAACTTTGAAACAAGTGCCTGAATGGGTACCGAGAATTGAGCCTCTAGTCCATATGAAACGCTTTTAGCGCCTTACGTCAGCCAAGGTGTGGTTGATGGTTTTAGCCCATACCGACGCCATGTACCATTAAGTGTGTGTATACTTCTCTTGTTTTCTTGTGATGTATGTGTCTAAGCAGGCAATAAAAAAAAAAAAAAGACGTGCGATGACGGGCTCCGTTGGAGCGGCTACAGCGGCCATGTCTGGCCGCGGAAACAGGATTTTTGCCTCGGAAGATGAATATCAGGTGATTCTGCCTACCCTTCCTTCAGGAAATGTTGTGTTAAACACAGTCTTTTTGCACGCTGACGTGCAGGCCCGCCCCTATCGGGTCGAAGATTTCAGGGATGCGCTGGCTCAGCTGATGCTGCTCCCCGAGGTTATCGCCTTGGGGGCGTATCGCATGAGCCATGTGTGGGCTATTACTTTCACCAGTGCTGATGCGGTGAAGAAAATTCTTGCTGCCCGGGAAGTAAAAGTGAAGGACCGCCGCTGTCTAGTTATTGACCCGGCAAACCAAGACGTCCGCGTCAAGCTACACTGGCTGCTGCACAACGTGCCCGACGAAGACGTGAGGGTAGCCTTCGCCCCGTACGGCAAGGTGAGCGAAGTCACCAAGGAACGGTGGCGCGTCCAGGGTGTCGCCAGCAAGGGGTCGACGACGCGCTTGGTTTCATTGAAAATGAATCCTGGCGTGAAACTGGAAGACCTCCCTCACGAAGTCAGGGTTGGCGGTGAGCTGGCTCTCGTGGTTGTACCGGGCAGAGCTCCGCTCTGTCTGCGCTGCCACGGTACTGGGCACATTCGTCGTGAGTGCAAAGTTCCAAGGTGCGGCGCCTGTCGCCGTTACGGACATGAGGATAGCAGCTGTGTACGCACGTACGCGAGCGCTGCCGTCCCAGTCAACAATGACATCTCGTCCGAGCTTGTCATGGACGAGGCTGACGCGGAAGACGCTGCAGCAGAGGCAGGCGACGGAGCGGAGAAGGAAAAATCCCCGGCTGTGTCGACTCCTGGAACATCCGCAACCGCGGAGACGCTCAGCAGTAAGCTGCAGCAACAGGAAGCGCCGCCTGCAGATGTTAAGACGTCAAAGAGCGAAGTTCTCTCGGGGAGTGGGACGTCAGTTCCCGTCGTTCCCCAACATGCTGAAAGCATGGAAGTGACGGATGCGTCAACCAGCAACCAGGGAGGAAAGCGACCGCACGAGCACAGTGCGAACGGAGAGCCTAAGGCGAGCGAGGGCGACGAGCCACCGCCGAAGACTGTTGGTGTGAGGCGAGCGACGCTGAAACCGCGGCCGAATATACCGGCCGATCAACGAGCGGCGGCTAAGCCGCCGCCTTAGTTGAGTGAGTGCGTTGTGTGTGGCTTCTGTGGACGCGAGATGGCCTTTTTTGGTGACGGACTGCATGGGCTGGGTCTCCAGTCCGTACGCATGAGGCAGAGGTGCAAGAGACGTTGGAATACCGGCACTGTACCCATCGAGCACCATGGACTAGGCAAGTCGCCCTCCGCCGTCGCTTTGTGTCCTCAGGTACGCACCATACGGCTCCTGTACTTAAACTAGATGGCTTCGACACCTGTTGGAGCGTTGCGCATTGCAACAATTAATGTCAGGGGACTGGCTTCTAAAAAACGTCAGTACCAACTAAGCCGGTTGTTCCTCGATAATGACCTCGACATAATAGCCGTCCAGGAGACCAAAGTCGAAGGGCAGGAACAGACGGACCGTATGGTGCAGCCTTTTACGACACGTTACAATATTTGTGTGTGCCATTCGTCTGGCACATCGGGGGGTTGTGCTGTCTTTATTAGGAATTCCATGGGGATTGTCGAACAGAATTTAACTGTGTGTCAAACTGGCCGTTTGCTTGTAGTTGATTTTCTTTATTGCAATTTACTGTGGAGGATCATATGTGTGTATGCCCCTAACAAAGAGAACGAGCGCGAGGAATTTTTTGAGCGTCTTGAACAATACGTATGCTGTGAGCGGTTAATTGTGCTGTTGGGTGACTTTAACTGCGTATGTAAAGCACAGGACAGAACTACAAAAAGACTTGTCCGCGACAAAAGTGCGGAATTGTTGAATTCGCTTGTACACGAAAATGGTTTAGATGATGTTGCTGAAGTTCTTTCGGTAGCATCGCATTTTACTCACTTTCAGGGTGAAAGTCACGCGAGATTGGACAGAGCGTATGTGTCCCTTGATCTTGTTCCTTTGTGCAACAGCTACGACGTGAAAAACATGTCTTTTACCGACCACAGCTTAGTTGCGTTTACCCTGGGAAAAAAAGAAAAGAAATCTCGTTTCTCGTGGGATCTTTGGAAGTTTAACGCACAGTTACTCGAGGATGAACTTTTTGGTAGTAAAGTTAATGAATGTATTAAAGCATTGCTATCAGCAGAGCCTGGGAACTGGGTAATTAGATGGGAAGATTTCAAACAGCAAGTGAAAATGAACGCGATTGAAAGAGCAAGCGTTATTTGCCATGATAAACGTGTTAAAGAAAAAGAACTACATTGCCAACTTGACTTGCTCGTAAGCCTGGAAAGTTCCCAGCCGGGAAGATATAAGAAAGAGATAAGAGAAACAAAAAGTAAACTTGAGATTATCGAAAAAAACAAGTATGCAGCTGCCGTGATAAGGGCGCGTGCTGAACGTCTCTGGCTTGACCAAGTGCCTACTAAACGCTCGCTTAGTGACGAAAAGAAGTATGCGACTCAAAATGAAATAAAACAAATTAGGTACAGAAACGAGGTAACGAATGATAGCAAGATGATTCAGTTAGCTTTTGTTGAACAGTATAGGGAATTGTTTGGGCGCCGTCAGCTTGAAGAAGAGGGCTTTACAGAAACGTTCTTGTCTCGTATGCCAAAGCTTGGAGATGAAATAAAACAAGGGCTGGAGGTACCATTCAGCGTAAGCGAAGTGGGAAGAGCGATCGAAGAACTGAGTACCGGAAAATCTCCTGGTCCTGACGGCCTAGGCAGTGATTTTTATAAGAGTTTCAAAGCCGAACTCACTTATGCTCTGCACTGCGTCTTCACTGAAATGTATGAAATAAAGAAAATGCCGCCGTCATTTAAAACAGCACACGTGGTTTTAGTGCCCAAGAGTGAAGATCAGGCTAAACTGCTGTCCGTTGGGGCTTATCGGCCGATAAGCCTGACCAACGTCGACTATAAAGTGTTTATGAAGATTCTTGCCAATAGACTGCAAAAGGTTATAAAGGACCTTGTAGGGCCGCACCAAACGTGCGGTATTAAAGGTCGCACCATTGGAACGAATGTGCACATTGCTAGAACTGTACTTGAATGTTGCGATGCGTTCGTGGGACGAGTTGCCATGATGCAGCTTGACTTGGCGAAGGCCTTCGATCGCGTGTCACACGAAATTCTTTTCGCCGTTCTAGAATATGCCAACGTCGGCTCTGTAATATTACAAGGTGTACAGATGGCGTACGAAAACTGTGTTACGCGTATTATAGTGAACAAACAGCTTACTGAACCTGTGCCTGTCTGTTCCTCGGTCAGGCAGGGCTGCCCGCTCTCGCCTCTGCTCTTTGCGATCTATCTTGAGCCTTTTCTGTTATCGCTGTTACACAATGATGGGATCTGTGGTTTCACTCTTCAGTCGGTGCAAGTAAAAGTGCTTGCTTACGCTGATGATATTGCTGTTTTTTGCGCGGACCAAGAAAGCGTTAAAGAAGTTGTCAAAGTTGCGCGGGCCTATTGCAAAAAGACCGGGTGCGAAGTTAACTGGGATAAGTGCATTGGATTTTGGCACGGTGATTGGGAGAGCACACCCGCAGTGTTTGCTAACATGCAATGGACGACCTCCCCTGCGAAGTATTTGGGGGTACCCTTAGAGCACTATAAGAACAGTACAGAGTTGTGGGGTGAGGTAACGCAGAGTGCAAGGAAAAAAGCGGATGGATGGAAAGGACGTGACCTTTCTGTTTTCGCGCGTGCAAGTGTGTGCAATGTATTTTTGATAGCCAGAATTTGGTATTTTTTGCAGTTTTTGCTCATCACCAGAGCAAACGTGCAGAAGCTGCATAGAGTGTTTGCTGTTTTTATTTGGAGCTCGAATTGGGAGCGAACTAGTCGAGCTAATTTGTTCCTACCGGTCAAAAGAGGTGGCCTTGGACTTTCCAACTTGTTTCTGAAACAAGTTGTCTCAAGATTTTTGTTTCTACGTGATCAAACCGATCCTTTGTTGCGCACAATGTTGCAGGTGCGCTTAGGAAATGTGTTACCGGAATTTGTTGTGTCCAGTTTCCCAGCCACGAATCGTGCTGTAACTGGGTTTTTACGTGAAGTTGTGGCTGCCTTTCACATTTTGAGCTCTCATTTTTCGACTGAATATCTGGCTGCTGTACCCAGGAAAAAATTGTACAAGGATTTGTTAGATATCTTTATACCTGTACCCTTATACCGATCCTTTTACTGCGGAGGCCCAGGCAAAGATGTGCTAAATCGAGTTAAGAAGATGCCGGTAAGACCGAACGTCAAATCCTTTTTCTTTAAATTACACTCGGGTACCCTTCCGGTGAAAACATGGCTAAACGATAAAGGCATTTTCGTACCATGGAACGTCGACTGCACACTGTGCAAAAAACCCGAGACCATCGAACATGTCTTTATCGACTGCTGGGACCCGGTTTTCCACTGGGATATCTTGCAAAGAACTTTAAAAAAAGAGCTACCTGTTACTCCATATGGCATCCGGTTCCTGCCTATAGAAAGTGGCGAAGTGCCATACGATATGTTTATGCTACTGGGCCTCCACAGCATCTGGAAAACTAGGATGGCGGCTAGGCACGCAGACGCAAATGTGAAACCAGTCAGGGAAAACTTTATAGAAAGTGTAGTTTCTCTGAGAGATGTTCTCCGCAGTCAACCTCAGCCAAGGGACTGGGTGGCAGTTATGGACAAATTGATCGAAATGAAAATGTTTTAATCCGTCGCCTTAGCCAAAGTCTGGCTAGCGACTTTTTATGCCTGCGCATGTATTGTTTTCCGGCAATAAAGAAAAAAAAAAAAAACTCCTCGTTAGTATAGTGGCCAGTATCCCCGCCTGTCACGCGGGAGAACGGGGTTCGATTCCCCGACGGGGAGCTTCTTTTTTTCCCCCTTTAGCCTTCTGTGCCTTTAACTAAGCGGCGGTGCGACTGCGCTTCTGTCTCCTCGTTAGTATAGTGGCCTCTATCCCCGCCTGTCACGCGGGAGACCGGGGTTCGATTCCCCGACGGGGAGCTTCGTCTTTTTTTCTCGCTTTGGCCTTCTGTGCCTTTACCTAAGCGGCTGTGCGCCTGCGTTTCTGTCTCCTCGTTAGTATAGTGGCCAAGGGAACGGCCTTTGTTATCTTTGTGGGAGTTTTAATGTGACGAAGCCAGCCTGCATGATTACGATGTTATATTATGTACTGTAGACCGTCTTGCGCTATTCGTGTTGTGTGTGGTTTTGTGAAATGTGCTCCAGAACCAGGAAATCATTTGAAAAAAATTATTAGGCAGTGGCTTCTCTGGTTAAGCCTATATATGCAAGCGAGGCTCCCGAGTGGCTGTCAAGGGTGGAGCCTTTGATGGCCCTAAAGGAATTTTAATGTGACGAAGCCAGCCATTGGCAGGCTGACTATATCAACACTAAGTGTTCATTGTGTCCCCCAATTTTGTTGTGGTCATTCTTGTGTAATGTCAAAGCCAGGCAATAAAGAAAAAAAAAGCGAGAAGCTTCAGTTACGCTTTGTTTGACGTCATGGCTGTGGCAGTTGGCGCACAATGCACTAGGGAGCACCACGATAACGGTGGAGGTGTTCGGCCGTCCACACACTGCCTGTACGGAGGCGGAGGAGGAGACGGAAATCGGCGCGGTTAAAACTGCCCACAGGAATGCGGAGAGGATGGTTGCCGGCTGCGACGCGGGCAACACGCGGCTGCAACGAAAGGTCAAACGGTGGGCGACGAGGCGAAGGGCGCAGTTGTAGCGACAGCGAGGCGACGCACATGCGCAGTAGCGCGCGGCTGCGCCGAAAGGTCAGGCGGCGGAGTCGGCGGCGGCTGCGGGGAGGAACGACCACTTGCGCGGCGCGTGACGTCACTCGGTTTTGCGCATGCGCATAACTCACCAGTTAGGCTCACGCGAAGCTCGGCTCTGGCCCGCGTAGTGAAGCTTTTCGCTTCAAAAGTATCCCGGTATCCCCGCCTGTCACGAGGTAGACGCGGAATTTCTTTTCCCCTTTAATCCCTCTTCGGTCTTCTGTGCCCCTAGCTGACTCGGCAGGAAATGTCTCAATGCGCTCCCCGGAAAGGCAAAGCTGCCCACTCTCCGTATCTCTGTTTGCTCTATGCTTGATCTGTTATGTGCGCAAATTAAAAACCATAAGAAACCCGGCCTAACATTATTTCCGTGAGCAATCAGAATTTTGCTCTATGCTGACTACTTGCCTGTGTGCAGTGCCGATGAGGAGGTTGGTAAGGCAGCGGAAGTGGCCAAAAGTTTTGTGACATTGTATGTTGTCGTCTTACTCTGGTTATGGTCGTGTTAATCTGATAAATCAGGATAACGGCGTGGCGACTGAAGATGCCCTCTTCAAGTCTACGACAATGTTTAGTTTGCATGCACTCCGTGCACTTAATTACCATAGAACTGCCCTAACCCAGTTCCAAAATGATGCGACGCACAGGAATGCTAGAGCCAAAGACGTAGAAGAGCAGCCGAATACACAGCCATGTGGAGATATGTCGATATTTGCGCTGGCGGCCATTTCTGATGTGTTCTTATTTGCCAAGTTCGGGTATATTCTGCAGGTTTTCTTTTGTAATCGAGCTAACGCGAGGAACACCCAGCGAGTTTTTGCGAAGTTTGTTGTGGCAATCGGGCTATGAGGGAACGCAATCCTCTTGACGCAGTTTTGCAGCTGTTCTTTTGCGTTCTTCCAAATCCTACCGTTTCCTCTAAAGACTGTCTCAGATACACTCTTAGCTGAAGGTCGTTAGTTGCGTGTTGACATCTGACCTCGATATTTTTGCAAGATTGCCTCACCAATGTGAAACGCAGTGTTGACTGCTGATATAGTAGACATTATGTTTTCAGAAACAATGCGCAGGTCACCGTAGAGTGGATGCCGAGAAGCCGTACCAAAAAAAAATTAAGATTGCGTAAAATTCGTCACAACTCAAAACTTGGCTCGAAGAGGTGAGATGCTGTCAATCGGGACAAAGTGCCTGCATTTTATAAATCAGAGTGTGTCAAACATGTTTTTTTCTGGACTGTTGGGCCACTGTATTCTTCTCGAACGTTCTACAGCACACGATTAACAAATACCTCCTGCTCACGCCCAGAGGTATTCGATTTCGCGGTGTTAGGAATGTAGCTTCTACACGATGTTTTTTTTATTCTTGGCCTGCACGCGATATGGCGCAGTTAAATGGCAGTCAGAAACTGTGATCCTGACATCCGCTCTGTGCTCACTTACTTTGTTGACAATGTAAGCAAGCTGCGTCAGGTATTCAAGTAACAATGTTGCTGTGATAAAGTTATTAATTTGGTCGATGTCCATGTCGAAATGCATCGTCTTTCATGTTGACATGGATACGCTGGATAACATGGATAAGTTTTGACATCATACCAACGACACGGTTGAAGTTTTCCTGAAGTACCCTGAACAGGCAATAAAGAAAAATAAAATGTTCTCGTTAACGTAATGACCAGTGTCCACTCCAGCAGAGCAGGAAACTGAGGTTCGATTCTCGGACGGGGAGCTTACGTTTTCTCCAATGAAGACCTCCGCTTCTTGCATGCAAAGCTGAAGGCCAAATGTCGCTTGGATTTGACCTCTAACTGAAGGCTCGCCGCAGGTGTGGCAGTAACGTCATACCACGTGACTTGTCCAGCTATTACCGCTCGTTCCCCCGCTGCGCCGATCACCGCTCCGACCTCTCGCTCTCGCCAGTTGTGTCACGTGACTAACCACGTGATTCGCTCTTGCTGAATTAAGGCCAGCGCTCGCGCGAGACGAGTTGTTCGACTGAGCATTGGAGTAGCCGGGCTGCTTCTAGCGATCCCTACGACAGAGAGAGTCACGAAGCTGCGCTGGCTAGAGATAAGTCGCGAAAGCGGGCTCGTCTAGTTGATGAAGCCAATGAAGAACGGGAGGTAGTAGGTCTGGAGAAGCAGCGGCACAGGCAATGAGTATCTCAAACGGAAAAGGCCACCCGACGCTGCCAACGTCCGCGGCGATATCGTCCCTGCTGCGATTGCCTTTCGCTCTGTATAACCTGGGTCAGCCGAGTTGAGCCACAGTCATTATTTTTAATTTTCCCTTCCGTCCTCTCTTAACGATAGGTGGCTGCGAGAACCTGGTTTCCGACAGCTGGCACCAAACCACCAACTTTCAGACATCATTTTGTGCAGCTTGGTTCAAAAACGGAATGATTCTATAGTTGTGATATGTGAACAGTATTATCTTACATTTGGCAATGCTGCAGCTGGCGTGAACAACAAAAGAGCCCCACAGGCCTGGTCTTGAACGGCGTGTAATATTGCACTGTATATTGTACACTCTGTATCAAGCATATGACTATTCCACAGTGAGACTCGCAACATCAAGAGACGAGGTCCACTCTTGGCGATGTTTAGCACCGCTGAACAGAAGAGCTTTTGGGTTTGAATTTATTTCCTTGAAACAAGTTACACAGAAAAAAAAAATTCCATAAGAAGGTCTCAAAGTAAAAACTTCGGTGGAACATCTTCCCAAGTACAGTTAATTACTGTGACTAAAGAGAAGTAACTGCGGATGTCAGACACATGCACGAGTTCTTGAAACAAAAACAGAATGCAATGCCACATTATAGGAGTAAAATAACAACACACTCTACTCGCTCTTCACACACACACTACTCGCTCTTCACTAGGCGCATGGCCCCTATGTCAGTGACGAAGCACTGCCAGAGCTAATCCGTAAATGGCGTTCGACGATAACGCTGTTTGAGTGCTTCCTTATTTCGAAGGTTTTTATTTCCTCGTCTCTGTTAAGAAAGAGCTTATATTGCCTGGTTTCATGCAATAAACTTCAGTTGTAATATTCAGTTGTAATATCAGTTGTAATATACGCAAGTGCCGCGACACCACCACAAGGGTGATAGTAGAAGATCAAGCAATATCACGATTCTCAGATAAATGTGTCAGCAAGGCATCAGTACACCTTGGCAAAAAAAGAGTTGATCTTTCTAAGTGCCCATGAGCATGCCAATGACTCGAGGGAAGGTTAGAGACCAACGAGACAATTATGCCACGGCAAGTGAGTTGTTGTTTTCCTGTGTTGTCTCGGGACTGGGCCTATACAAGCCAGTTCAAGGCAATAAACCATGTTGTCAGTCAGCGCCTCTGTTTGTGTAGTTTTTCTTGTCTGTGTTCCCACCGCGCTGTTGTCAAGACAATTGTAAGTTAGCACCCGTCCTGTGTGTCTCCCTGTGTCCGTGTCTGTTTAGCGCTGTGTGACAAGTGAAGTACTGCGCCTCGGAACCTTGCTCGGGAAGTGCAGGCTAGATTAACTCTATGAGTGCAGGTGAAGAGGTTCTGCCCTCTCTCGGGCGGCGCTGCGTCACTGGCGCGCGGGAGAGCGCGCGTCACTGCGATGCGCCTTGCACGCATGCCGGCGCATGCGGTCGGCTCTGGTGAACGCTTTGGAGCAGAGGCGGCACACGAAGGGCCACTCCCCCGTGTGTTTGCGCATGTGCAGGTTCAGGTGGTCCTTGCGCATGAAGGACATGCTGCACTGGTCGCACCGGAACGGCCGCTCGCCCGTGTGCCTGCGTTCGTGGCGCACCCGGTCCGACGCGTTGGTGAACGTCATCGGACAGTAGCGGCATTGCGCCGACCCCCGGTTGACCGCCTCCCGGCTCCTGCTTGCGGTGGCCTGTGGGCAGGAGAAGCAAACAAATGTGGCAGCTCACCGTCACGGATGCAATAAAATCTATGCATGATTACGATATTTCACAATGCAAAACTTGAGCGCAGCTCTTTAGGTATTTCAATTTTGTGACACACTGCGGCGAGGACATCAAGAAGAAACGTTGTGCGTGGCGTGGATGGCACAGACAATGTCTCGTGCGGAAGATTTCACACCAGTGAGAATGCGTATCAATGCTATTTAATTTCATGCCAACAGGAGTACCACGAATGCCCCGTCCCAGCCAGCGCTGCATGGTTTGCAACTTATGCTCGTGCTTTTGTATTGCATGCAATACCACAGTGTTGGCAAGGAAAGTTGCTGCAAGATTTTAAACATATATAATTTTTAGACATATATAATAACCACGTAAATACATGTGTGATATATCGTATTTTTTGCATAACCTTTGCAACGCAAAAAAATCTGAGTACCAAATAACGCGTGCGGAACAACTTCTACCCTAAGACTCAACCAGGAGCGGTGTTCTTTGATCTTATACATTCTTCGCATGGGTGTTTCAGTGAAATGATACACCCGAAACAAGCATTTTGCCTGAAGACGGCCGCGTGCATAAGGTACCAGACCACGGGGCCCCTTCTGTGGCATTTCGTAATAAAGCAAAACGTGATGGCTGAGGACCTGAAGAGGACGCCACGTTTTGTTCGTATGATTCCGTTCCCTCGGCAGTAGACACCCAGAGGATGGATGAATCGAAATTAGAAGCTGCCCCTTTGAAACGGGACAATGACGGATGACACTATGCTCGCGTTTTTGTTTTACATCCGCCTAACCAATTTGTCTAATTTCTAGTTGCTGAATATTTAAAAATCCATCTTTGTATATGAACACATGCCGCATTGTCATTCACCTTTTCTGCTGATTACACCACCCATGTAATACCTCCCCCCCTCCTTTTAGGGAAATGAAATAAAACAATAAAATTCCGCTCAAAAAAATTTTGTTTTACGTCATCATCATCAGCCTGACTATGTCCATTGCAGGAAAAAGGCTTTTCCCATTCCTCTCCAATTAAGCCTGTCTTGCGCTAGCTGCGCCCACCTTATCCCTCCAAAATTCTTTATCTCATCCGCCCACCTAACTTTCTGGCGTTCCCTGCTACGCCTCCCTTCTCTTGCCCTTCGCATTGCATGCCCTACCCAAGCCTATTTCTTCTTCTTGATTTCGATCAGCTGCTCGCATGCCCTTGGTTTTAGATAAGTTTGGACGACCTGCAATGCCGATCTCGAGTCGCAGAATATAGTCCATTGCTGCGCTGGCTGGTGACCAATATAAAGGACCATATCATAAAGTTTCAATGGATACCGAGCCATTGCGGCATAGCGGGAAACGAGCGTGCTGACGCCGAGGCTCGGATGGCACATAGTGATGGTGCTTTCATTGAGATAGCCGTTTCTAGATCAGACATTGGAGCCTTGTTGGCGCATTTAATGCAAGCGGCAATGCAGTCGCACTGGCATGATTCGAGTCATCAACAGGACCGCGTCTGTAAGCTTGACGCTGGCTCACGATTACATTTGCCATCTATGGTGGTGCGACGTCATGGGACTTTACTCCACCGGCTACGGCTTGGCGTTGCCTACACCAAACACTATCTTCACAAGATCGGCATCGAAAGTAACCCAAATTGCGCACAGTGCCACACTCCAGAGACTATTGGACACCTTCTTTGCGAGTGCCCGAACTATACTGCTGAAAGAACAACATTGGAGGCGACCGTGAAACGACTGGACTCTCGCCCTCTCTCTGAGGAAACTCTTCTGGGCGCCAGGACGAGACGTTCTGATTGGTGCCGTGTGACAAAGGCCCTGCTCAACTTTTTGTGTGAAACAGGCCTGGATACTCGTCTGTGACCGCCTGTGCACAACCTACATGGTTAATGACATGTGTCGGTGTTTGTGTTGCTGACACCAGTTTTATGAGTTTTATGTGCGTCTACTCACCGCGATGCGAGTGCCAGCCAGTGTGGTGTGTGTGTGTGTAGACATCACCCGAGAAACTCATTGTATTATGCCATCATCAGCCTTCATTCGCACTTTCCTTTTCCTCCTCTTCCCTTTCCCCTGTGTGGAGTAGCAGGCCAGGGCCATGTTACCACCGGCCGACCTCTCCACCTTTCCCTCATTAAAATTCCTTTCTCTCTCTCGATCAGGATGTCATTAACCCGCGTTTGTTCTCTCACCCGCTCCACCCTCTTCCTGTCCCTTGGCGTTACACCTATCATTTTCCTTTCCATGGCTCGTTGAGTTGTGCTTAATTTAAGTTGAATCCTTTTCACTAGCCTTCACGTTTCAGCCCCATAAGTGAGTACGGGTAAGATACAGCTGTTGTTTACATTTCTGCTGACGGATATTGGTAAATTGTCCTTCATGATGGTAGAGAACCAGCCAAATGTGCGCCACCTCATTCTTATACTTCTAGTTATTTCCCTGTCATGATCCGGATCAGTGGTCACTACCTGGCCTAAATAGACATATTCCCACACTACTTCCAGCACCTCGGTACCAATTTCGAACTGCTATCCCCTTGCAACACTGTTCAACATTACTGTGATTTTCTGTATGTTAATTTTTCGACCCACCGTTCTGCTCCACCTGTCCAGCTCATTGATCCTACTCTCTGCAGTTCATCTCCTGAATGACTTAGCCAAGCAATGCGTCATCAGCGAATCGCACATTACTCAGGTATTCTACATTAACTCTTGTCCCCAACTGTTACTTATCTTCGCCACGTGCTCGCAACGCGGGCTCCACTGCCGCATGGACCTTACCCATTTACTCTGGCAATATACTGCATTTAAACTGGAAAATTGGAAAATTTCCCATACAGTCCTTCCAGCACATAGATTACCGTACCGCGCTGCTCACGAATACCGACACACAGCTCCTATTTGCTGTATATGGGAGCCAAAGCGTCCTGATCAGGGCGATGTAGGCGTGCCCACTAAAGCCCTTCTGATAGGGCCCAGCAACAGAAAAATGAACAATACACCGACTCAGACCTCGAGTGCGATCAACGTGTTTTCCCTATCCCCCTCCCCCAACCCCACAGTGGCCTTGTGCCTTTCTTTCAAAATAACGGACTTGAAGTCAATCAATCTTTTTAACTATCTTATTCATATTGCTAATGACATTGCCCTCTTTGTCTCTTAAAGCATACATCTGGTTTTGCCTATTCCTAGTTTCCTCGTCACCGCTTTTAGGCTACCTCCGTTCTTTAGAGCACGCCCTATTCTCTCCATATTAAACTTCCTTATGCCGGTTACCTTGCGCTTATGCTTTGATTGCTCAGCTAGTTCTGTTCTTTCTGTGAGGATAGAAGCTTTCATGCTTTGGCGTTTAGATTTTTCGTCCCCTGAGATAACTTACCGGTATTCTGTCTAACTATCCGATGCCTATTTGCACTACGTACACCGTAATGATATTTGTGAGATAGTCGTTCATTGTTTGAACGTTACAGTTTTCTTCCTCAGTTGAAGCCCAATACCTGTTCTTTAATGAGATCCTGAATTCCTCTCATTTCCCTTTTATCGTTAACTTGTACCCGCCGCGGAGGCACAGTGGTTAAGGCGCTCGTCTACCGAGCCGGAGTACCCGGGTTCGAACCCGACCGTGGCGGCCGCGTTTCGATGGAGGCGAAACGCAAGAGGCGCCCGTGTGCTGTGCGTTGTCAGTGCACGTTAAAGATCCCCAGGTGGTCGAAATTATTCCGGAGACCTCCACTACGGCCCCTCTTTCTCTCTTTCTTCTTACGCTCCCACCTTCCCTTACGGCGCGGTCCAGGTGCCCACCGAGATATGTGAGACAGATACTGCGCCATTTGCTTTCCTTAAAAACCAGTTTATATTAACTTGTTGAAGGGCATTTGCCGCACTAATTTCTTCCGTTGCCTCGCTAAGACTATACTAATTCGAGAGCTTACCATCCTGTGGTCGCTACAGCGCACCTTTCCGAGGACCTCCACATCCAGCACAGTAGCAGAGTGAGTGAACAGTATGAAGTTTGTTTCCTCAAAAACCAGTTTATATTAACTTGTTGAAGGGCATTTGCCGCACTAATTTCTTCCGTTGCCTCGCTAAGGCTATACTAATTCGAGAGCTTACCATCCTGTGGTCGCTACAGCGCACCTTTCCGAGGACCTCCACATCCAGCACAGTAGCAGAGTGAGTGAACAGTATGAAGTTTGTTTCATTTTTAGTCTCACCATTGGGGCTCTTCCACGTCCGTTTCCTGTCTTTGGAAATAGACGTATCAGGATTGACTGTTACATTACCCTAATTTTTAATCCGGATCTGGTATCTTCAAGACCAGGTCCTTTTAAGGCAGCATCTTCTAATCGTTTTTTACAAACGCCTATCCACAGATTCGTTGACTTCACCTTCATTTTCTCTAAAATTAGGGCCTATAGTGTAGGGTAGCCAACTGGACATCGCCTGGTTAACCTCCCTGCCTTTCCGCCCGTTTCTCTCTCTCTCTCTAGGGCCTCAGTTGTAGTATAGTGCCTACACTAGACACTATAGTTGTAGTGATTGCGCCTGCATCGACATCTAGGCGTATGTAGCCACATTTTAATAAAACATATTCAAATGTTCCTACGAAATACCGCACACAGCTCACGTGTCATCATCCAGGGTAATTTTTTTGTGTGGCTTCGCGCTTTAAGACACCCTGATATTATGACGACTGTTCGCAGGCAGCGCTGACGTTCTTGCCGGCCACTCGATTTCGCTTTTGCTGGTTGGCGGCCTCAAAACTTCTTTCGCTTACAGAGAAAAAATTGCGAGGACACTTTGGCAACTAAAGTGTTCAGAGGCGAAAGCCGAGGACACTATGCCATGACGACTTCCGGGCGATGTGACGTCACACAGTTCCCGCGACTACATCGACGTCCGCGCTGTTTCGATGCAATTTCTACGTTTTTGCCTATAATTAATTAATTAATCTATAGACATCAAACTTGGCTTCCAGGCTCATTTTTTCCTCTTCTATCTACAGCTACTATTCGTTTCCTTCTATATTTGTTAGTTCCCGAGTACACGTCTGACACGCCTTGTTAACGAACGATCGACAGTATGAGCCATTAAAGGCTTTCGCCTTAAAAAGTGCACGTGGAAGCTGTCGTAAATAGTTACAGTACTTGCCCTATAGCCTGCAAACGGACATCTCATTCCAGAAGTTGGACACATGCATGGGCCGAATCAACGGTGGGTGCTATGACCCATATGCGGGGTGCACAACGGCGCACTTTTGTTTTTGGTTTTGTTTCTCGGTGGCGGTGGCGGAAATTGCTGCAATTTGCCGCTTAGATGCCCGTTTGGCGCAAGATGGAGTAAAAATCTCTTGGCATAGTTCGGTGCATTCGGAACAGTACTTCCCCTACTGTGATTAATCCACTTTTCGCCCCTGCCTTTTTCAGCCAGCGTTAAAATTTTTTTTTCTGCACTAGTTTCCTCCCAGCTTCTGGTACGCTCGAGGTCATAAGGCATTGCGCATACAGGGTGGCTAGTTTTTCAAGCACAATCTCCCCTCCATCCTTCACGAGATCTGCTCTTACCTGATCCTCACCAGCTGCTTTCCCTCTTTGCATTGCTCCTAAGGGTTTCTCAACTTTTTCTTTCGTTACCGGCAGGATGTCCCAATGCTGCGTGCTACTCTCTCTCTCTCATTAACGCTGTGATTACACTGGCTACTGTAGAGATTTGTGTAGAACTCTTTGGTATACTTGAACTATATCTTATCCATATTGCTAATGAGATTGCCCTCTTTGTCTCAACGCATGCATCTACCTATGCCTACTTTCCTCTCCGTCGCTTTTAGGCTACCTCCGTTCTTTAGAGCATGCTCGATTTTCTCCATTTTGAAGTTCCTTACGTCGGCTACCTTGCGCATATTAACTTTGACAGCTATGCCAGTTCCATCCTGTCTGCACAGTTAGATGCACTCATGCTTTGGTGTTTCTTAATCATATCTTTTGTCCCCTGATATAGCCTACCGGTATCCTGTCGAACCATCTTACCGCCTAATTTAGCGGCGCACTCCGTAATGGAGCTGTGAGGTTATAGTTCATTGTTTTAACATTAAGATCGTCTCCCTCAGAGCCTAATATCTGTTCTGCAGCGATATCCTGCATTCCTGTATTTTTCTTCTTACCGCTGACTCGTTAGTGGACTTCCACTTCACTAATTTCTTCCATTACCTCTTCAGGTCTAAGTTATTTCGAGGCCTTACCATTATTTGGTCACTGAAACGCACCTTTCCGTGGACGTTCACATCTTGCACGATAAGCGGGTGAGCGCATAGTATGAAGTCTATGTCATATTTATTCTCACCATTGGGGCTCTTGCACGCACATAAGGCTTCCTGTGCTTTCATTTGCGGAAGTATTCATGATGTAGAAATTATCAATGCGAAAGCATTACTAGGCTATGTCGGCGCTTTTCTATCATAAAAACCGCGTCCGCAGCGATTGTAGAAACTATAAATAAAAAGATGTCTCAAAAGTGGCTATAATCGAAGGCGTATCATGTGAGGATGCGGTGCAAAAATTTTGGTGCCGATCGGATCATTACTTAATTAATTAGAGCCAAAAAAGTGACCACCAAAAGTGGGCGTGGTCGGGCCGGGAGTGGCGCGAAATTTGAATCGGCGAAAGTGCGGTGCCACGTGACGTGCCATGTGATTGGCCCACGTGACGGGAAAGTTGGGCGGAGCCAGCGCGCGGCGCGAAATTTTAATGAAGCGCGGTTTATTTCGACGAACTGCACGGATTCCCTCAATCAGATGATTATTCAAACAATGAGAGATCGATACGTGATTGATGAGTGACCGATAACTGATCGATAAGTGAAAATAAGTAACTGATAAGCGATCGATAAGTCACAGGTCCGACCGCCGCCTTGGTCAGTTGCTCCGCACCCACTAAGGGGAGAGGGTTAATTGGTTTGTTCATAGGAGGCTGTAGCAAGTAGTATGGCCAAATCCTGTTCTGGTGAGGGAGTGCGTTGTCGGTTCTGGTCGCTGAGGGCAGGCCGCACCCCAGGCGTGGTTAAACAATAGACGATATGCGAAATGCGCAGCGCCATCTCTCGGCGCTCCGAGAACTAAGTCCTCCATGTTGGTACGGTACAGAAAACGAAACCGCTGCCCAGCGTTGGGTTAAAACGGCTGCGCTTCGTTTGAAAAGTAAAATGCCGATGCAGTGTTGCGCTACCCTCTCCACTGTGAAAAGACACTGCGATGCGTGCCACAACTAGGTGCGCTCCAGCTTTTCGCTTTTCTATTTTTTTACTCCGTCCCAACGTTTTAGTAACACAAAACGCCATGCGAGGTATCATGTGTCAGCACGCGGATTAGTGCGCAGCTTTCGCTTTCTGCGCTGATTTTTGACAAATCTCTCGAGGTGATTTGCGTTTAAATTAAGATACAGACCACAGCCTTTGTTGTCTCTGATCAAAATTATAAGCCGATTTCGTGCATTTATCAACTCTCCGGTCGGGCGTGAATATATATAGACGCATACTTGAACAACGTAATAGAGAAGGAAATTTTTTTGAGCGGGCCAATCGCTCCTGCCGTGGAGAAATAAGTTCACTCGAAGAACCATATGCCGATTACTGCTTAGTTTGCTACGTGTTCAGTTAAGTTTTTCCCGTGTTCAATTAGTTTTAGAAGGGCAAGCAAACTCTCTGGACCATACGCATATGTTATGCGCGTTAAGGAGTCCTTGTGAAGCAATACACCCTACGTATAAAAACTGAGGTGCGAATGCTTTATTTCTTGAGGATTCCTATACCTTCGATATCTGCAGCGACGAAAATCTAAAAAAAAAAGAAGCGAATAATATAGCTACTTTATTATGAAGGAGGGACGCATTTCTAAGCTAGAAAGTACGTGCAACAGTGTTCTGAAAACGCTTCAGGCCATCAGATTTTATTATCGTTGGGGCAAGCTCCAACAGCTTGCTTCGCAACAAAGCCATTTGTCCAAGTTTGGGAGTAAGCTAATTACGTTTCGGAAGCAACCGAACATGCTAATTTCGTCCCTGCACACACAGCTTGACCAGCGTATCGAGTCCGTGCATGCACCTACAGCTGTAGCATCTTTCTCTAATCAAACCGCCGCGGTGGCTAAGTGCTTATCTGAAAAAAAAAAAAATGCGTCTTTGCTTACAATATTTTGAATTATATGTGCATGCCTACTTTCCTCTTGTTAATGTCGACTGACTGCGTCTTAAGCAGGACGCGGTTTCAACGAATTGTGGCGAAAATCAACCGACGCCAGGCTCTGAAACGGTGACGTTGAAAACCGCGGATGCGCATTGCACATTACAGTAAAGGAATCGAATTACGCAGCTGGTCGAGGGTCTTGTGTGATTATACTGCAATGCACGAAGCTCCTGGCGTCGGCGCGAACGAAAGTTCGCACTGTCACAAAAGTTTGTCAACACACGTGCGCACTCAGCGCAAAATAACCGCTCGCTACCCTACCAGATGAATTCGTGTCCACTTGGGAATAAAACAGCCATGATAATGCGTGATGCTTGAACTGGTGCTTTAATGCGAGCATTAAAACGACAACAGCACACGGTCACGGTTCGACTTTCCAACCCACTTTCGAGTGCCGATTATTGCGATCATCAGCGCCAGACTTCAAGCGAAGCTGAGGACGCGGTAGGAGTGAGCTGGCGCTTATTGAAAGCACCTACATTTGGTCAAAGATCAGCTGTGAAAACAACGCAGCAGCTGAAGCTTGCCTGTTGAAATTCCACTCGCAAGAAGAAAGTAGTACGCATAGCAAACGATGCACCAGCTCGACGAGCTTGACCGCGCCAAGATGGAAACCGGAAGTTGTGGGCGCGGTGTTGCCAGACTGCCAAGCAATTTCGCATATCGTCCATTCCATCGACTCGCCGAGTATTTTCTTTTTTTTTTTCAAACTCGGTGGACAACTGCGCGAAACCGGGATTCGAGCCCCGGCCCTGAGGCATGCGAGCCGGACGCTCTATCTATACACCATCGCTGCCCCGAGAACGCTAGCATTATCTTAATCGTTAAGAAAGGAGACGTCAAGGACTTGAAAAATTACAGACCGATCAGCTTACTGTCCATTGCCTACAAGGTATTTACTAAGGTAATCGCTAACAGAGTCAGGACAACCTTAGACTTCTATCAACCGAATGATCAGGCAGTCTTTCGTAAAGAATCCCCCACAATATGGACCATATTCATACTATCAATCAGGTGATAGAGAAATGCGGAGAATATAATCAACCCCTATATACAGGGTGTTTCACCTAAGACTTTCTGCAATTTTTAAAAATAAGCTATTTGAATTAGATGCGCGCTTTTTCTGGCATAGCATTGTCAGTGGTGTAGTGCATCATAATGCAGCTAAGATGTGCTAACTAGAAGGCTTGTTAACCAATATTTAATAGTTAACTTTTAAACTATTACAGTTGGGCTCCTTAATTATTGAGAGGCACGTAGCCCACCGTAAGTAATGTCCATATCCGTTTTTAGAATTTCGAGAACGCGATTATCCTCGGCGCTGTGGCCCGACAAATTTTGGCTATTTCGACGAGTTAGGTTCACTGGAGAGGTTGCTTTGCCTGCAAGCTTCTCAAACCGCATGTATTTTGGCGCGATGTTGGCGAAATTTGTTGGGCCGCAGCGCCGAGGATAATCGCGTTCTCGAAATTCTAAAAACGTATATGGACATTACTTACGGTGGGCTGCATGCCTCTCAATAATTAAGGAGCCCGACGGTAATAGTTTAAAAGTTAACTATTAAATATTGGTTAACAAGCCTGCTAGTTAGCACGTCTTAGCTGAATTATGATGTACTACACCACTGACAATGCTATGCCAGAAAAAGCGCGCATCTAATTCAAATAGCTTATTTTTAAAAAATGCAGAAAGTCTTAGGTGAAACACCCTGTATAGCCTTCATTAATTACGAGAAAGTATTTGACTCACTGGAAACATCAGCAGTCATGCAGGCATTGCGGAATAATGATGTAGAAGTCTTATGTGAAAATAATGGAAGATATTTATAACGACTGTACAGCTACCACAGCACTTCATAAAGTGAGCAATAAAATTCCAATAAAAAAAGGGTGTCAGACAGGGAGACACGATCTCGCCAATGCTATTCACCGCCAGTTTCATCATCATCATCATCATCAGCCTGACTACGCCCACTGCAGGGCAAAGGCTTCTCCCATGTCTTTCAAATTAAACCTGTCCTTCGACAGTTTACAGGAGGTATTCCAAGGCCTGGAGGGGAACAGCTGGGGATAAAAGTTACTGGAAAATACCTAAGTAATCTGCGATTTGCTGATGACATGGCCTTGATAGGTCATTCAGGACATAAACTCCAAAGCATGATCAACGAGTTAGACAGGCAGAGCAGAACGGTGGGTCGAAGAATTAACATGCAGAAAACGAAGGTAATGCTCAACAGTCTCGCAAGGGAACAGCAGCTCACGCTTGGTAGCGAGGTGCTGGTAGTAGCAACGGAATAGATCTATTTAGGGCAGGTAGTGACTCCTTATCCGGATCATGGGCGACAAATAACTAGAAGGTTATTAAGAATGGGGTGGAGCGCATATGGCAGGTTCTCTCAGGTCATGAATGGCAGTTTACCAATATCCCTCAAGAGAAAAGTATACAACAGCTGTAACTTACCGGTACTCGCCTATGGGGCAGAAACGTGGAGGCTAATAAATAGGGTTCAGCTTAAGTTAAGGACAACGCAGCGAGCCATGGAAAGAAAAATGACTGGTGGAACACCCTTCCTTACTAGAATTTTATGGAGGATGCGGTGGCTGTGCAGTCACAACAAATATCCAGTATTTTTGTATGTGTCTTGTACACCTCCCATAATCCCTGCTTGACTGCTGAGGTTTCGACAGCCAAATGCTAACTCGTAGCCTATGAAGTCTAATGCAGGGTGTTTCACCCAAGGCTGTCAGTGATTTTTAGAAATAGGCATTTTGAGTTAGGAGATGACTTTTAAAATTTTTTTGGGGGGGAGGGGGCATAGCATCGTCAGTGGTGTAGTGCATCAGAATAGAGATTTATTTATTTATTTATTAGTTACCTGCATCGCCCCGGGCATTACAGCAGGGGGGTACAGACTTCATTATAGGTATAAAACAATTATTGCAGTGCATGGAAAAATTCATCATTAAATGTAATACATACAATGCTCGATGGCATTGTATGTAGCTGTACAGCTGTAGCGGATGGAATACAGCTGCAGCGGATGGGACATGTTGGAACGTGTCGGAACATGCCTCGACAGTGCGTGACAAGGAAACTCAGCAGCAAGAGTCAACACCCCTGCTTCAATAGTACTCGTAGACAATGGACGCTACAAGGTAAGGCAAGGAAGGGAAGCGTGGAGTCATCGCAAGTTGACGATGGACATCAAGATTGAGGTGCGCCCCTATCACAGGCCAACAATCAAACCCCTCACCACCTCATCAACCAAATTTTTCCCACTGCAACACATCACACACTACCTATCACAATCACACTTTCACACATTTATCTTCAGAGAACAGCGTAATCGTGTTGAAAAAATTTGCGGAAACATGTTGCGGACACTTTTTGCTGACGCGACATAGCCATGTAATGTTTTCGCATTCAAGAAATATTGCGTCGTGTTCAATTTTCATGCCCCCCCCCCCCCCCCCCCATATCCAGAGATCGTTTTCACGAGTAGTCACCTCGTAACAGCTCGCAAGGTGCATAACAGGCGTGCTATTTGCAAATGTGACAAATCGGCCGTTTTTCAATGTGGGTGCGCTCTAAAAAAAGTCGATGCGAGAAGCCGAGCCAGGGGATGTGGAGCCAAGTTGTGGATGAATCACTGTTTCTGCATGCTTCTAACAATGAGTTGGCTATATCGAGAAGCAGGTGACGGGCTTCGAACAACGCACCATGCAAGACCGCGTATGCGCCCCTCTCGTTGCACTGACTGTCGCTCCACAGTTAAGTTACACCAAACTGCTGCCCGTCAATTAAAAGTTATCTACTGGTGCTCTCCAAAGAGCACTTGTTGATAATCTGCCAGGCTGGCCGTGTCGTTTATTGCCACGGCCGCTCGATCTCGAGTGGCTATGGTCTTGCACTCGCGTTTGTGAGCGCTTAGTAGTATGACTTAATGGTGGTCCAGAAGCCTGAACTTCGGAGCTATGGTGTCTGTAGCCATCGCAAGAGTGCTTTACGGTCTATGCTCAGTTTCACAAGCTTTACACAGCTTCGTTTACTTTTTTACTGCTCGTTAATGTTGCTGGACTCTATTCATTATGTTTTTGCATGATATGGAATAGACTGAACCGGACTAGACCAGCCGCTCCCAGCCTGTACATGAGGTACTGCATCTAGAAAGCCACCCTAAGTCACGCGAGGCAAAAGTATCCGCCCTTTAAACGCAAATATTAAAAAAACAATGGTGTGATCTGGTCAGCTGGGCACCGTTTCACCTTTCTGGTATAATTTCAATCTCTTGCCCCAATGCATTCGCTCCATACTTGTAACGAATGAACACTTAATGTGTACGGCAGAGCAATGCAAAACAATTCTTTCTTCAGAGGGTCAATTTCTAAGCCTTTTTGTGAGTACTATTGCCCAGGTACAATTAAATTACTCTGTTGTAAGAATTTGAATGTTTAGCTCTTTCATGTTAATCGCAGTATAGCAAGCTAAAAAATTTAATGGCACCATTTGTTCAAGCGACGAATATATACAGTGGTTCACGTGAAAGCTAGCGAGGCTTCTTTCATTTTAGTTCAGCAACAAATATGTAGTTACCATCTAAGAAATTCAGCAATTAATTTCGCTTGTAAATAATTAACAGCATTTCTTTCTTGCAGCTTTATTATCGCTACCTTTTCACAACAGTGCACCTGTGTCAATTACAAGTCCGATGCCACAGCCTCAAGACGGGAAAAACCTACGCTTTAAGTGTAAATGGGCAAAATATATAGCATGATAAACAAATGAGGAAGATTTCTCATTGGGTAAATGCCTGTCGGCAGAGCTCCTCCTCTAGCAAGGCTCGGCGACGCTCACCTGCGACAAATACTATCGTCCCTGCGTACGCATTCCATGGCCGCATTTTATCTTCTCCTCCTTTTCGTTTAGCTTTTCTGCACCGCACTCCTTCAGTCTTTATCTCCCAGATTTTCTTCCCCACGTGCAGTAGCATGCCAGCGATTTTTAACCACCAGCTAAATTCTCACCTGCGACAAATACTATCGTCCCTGCGTACGCATTCCATGGCCGCATTTTATCTTCTCCTCCTTTTCGTTTAGCTTTTCTGCACCGCACTCCTTCAGTCTTTATCTCCCAGATTTTCTTCCCCACGTGCAGTAGCATGCCAGCGATTTTTAACCACCAGCTAAATTCTCACCTGCGACAAATACTATCGTCCCTGCATACGCATTCCATGGCCGCATTTTATCTTCTCCTCCTTTTCGTTTAGCTTTTCTGCACCGCACTCCTTCAGTCTTTATCTCCCAGATTTTCTTCCCCACGTGCAGTAGCATGCCAGCGATTTTTAACCACCAGCTAAATTCTCACCTGCGACAAATACTATCGTCCCTGCATACGCATTCCATGGCCGCATTTTATCTTCTCCTCCTTTTCGTTTAGCTTTTCTGCACCGCACTCCTTCAGTCTTTATCTCCCAGATTTTCTTCCCCACGTGCAGTAGCATGCCAGCGATTTTTAACCACCAGCTAAATTCTCACCTGCGACAAATACTATCGTCCCTGCATACGCATTCCATGGCCGCATTTTATCTTCTCCTCCTTTTCGTTTAGCTTTTCTGCACCGCACTCCTTCAGTCTTTATCTCCCAGATTTTCTTCCCCACGTGCAGTAGCATGCCAGCGATTTTTAACCACCAGCTAAATTCTCACCTGCGACAAATACTATCGTCCCTGCATACGCATTCCATGGCCGCATTTTATCTTCTCCTCCTTTTCGTTTAGCTTTTCTGCACCGCACTCCTTCAGTCTTTATCTCCCAGATTTTCTTCCCCACGTGCAGTAGCATGCCAGCGATTTTTAACCACCAGCTAAATTCTCACCTGCGACAAATACTATCGTCCCTGCATACGCATTCCATGGCCGCATTTTATCTTCTCCTCCTTTTCGTTTAGCTTTTCTGCACCGCACTCCTTCAGTCTTTATCTCCCAGATTTTCTTCCCCACGTGCAGTAGCATGCCAGCGATTTTTAACCACCAGCTAAATTCTCACCTGCGACAAATACTATCGTCCCTGCATACGCATTCCATGGCCGCATTTTATCTTCTCCTCCTTTTCGTTTAGCTTTTCTGCACCGCACTCCTTCAGTCTTTATCTCCCAGATTTTCTTCCCCACGTGCAGTAGCATGCCAGCGATTTTTAACCACCAGCTAAATTCTCTGCTTTTTCATTAAAGGGATTCTCTCTATCTCCTGTGAGATGTAACACGAGCTACAAGTCCACTTTCCTGCAGTGCGATTCTCTTGCGCATGCTTTCGCCACAATATTAACAGTACGGGACGCCCACGGGCAGCAAATAACGCACGCTTATCTCGGCCAAACTTTCAGTGGCAGCGGGAAGCCGCAGTGAGCGTCCCGCCTTCGGTTCCAACGGCTGCCGCTAGGAGGCTTTAATACGGCAAAGGTGTGGCATGAAATGTGAACGGCCCTGCATAAGTGACTCATCGCAAGTCGAGAATGGATGTTAAAGGAGTATTCGCAGTGAGATCGACCTGTAGGGACTGGACAGCTGGATGGGTGGCGCCACCTCTCGGCACTTCCTTCGTTGCCGGAATGGGCCACAGAGCGAGATGGCGCATTGGAGTGCGCAGTCTGTAGCTGGTTTCTGTGGAATTTGCTTTGGTGCTCTTAATTTAGATGATGTTGTGCATGATTACGTATGCTGAAATGAAGTCTAGGCAGACGTGTTGTGTTGTTGGCAGCACTAACAGCTATGCAAACTGGTCAGATGCTTGTAATCCGATTCATTTTTCCCCATTTTGGCACCGCATTTTGCATGCACAATTAAATACATCACTTTTGCTTGCGACAAGCTGACCGATTAAAATAACAGCAGCGAACGTGTGAAAACTTTGCAACAAAAATCGCGATCGCACCATTCGGGTGTGAAACTGAGGGAAACTTTGGAAGCTAGCAAAGGACCTTCACACGTTATTAATGCGAAAATATTTCTTGTTCCATGAGTGGCGTGTACAGGACCTGTCATTAGAGCGTGTAGGCAGTGTGTCATCAGTGTACGACTGCACAAACTGTCAATCATCCATTATCGAATAAAATAGTTCATTAAATAAACATTTAATTATCATATATGCATAATTATGTCACTAGGATTAATTAAATGGGTAAAGACTAATTTTATGAAGCAATTAATTGAATTTACAAATTACTTAACTAGGTGGCAATTTAATTGAACCCATGAATTGGTTAATTGCTTATTTAATGAAATAAGCAATTAGGTTGCATTGCCTTCCGTTAAGTAACCACATGGTTAATTATTTGGGTAATTAAATAATCGACAGAATAATCGACAGTCCAATCGGAGAAGTACTTCGTACATTCAGCAGCAATTTGATCTAACTGCCGCTTTAATTACAAATTTAACTAACTGTCTAAATTAATAAATAGTACTTTGGCATGCTTACTAGATGCTTTAGCAATGGGACCCACGTCTTCGGATGCTGTAGAACTGTAGTTAGAGCGAAAACGACTTAGAAACGGCAAAGACATAAAATAACGAACACGTAGCAACATAATCGTCAACAGTAAGAAAAATGCTTTCGCATTACTACCTACACCTAAGCAGACTTGAGTGCACCCTTGGAATTTTCGTTCAAGGAAGAGCAAGGGAAGCTTGGCACCACGCTTCTCTCCTTCAATTCAGCCATAAAGCACTGCCTTTCCACATGAAGCGATTGGTTACTGTCAAGCAGTGCTTATTCTACAAACGCATCCCGGTGGCTGTTCTGAACACCCTTGTATTACTGTGAAACTCGCCTTGATTCTGTCGTAAGTAATGAGGTTATGTACAGTCGTCCCATGAGCGCAGCCTTCTTCCTCTCGGGTATTCACAGAAGGCGCCCGCCAACTTTGACTGGCACTCATGCACGATGCCGTTTGTTTATCAAAGGCGAATGTGAGCGCCGCAGCATGCTTGCATCGGCCATCCACGCTGGCTTTGCAGGAGCATTTTGCTGCAATTATGTTCCTTGATGTGTCCAACTGCATGCAGGCAGTAATGCGGCATGTAAAATCCGTTTTGAGTATTACGATTACCTGAAGGAATGAAGTTGCACTTCCAGGTCAACATTGTAGCTTGGCGCATTCAGCTTCATTTGTGGTATGCACTTGCCGAATATGTGCGTAACCACTGCTTGACACTTGCGCATGTCGAACACGTGGCTAGCCTCGTAAGGCTCTTCCCTTTTTTCAAGATTGCCCGACGGAAAAAACTGCGTGCGATTATTTAAGCTCTGAAAGCCACACCACAGAACGACAGGTAGGGCCATTCTCGTCGAGTGCAACCGGCTACGCTGCTCCCTCCTCATTCCTCTGACGAGCGTTTTGCCACGGGAGGCGCTGTTTCGCTGAGGCAACGGTGTTGCCATACAACAGCCGCCCGGTCATATAAGGTGGTGGCAGCGTCATTCCACTAGTGTGGACTGGCAGCCAGCAGCACCTGCTGAAACATACGCTCGGCGGGTCGCTTCTAAATTTACGGAGGGTTTTCTGCTGAAGAAAACGTGCCCTCTGCAATGGATGAGTGAATGGTTTATTGGCTTATGGGGTTTGATGTCCCAAAGCGGCTCAGGCTATGAGGGACGCCGTAGTGAAAGTCTCCGGAAATTTCGACCATCTGGGGCTCTTTAACGCGCACTGACAACGCACAGTACACCAATGGATGAGTGATATACTCCTTAAAATGCTTCGATTTTGCAAACAGAAAAGCGTAAAATCGCAAACGCTATGTAAAAGAACTGTGGAGTACATGAAAGCACGGGAATGACATACAACCACATAACCCCGGTTTTGTGATTTTCTCATGTACTGGCGAGCATTTTCTTGTGTCGCGCTCAAGGGCCTGATATATTTATTGCGTCACACTTCCCTAATACAGTTTTGTTTTTTCTTCACCTTTTTACCAATGTGCGCTTCATTGTGTGTGCCACAGAACTCCACAGAAGTGAGATAGTTGTACGGGTGTCAGACAGACAGATTTAGTATGACTGCCAGCGGTTGCGTTTCGGCTCATGGAGTGTCACTGTAGCAAGAGACGGTGTTACACTAAGAAGATAAGTGTCATTCGAAACATACTTTTTCCAGCAATGTAATATGCGTGCACTTTTCTTCCACTTTTATTAGGCAACAGCGCTGAGCCCACACAAAGGCACACATACTTTCAGCTCAGACCTGCCTCAAGAAAGCTATGGCCTGGTTTAACAACGTTCGTGAGTTGAGGATTAAGTGTATTAACTGCAGCGCTGGCAGCCCGGCAGTTGTGTCCACAGATGGTAAGTGCACATATCTGGCCTGGCTATGTGACACCGGCACTCCTCAGAACTGTTCCCCCAAAGTAAATTACGCCGAGATTGCACCAGAATTTTCACCGCAGAGAAAGCTCTGTTCACACGCATACCGTGTGAAGGGCGTTTCAACCGAGTAGAATAAGCTCGCCGAACTTACTGCTAGGCTCATTTTTCCAGCCTATTTCAGTGAAGGTAATCATGTGACACTATGCGGATGACTCTGAACACGAGTGTCTCTCGTTTAAAATAACAGTTTAGGCGTGTGAGAGGATTATTACGGTCGCGAAAAGGTAGGAGCTTCAGCGATTAATTATGGCTGAGAACACTGAATTCAAAAACTTTTCCCGTCAGTCAATTCGAACTCTCGACATGTACACAAGGACTGCTCGTCACCGTTTGAAATGAACTGCAGTGTATACCTAGCCTCTGGGATCCGCACAAAAAATCACCGACAACACTCGTACTTTACATGTGAAATTAGTCGGTGATTACACCTAAAGTTAGTGTCTTGCTATTTTCTTGATTATAAAAGGCGAGTGTTCAGTGACAGTGGCCAGTTTGTGATCACGACGTGGCACCTTATCAATATAAGCGAACCCAAATATGTTTCCCATGTCCCTTTATGGAACACTGATGATGCAATTTCATCACTTTCAAGGCTCAGCTATACAGGTGTTCACCAGTCAAGTGTGAAGATTTATATGGTGTTGCCTCAGGACTGTGTGTATAAGGTCAGCGTAGGTTTCAGTTTGGGGAGGGAAAGGCAGTACGACTGGGGGAGGGGGGGGGGGCTTGCTCTTTACTGGGTGCATAGCCTCTATGCACAAAGCACTGCTCCTTGGAACTCTGCTCGGGAAGAGCAGGTGTAGAGGTCCTGCCCTCTTTCAGCCAGGATTGCATCACTGCCAGGCGGGAAAGCGCGTGTAAGGGCGGCGCCCCTTGCATGCGTGCCGACGCATGTGGTCGGCTCTGGTGAACGTTTTGGAGCAGAGGCGACACGCGAAGGGCCGCTCCCCCGTGTGGATGCGCAGGTGCACGCTCAGGTGGTCCTTGCGCGTGAAGGACATGCGGCACTGGCTGCACCGGAATGGCCGCTCGCCCGTGTGCCCGCGCTCGTGGCGCACCCGGCCTGACGCACTGGTGAATGTCATAGGGCAGTAGCGGCACTGCTGCGAGCTCTGGTTGTCCGACACCCGACTCCTGCTGGCGGTGGCCTGCGGACAGGCAGAAAGAGAAGACAATTAAATGCGGCAACTCGCCGTTACGAACGGAAATGATTGCATGAGAGATGCCACAGTGGATAGCTCCTGAATAATTTTGACCACTTAGGGTTCTTTAACGTGAAGTGATGTCGGATAGCACACGGGCGTCATTTGCGCTTTTTGTCCACCGAAATTCGGCCACCGCCACCAGGACTCAATCTCGTACGCAGATCCTTGAGCTCAGCCGCCGAGCGACACAGAGGCCGCATTTGTTTTTCCAGTCCCGGACTACTTGCTGACAGGTCTCGGCTTCCGCTCTGACAGGAAACAACGTCATGGTCACATGACCTACTTGCCATAGGCTGCTTTCGAACTCGGCGCCAGAGCCGGGCTCCCCCTCGGTTACCGTAAAAGGACGCTGTCATCTGCTAGCAGACGACGCAAGCCACGGCCACCACGACGCCGAAGCGACGCCGTGCGCTCGATCATGATACTGAGTCGATTTAAAGACTGTACTGTCAGCTTAGCGTAGGTGCATTACAGAACTCAGCTTCGGAGGTATGCTCGCCGCTACTGCTTGCGGCGAAGTTCGCACAAAGTGGCCCAACTCGTTGCGGATCGGCAGATAGACGAAAGCCTTCGCAAAAATGTTGACAACAAGCTCTATAGCTGCTCCAGTATACGAGTGGTTCACCTGCGATGCTTTCAGGTAAGCATACAGACAGCATGTCGCAAAACAAGCGAACGAGAACCTCTTGACGACACGAGCAAACAATACGCGCTCGCAGCTTCGAACGCGCGTCCCTGTGCGGTGGATTTCAAGAAAATAAACGAAGGTGCAAGAACAAAAAGTATTGCGATGGCTCAGAGAGCAGCTACGGAGCTCATGTGAAGGTTTAACGCATGATATCGACCTCCAGGAACACGAAAAATACTCAAAATGCACACGGAGTCTAACTCAATATGGCTGCCAGCGCGGCGCGCAGCTATCGTCTGCTGCCTTCTCAGCAGCCCCAAGCAGCCCGCGGACTGCCATAGGCTAAAAACGAACGCGTTGCTATGGCGATGCAGGCAGGTAGGCGGAGCTCTCGGGCTGCCCGAGAAAAACAAATACCGGACTCGAGTCCGCAAGTAGTCCCGGACAGTCCGGGACTGAAAAACAAATGCGCCCAGACACCAAGCCATCACGGTGCCATCAAATACCAACTGCAGTGACCAGCTACGTGCTTGTGGGCGTTACAACCGAGATCTTGGCCAATAAAGTCAGATGGTAAACCAATCATCATCATCGAGGTAACGACTGTGTCCTCTTGAAGAAAATGGAGGGGTGGTTATCGATTGCCATCTAAACCAAATTTTTTTTGGTCCTTGTAAACCTTGTTATGGATGAAAGTTCCTATGATCTCGTACCAAGTGCAGCTAAAACTCATTCACTCTTCCTGATGAAAAGGTCAGACAGACTGTGAAATGTATGCTTAAGTGGGCTTTCTTTTCAGCTAATTGGAACTGCTGCAGAGGTTATTATTCACGCAAGGAGTTGACATGTGCACGGGGCAAAATGCATCAATTGTGAGCATAAATTTCAAGCATTTTACACTAACATAAAAGTACTTTCCAGAAGTTCCCAGTTAAAGGGACACTGAGGACGAATAAAAAATTACCTGGGGTTTAACTCCGCTTAAACCGATGTGTGACATGAGAAACCGTGGTAACGTAAATGGTGATGCCACAAGCGACACCACAGTAACGAGACGGCACAAATCTGAAAGCCATGAACCACTTTTTCGGGTATGGCTCGGGTCTAATTTCTGAAAATGACCCAGGTCAAATTTGGAGGTTGTAATCATGCCGGGCATGTTTCGGGAGTGGCCCGGGGCATTAAAGTCTTGCCCTTGGTGTCACACTTGCTATGGCAACAAGCAACGTACGAGCAAGATGGACGGATGGAAAACTTTATCATGCGAATGAGTTTGAACCCTTCAAGGGCTCAGGGCCACCGTACACCCCCCACATTACGCGCCTGTGTCCAGGCCACTTATGGCCCTCATTTTCAGTGCGAGTGATTTTCCTCCGATAAAAACGTGAACCGTATCAATACAGGCCAACTTTTAGTGCGAGAACACTCATACAATCGTCAGAGCCAAGCAAAAATCTTGCTTGTGCATCTTGCGTGGCACTGGCACCCTGGTTCACACACGGTGACAGTGCCATGCAAGATGCACAAGCAAGATTTTTGCTCGGCTCTGACGACTGTATGAGTGCTCTAACACTAAAAGTTGGCCTGCATCAATACGGTTCACGTTCTAGTCAGAGGGAGATCACTTGCACAAAAAATGGAGCCTTTAGTAGAAAATTGTCATTTCACATTTTCGATTAAACTGTCTCAGAAACGCTAGTCAACACCGTCTTCATGCTATCACCTTTCTGAGTTTTCTCGTTGACATCTCAAAGCTCTCTCAGGCGGACAAAGTTTTCACTAAGAGCTTTGCGCTGATGCTGCTTACACCCCGACATTGACTCCAACCAATAGAGCGCGCCCCATCACACACGATCGTCGTCACTGATCCTGCATGATTACTGTAGGCCGTCGTCGTCATCACTGAAGGCTTTATATAGGGGTCGGTCATATTCTGCGCATTTCTCTGTCACCTGATTGATAACATGAATACAGTCTATTGTCAAGTATCCTTTACGAATACTTGCCTTAATTGCAAACCAGTTCTATTTCACACAATATGGCATTGCTCCTTCTCTGATAGAAGCAGGGATGCCTTGGCAACCAAACATGCCACTCCCAGGCGCAAATGCGTTTGGTCAACTGCCTTCTTTTGGCCTCTACAGCATTAAGGAGGACCTTACTGCCTATAGGAGGTATTCACATGACGTCATCCGCAAGGGGCGCTAGCGGCTGGCGCAGCATTCGCCATATTGGTGGTCACGCGCGCGGCCGCCGCAGCCAGCCGCAGCGTTAAATAGCCGGTGATGTGTGAAATGTCGGCGTATTTCGCGTCTCGCCATAGATAATTACTGTCCGGCCCGTAACACCGCGCTACAGAGAGGGTGTTCCGGGAACTGCGCGAAGCATAAAAGAGCGGCCACGCTCAAAAGGTTCCACTTTGTGAAAAGGTCGGCCCGTAAGAAAGCGGAGGCGCCGGCGCAGTGTGCGACGTACAGGACTGCTGCCACGCGTTGAATTCACCGGTATCGAGGCCCACCTTGTGCACGGCTTAAGTTTGCTGGCAGGCCAAGGAATTAAAGGATATAAACCTATGAGAGGGCGCAATTACTTGACAAGCGGGTGAGTCCAAGAGCTGTGCTGAGGGTGCTGACGTCCGCGGTGCCGACGGCCGAAGTGCCGTTTTTGAAGAGGTGAGTAATTCGAAGGATCTGTTCACTTAGCTATAGCTTAACTTGTCATCTCTATCTGCTGAAAGTGACATGTTACTACTGAATCTAGCAGAATGGCTGCACACTGCGTTGCTGCGAAAGCGCTAGACGTCTTGTGCATACGAAGCGGCGCTACGTAGCTACAATCAAAACTGCAAAACATTCTCGCTGTGTCTGCTGTTCATGCTGCGAGCGCATGGCAGTATTTGTTTGACCGTTCTGTTGTGTAAATAAGGCAGCTATAACGCTTTGCCTTTCTGCTGAAAGACCATCTGAGAAGCGTCAGCAGTTCGCGGACTACAGCTAGACGCTTGAATTATCAATTTCTGCGGCGGCAGTCTTGGAATTTCGGCAATTAATCGTGCTGTTTATCCACGATGTGCCCTGCATGACTAGCTGACAGTTATCAACTGATATTAAAAGCTGCAAGTCGTGCACATTCATGCGAGCAGCGCAGCCAGCCAGTTTTGCTGCAGAAGAATTATGCTGCAAACTTCATGCACAATACGCGCTCCACAAAGGTAAGTGGTCGCTGACGCATTCAACAACGTACAAATATATTACGGATCACTAACAGTTCAGACCGCGACACTGCGCGAGCTGGCCTGAAACGACCGCAAACATGGCACGCTTACCCCGACGATGCTCGCGCCGTCTGGTAGCGCGGCCTCAGTGAATACCTCCTATACGGTGGACAAAGTGGCCTTACACGGGCAGTGTGAGGAGAGGCTTCAGTGAGGTGAGAAGCCCTCATACCCAGTCATACTGCCTTTCCATCTTGTAGCCCTATGACCTAGAACTGCACAATTACTTCATCTAATGGATCCTGTTCATGATCCCCCAACCATGGCGACAGGTCTTCCTCCGCCTCAGAGAAGTTTATTCATTCATTCATACCTTGTAAAGGACCAAAAAACAAAACACAGGTGCAATAACAAATGGATTTCAGAAGTAAAATGTGTCCGTTGAAACCGATTTTTGGTCGAAATTCCACAGCCCTCCACTATGCCGTACACATTGCCTGAGTTGTTTTGGGATGTTAAACCCCATAAACCAAACTGAAACAGGTTTCCGTTACCACCATTTTCCATAAGGGCACAAAAAAAACTGGGGGCACTTTGTCAGCCTAAAGTGCGCTAGGCGAAAGCCTTTGCCGTGTCACTTCCACTGCCACTGACTGCCTGTGTTTGTTATGGCTGCACCGCTAGGGAGCCATCCTCCTCCACTAGCTGCCGCACACCGACTAAGGACGGAGCAGCGCTCGACGCCGCTGCGCCAACAGCTCCACCTAGTGATGAAGATGACGACTGCCTATGTTTTTTACGGCTGCACCGCTAGGGAGCCATCCTCCTCCACTAGCTGCCGCACACCGACTGAGGACGGAGCAGCGCTCGATGCCGCTGCGCCAACAGCTCCACCTAGTGATGAAGATGACGACTGCCTATGTTTTTTACGGCTGCACCGCTAGGGAGCCATCCTCCTCCACTAGCTCCCGCACACCGACTGAGGACGGAGCAGCGCTCAACGCCCTTGCGCCGACAGCTCCACCTAGTGATGAAGATGACGACTGCCTATCTTTTTTACGGCTGCACCGCTAGGAAGCCATCCTCCTCCACTAGCTGCCGCACACCGACTGAGGACGGAGCAGCGCTCGACGCCCTTGCGCCAACAGCTCCACCTAGTGATGAAGATGACTGCCTATCTTTTTTACGGCTGCACCGCTAGGGATCCATCCTCCTCCACTAGCTGCCGCACACCGACTGAGGACGGAGCAGCGCTCAACGCCGCTGCGCCAACAGCTCCACCTAGTGATGAAGATGACGACTGCCTATCTATTTTATGGCTGCACCGCTAGGGAGCCATCCTCCTCCACTAGCTGCCGCACACCGACTGAGGACGGAGCAGCGCTCGACGCCCTTGCGCCAACAGCTCCACCTAGTGATGAAGATGACGACTGCTTATCTTTTTTACGGCTGCACCGCTAGGGAGCCATTTTCCTCCACCAGCTGCTGCACAACGACTGAGGACGGAGCAGCGCCCGACGCCGCTGCGCCAACAGCTCCACCTAGTGATGAAGATGATGACTGTCTATGTTTTTTACGGCTGCACCGCTAGGGAGCCATCCTCCTCCACTAGCTGCCGCACACCGACTGAGGACGGAGCAGCGCTCGACGCCCTTGCGCCGACAGCTCCACCTAGTGATGAAGATGATGACTGCCTATGTTTTTTACGGCTGCACCGCTAGGGAGCCATCCTCCTCCACTAGCTGCCGCACACCGACTGAGGATGGAGCAGCGCTCGACGCCCTTGCGCCAACAGCTCCACCTAGTGATGAAGATGACGACTGCCTATGTTTTTTACGGCTGCACCGCTAGGGAGCCATCCTCCTCCACTGGCTGCGGCACACCGACTGAGGACGGAGCAGCGCTCGACGCCCTTGCGCCGACAGCTCCACCTAGTGATGAAGATGACGACTGCCTATGTTTTTTACGGCTGCACCGCTAGGGAGCCATCCTCCTCCACTAGCTGCCGCACACCGACTGAGGACGGAGCAGCGCTCGACGCCCTTGCGCCGACAGCTCCACCTAGTGATGAAGATGACGACTGGCTATGTTTTTTACGGCTGCACCGCTAGGGAGCCATCCTCCTCCACTAGCTGCCCCACACCGACTGAGGATGGAGCAGCGCTCGACGCCCTTGCGCCGACAGCTCCACCTAGTGATGAAGATGACGACTGCCTATGTTTTTTACGGCTGCACCGCTAGGGAGCCATCCTCCTCCACTAGCTGCCGCACACCGACTGAGGATGGAGCAGCGCTCGACGCCCTTGCGCCAACAGCTCCACCTAGTGATGAAGATGACGACTATGTTTTTTACAGCTGCACCGCTAGGGAGCCATCCTCCTCCACTAGCTGCCGCACACCGACTGAGGACGGAGCAGCGCTCGACGCCCTTGCTCCAACAGCTCCACCTAGTGATGAAGATGACGACTGCCTATGTTTTTTACGGCTGCACCGCTAGGGAGCCATCCTCCTCCACTAGCTGCCGCACACCGACTGAGGACGGAGCAGCGCTCGACGCCCTTGCGCCGACAGCTCCACCTAGTGATGAAGATGACGACTGCCTATGTTTTTTTACGGCTGCACCGCTAGGGAGCCATCCTCCTCTACTAGCTGCCGCACACCAACTGAGGACGGAGCAGCGCTCGCACCGCTAGGGAGCCATCCTCCTCCACTAGCTGCCGCACACCGACTGAGGACGGAGCAGCGCTCTACGCCCTTGCGCCGACAGCTCCACCTAGTGATGAAGATGACGACTGCCTATGTTTTTGACGGCTGCACCGCTAGGGAGCCATTTTCCTCCACCAGCTGCCGCACAACGACTGAGGACGGAGGAGTGCTTGACGCTGCCGCGCCGACAGCTCCACCTGTCGACGAAGATTGGAAGCAGCGCTTGTCGATGAGTCACCCCAGGCACTGGATGTAACGCTGAACGAACAGACAGGAGAATGAGCTGTTAAAGGCTCTCGCCTTAATACAAGAGGGGGCACGTGAAAGCTCCGCGCCGCTCAGCGAACTGAATCCACTGGCGGGAAGGTTGTGACAAATGCGTCTTTTGCTGCTGGACAAATGTCAACG
Organism: Amblyomma mixtum; assembly: GCF_055824585.1. Lineage (NCBI taxonomy): Eukaryota > Metazoa > Arthropoda > Arachnida > Ixodida > Ixodidae > Amblyomma > Amblyomma mixtum. The sequence goes on along the minus strand of NC_143018.1, from coordinate 126,218,967 downwards.
CAGCCACAAAGGGCCAGAGAACAATAACTTCACAGGGAAATTTCCCTCAGTGTCCCGGCTGGCATGCGCGGTTGGGACTCCAAATAAATCAAGGGGAGGGGAGTCTTCACTGCCCTCTCAAGACCCAGAGCGCCATCAGCTATGCCTCCTTTTATAGCAAGAGCTGTATTTGCGACACTGCAAAAGAACGCATACTCTCCCCACAGCGGCGAAGAGGAAGCACACTGAAATTCATGTTGGGGAAAGGGGAGTACGCGCAACGCCCTTAATCTACTTTCGTCGACTTCAAATAGGGCCCACACTCGGACGCCTCAAGTGAGTGAGATCCCTCAAATATGCAACCAGTTGAGCGCAGGTAGCAGGCGCTAGGGACACTGCCCGCAAACTTCAGCAAGAGTGTGCATAAACAATTCATAGACAAAAATTAAAAACGTTCACGCCATGCTATGTAATGCAGGAAGTGCAGACAGTACCGAGATTTGGCATAGCATGATTCGCTTCCGTGCCCCTCCATTGAGCACTGCCATGACCGGGCAATCTGCCTGGATTCCAATTCTGCAGGATGCAAAATTCGTCCTGCGAACGCCCCTCTGGCAGGCCCCAGTGCTGTGCCGCAAGGCAACGGCGCCCTAACACTGCCTTGACAAGCCACGGTGCTGCGCCACAAGGCAGCGACATTCTAAGGGGAAGTGTCAGCGAGCAACATGATCAAACACGCAGCAAGCTGCGAGACAGAGAGGCACCGGTTTCCCTTTTCCCCGGATGTCATCACGCGCAGCAAATTTGAAGCGGGTGGCCAGCAAGCGGGTGGTCGCTGGTTGGACTTCTTGGAATGCTGTCAAGTGCTGCCTTTGGATTGGTCCGTCGGAGTGACAACCGTTTCTCGGGCTTTAAAAGCCCCAGCGCTGCCGCTTGGAGGAGGAGACCAACCCACCGTGAATCTAGTCCTGTTCACGAGTGGAGTTGGAAGGTGTGATGCGTTGGAGTCTCGCCGGTCATCGCTGTGCGAGAACAGTTGCGTTGTCTGTCAACTCTCGGCCCCCGTGACCCGTGCCGATGCTATTCTATACTACGCCCTGTATATAGCGTATAAAATGTGTTCTTAATCTCATCGCCACCTGACTCAGAGTCTTCACTACAGCCAAGAGAGCTGGCAGCACTCAGTCACGAAACGGGTGGCGAGCGCTATGGGACCAGCTCCATGGCGCAACAGCATGCGCTGATAGGCCCTGATGCGGCAAGAGTGCGCACAGATGGCCGAGTGCACCCTCAAGGCCATGTGTCAAAAGCCTCTCTGGTGTCGCATGCCTGCAGTGGTGACACTTCACACTTGATTCATATAGCATAGTTCGTCCTCACTCTGCCGAAGCCACAGAGCGTGCGCATGTGCGCAGGGGATATACTTAAGCAAAGATGAGGTAGCAATCTTACAGTGGGTGGTCACCTGTATGCAAGTGAATTAAGAGGGGGGGGTGCCAAGCCAGCACACAATTTTTTTTTAAATGTCGTGTTGCCTCTCCAATGCAATAGCACTGAAGCTTCTTCACATGTGGCATCGCATGTGATGAGCGAGGAATTTTGGACTGCTGGAAGAAGGACTCAGTCGAGGGCAGCGGCAATTAAGACGCTTTCGATAAACAAACAAAGAAATGTCCGCGACAACACAATCGTCGTTCTAAACGGCATGATGGCGTTTAGCTCGGTTGGCTGACTGATAAGCGCGGTATATAGCATCCACCACTTCGGGCTGGCGGCGAAGCTCCGAAAACGGAACTGCACATCCAGACTCTTTATTGGCCTACTGCAAGGGTCCTGCCGATCGTCAAAACACCTGCAGTTGCATGCAAGTCAGAGGGGTGCCGATAAGCAATGTAACATGCAGTTCAGGCCTGGGGGCGAATATTTGGGCATTCGGTTAGCCGAGCACATCATAGCGCGACACGGCAACACTGTATATTTTTTGCTACAAAATTTAAGATGTTTATCGCAAGACAAATTTATTTTACGTAAAATTTCAGGCAAGATTTGTAAAATCGCAAGATGGGTACGTTTTACGGGTACATTTTCCGTACATTTTACAGGAAAATCAGAAGAGATGGCAGGTATGATTAGTAGAGAAAAAAGCAGGTTTCCTCCGTCAAAGGAGCAGCCTCAAGCCAATGGCGTCGGCCAATTCTTATGAACCTACTAGTGTCGCACGGCAGGACTGGCAGATGAAAGGACACAGTCCCCTCCCTGCATTTTCACGCTACTCACACCAGCAGGTTCATAAGAATCGGCCGACGCTATTTGCTGGAAGCGGCTCCTTTGACGGGGAAAACCTGCTTTTTTCCTCTACTTGAATCCGACTGCAGTTCTCGCTGAATTTCGCGATTTCCGTAACAACTCGTAATGTTGTACAAGTTTTGCCAGCTGCGTTGCTTGACGCAAGCTCCTTAGGTGTGCTACGTTCTGCAGCACCAATTCCACCCTTTCAATATGCTCAGCAAGCACTCAGTTTGAAACATGCCCTGTAACATCAACGCGTCAACTGGAATCTTGCGAACCGCTGGCCGAGTAGGCACTCCTGCACGCACCGACTGCCGTGCAATGCCGATGCTGCCCAGCCCTCGGAACTATCCGCGGACTAAAATTAAGCATGCGCATGACCAAGAACCGCATTGTGCTCACCAAGAGTTGAGCAAACTGGTTTTCGTCCCAGACGTGGTCAGCATCGCCTTGGTTGCAGCTCTCTGGTGGGGCAGGCTGTTCCAATTTAATCTGCACGTCTGAAAGGCCAAGAAGAAAGGAAAGGTGCGCTGGTAGTTCTCAGTGAAAACCAGTTTCATATCATTACGCAATACCTGCCACTTGGAAGTGATCTTTCTGGTATAGAACTCTTTTTCAAGACGGTATTTTAACTTAATTCATGTTCATTTTTTCCTGCGAATTCTGTCATGGCTGTAGCTGGAGAATATGATGCTCATCTGCATGCTGATACGCAAAAACTAATTTGGTTTGGATATTCGTTAACAAACGATCCATTTCCACAAGGCATGCTGACGAAACGTCCTTGAACACCGCTACCACATGCTGCGCATAGTCTGAATGATAGCTCGTACAAGATGCTCACTGAGCTTTTCCCAAGCCTAGTAGGCTAACAGCCATCTGCTTAGCTACCCTAATGAAAAGTAATTGAAGTTCACTTCAATTAAGTATCAAGTATGTTTTGTATGAAGCCAGGGTTTGCATGCAATAGATATATCAAATGCAAAAATTTGTTTCAGACAGCGAAGAAGAAAGCACCAATACAACTCATGACTTCAAACCAAGGACAAAAAATTCAAAGCTGGCAAATTATCGGCAGCACATATCAAGCAGTAATGATTAAGGGTGGCAAGAAATGCGACCCCGAAAAGGAATCTGCATAGTCAGTTCTGCAAGAAATTTTGAAAAATGATTCGCATCATCTGACAGTTCCAAATTTCAGCACAAACAGCACAAAATTTCACAATCATTTTTATAAAAACAATAATTGTTTCTGTCAAAACAATAACCAGAAGCAAAAAATCACGCACTGAGCAATTTGTAAAAGGCAAAAAACAGAACAACAGTCAGGGTCAATTCTGCATGCAATTTTGAAAATGATCTACATCACATTCCAGTTTCAAATGTTAGGGCAAACACTGCAAAATTTCAGACTTACTTTTATCAAAAGAATCATTTCTTTGTCAAAGCAATAACCAGAAGCAAATACACACACTGAGCAATTTGTACAGACTAAAAACAGACAAACAGTAGGAATACCAAGGTTGTTAAAAGAGTATAGACACCTAACTTTTGGGTGCATGTTTTCTTCTTTGTAATGATGCATACGGCATTATTATACATGATTACCACGTGGTATTCTTCTATGAGCGCTAAATCATTTAAAGTAGAACTTATTTCTTGTGCTGTTTTGGTTTTAGTACCAAGAGCTGAACAATGACTGGGACATCAGTCATGTGAGGCATGAAAAAACATCAATACAATCACTGCTTCTACATTCATTGTCATTTCGGCTCTTGAAGAAGGCTGGCTTCAGCGCTGTAGTGATTTCAAATGATGAAGCCGCGATTATATTAACGTTTTTCCATTCCTCAAGCGACATATAACCACACTTTGACGTCACAGCCATCTTTTGGTTGTTGAAACCGAAACCGAAACAGCATGACAGAAAAATTTGATCATAAGTCATTCAGCTGTCGCAAGTAAATACTGTATGATGATTCATACACAGCAGTGTCTTCCGCATCATTGTAGAGAAAAAAAAACATGCGATCAAAATAAGGTGTCCAAACTCCTTTAAATACACTGAAAAATATAAACATGGCAATCTGCGGAAACCCTGCACAAAAAACTTTTATTTACTTCCAGGTACTTTGTAGCATTCAGTGATGACAACACTCACACAAAAAAACTATTCAAGAGGCACACTTGTAATGCCACGAAAGGTTATGCACAGAAAAAGATGACACGAACAGAGAAGACACGACAGGATGAGCGCAAACTAACTGGTTTATTCAGAAGTTGACACCTCTCTTTTCTTGTGCGTAACTTTTCATGGCATTACACAAGTGGCAAACACCGGGCAGTGTTTGCGTACATTTTTAATGCAACAAAGACCAATAAATAAATGAATGAATGAAAAAAAAAAAAGTATCAAGCCAACTAGCCCGACAACATCTCTTGCTGAAGAGGCATACTTTGCAAACACAGCATGAACACAGGCAGCAAAGACAACTCTTGCCGCACAAAAAAAGAAAGGTTCAAACGTTAATAAGTACAGAGTACAGAGTGTTCCGTATTTATCTGTCCAGGTTGTAAAAATTTCTCCTGTGCAAACTACTGGTTTATTTGGTCTCGAGCACAGACCACAGGGCAGCATGTGATAGTCTGCGTTCTCCGATAACTAATTTAACATCGGAACTTACTTAGATTGCCTGGAGTCGGTGAAGAAATGCAGTCGTTTGCACTGAGAATTTTTGTCGAGGTGAGCGGAATAGCCGATTTGAGAGCCTGCGCCATCTGGGGTACTGCTATACCTGCCCCAGCTCCAAGCAGGCACATTGGTTGTCTCACAGTTCACCAGATGGCGCAGCCTCTCAAATCGGCTATTCCGCTCGCCTGAACAAAAATTCTCGACGCAGACGATTGCAGTTCTTCACCGACTCCAGACAATTCAAGTAAGTTCTGATGTAAATTATTTATCGGAAAATGCAGACTATCACATGCTGCCCTGTGGTCTGTGCTCGAGACCAAATAAACCAGTAGTTTGCGCAGGAAAAATTTTTACAACCCGGACAGATAAATACGGAACGCCCTGTATACAAGCTCTCAGCAGCATGACTCGACCGCGGCAAATGGTTACGGCGGAGCGTGTCTGGACAACCCATGTTGGAGCAGGTCTTGCGTGCTCTCGAACACTCTCAGGCACAGGTGACACCTGGCCCTGCCGTGGCGGAGGACGTGCTCCTCCAGGGCTCTCTCGCAAGTGAAAGAAGCCAGGCAGATGTCGCACTTGTAGACACGCACGAGCCTGTGGTTCCACTCCACGTGCAGCGCGAGGAGCCTCACGTTACTAAACACCTCGGTGCAGTGAGCGCACTTGTACAGCCAGTGCAACGGGTGGTTGTTGAGGTGCGCGTACAGTCCGTACTTGGAGCCAAACATCTTGCGGCACAGGTGACAGCTGTGCTTCCCGTCATTACCAGCAGTGGTGCCCATGCTCGTGGACGCATTTTCGTTGTCCGAAGTCGTGGCTTGTTCCACCACAGGGGCCGGGAGGCTTGAACACGTTGCAGCTGCAATGGGTCGGGTGAGAAGGGAGAAAAAACATCCAATCAGAAAGAAAGACACAAGGAGCACAAGAAATAATAGTGATAAATCAGTGAAAAGCATTTGTAAAGAAACAAAGTAGAAACAGCAGCTCCCGGAGAAAAAACGCGTAGTTTCTCTTTGGCTCTGACACATTCGACTACTGCCGGCCGCGTTTCACAAGTTTTTAATGTAGTGTTTCGTCATTCGTCATTTGTGCTCCAGGTCTGATAAGCGACTGGCACTAGTTCATGGCTACGTTCAAGATGTCTGTCATTCTTTATGCCAAAGAAACGAACTGCGCGCCGGGCTGCAAGTTCCGACTTTCACACTGAGTGATACAGGAGTGGCAGCTACAATGAGACAAAATTTTCAGCTGTTCCACACGATGTCGTGATGTGGCTGTTTGCGAAGTGCGGGATTTCGCTGCATGACGATGTTAGAACGACGAGCTGTGAGACCGCAGCAGCGATCACGACAGCAGCGCTAGTGAGGACGACGGCACAAGTGTGGATGAGTAGTCCAGTGACATTTTCGTTTTGGAATGAGCCCACGGGCACTCCCGCGCGCAGCAGCCAATAGCGGCTGGTCATAGGCAGAGGCCGCAGGATAGTACTGTCGCGTTCTATTATTAAAGGCCAAGTGTAAACGACCTCCAAGTTTTTTTTTTCTTTTTCAGAAATGTGATGCGGGGGATCGACTTATATTCAAGTAGACTTACAATCGTGTAAATATGGTAATCGAAACTGCAAGCGCCGTCATGACCAAAGCCCATGTAAGCCTATGGCATTTATGGTGGTTATTGCAATAACGCTCAAAGGGCTAGAAGCAGTTGTCGCTCTCTAGCACCAGCGTGCCAGCCCTAGCAGTCAGAGCTGTGACCCCCAACCCGCGGTGCAGTGAGTCGCAACCACGGCGGGTTCGGGCCAGAGGGGACAAACACGAGTATGCTACTCGGAGGAGCGTTTATTGCCCCCGAGCAATACAGTACAGCAGCAACAATACAACCGCCGTAACGAGGGAGAGGGTTCCGCTCGCGTACGGGGGTGAAAAACACAAAGGAAAGAACGCACGCAAAAATGTGGGGGAAGAAGGTTCCGCTCACCTCGCGTGGTTCCTCGCTCACGGCCAGCGGCAGTCAAGTCACACACGGTGGCCGGGCGATAAGGGCAGCGGTCTCCGTGGCAGATCTCTGATCCGTGCGTGTGCACGGCTCCCGCCAGAAGACGAGCGAGCCTCAGGAGAAACGCGCCTTCTTCCCGTGCTGTGGAGAGGAGGTCTCTCTGTTGAGCAAGGGGAAAGAGGGAAAGTCTCCACGGCGGCGTCGCGGCGGGGAGCGAAAGGAAGCGGGGGTGGCGTAAGTGCCCTCCCTCGCAAAACCTCCCGAACGGCGCGCTCATAGCATCACGTGATAATTACGCGCGGCCGTTACAATGGGGCAGGGGATTCATGTGTATCCCCACACATTGCACGCTAATTTGTATGCTGAAGGTCTTGCACTAGTTAATCCACACAGGCTTCCAAAGCAAAGCCATGTCCAGGTATGACCGGCATGGCAAGTGGTCATCCAAACGGCCCTACTCAAACCTGAATGCTACAGTCACTCACACACCTTTGACATGTGCACAATGGCATGTGTGATGATGGCCCTACCTGAAGAACAGTCACACAGCATAGGCTTGGTTTCACAAGGTCACTGTCACACCGTTCTCATCTCAAGCATAGGCATCTAGCAACCCTGTGCTGGGAGCTGTTTTAGAGTTATTGGAAGCACGGCAAGAAAGAACATAGTTTGGTTTTGCACGCCCGATGTGCGTGCGCAGCTGCGTTAACTCCGCTGTGGGTCATGTATAGGGCCCGTAGTACGCGACACATTGCCCAGTCTTTCACATGTAAATTTACCATGATTCAAGAGGTTCTTGTAAGTTTTTTCGTGGTCATTCAACAATTCGAACTTCTGGACAATTCAAACATTTTTTTTTTGCTCCCTTGACGTTTTAATTAATGAGCTTTTACATGAAGAACTACAGATTACATGTATGCTGCATCAATCAAACAACGTGCCAAAGAAAGGTAAGTATTTCAGGTGAAAGAATTTTTGAAAATCACAGTCCTCAAGACTATCAATGCAAATGGTTGTCTTCCAAAACCAATTACTACCGGCATCCTAGTTTCCATGCAGGTTTGCCTGAGTGCAACAGAGCCCCTAGGCAGCATCACTGCTGACAAAAGCACTGGTGCCTCAGGTAGAACTACTACCACTCAAGAGTACTGGTAACAAAGACAGAACCATTTCTAGTCAAAAGTGCTGCTAGCCCAGGCCTAGCCACCTCAAGCTGAACAAGCTGGTACCCCAGGCAGTATCATCTGCAGTCATACAAACTGGTACCCAAGGTACCCATCTGTGGTACTAGCTGCTGCGGTGGCTCAGTGGTTATGGTGCTCGGCTGCTGACCCGAAAGACGCAGGTTCGAGCCCGGCCACGGCAGTGGAATTTCGATGGAGGCGAGATTCTAGAGGCCCGTGTAATATGCGATGTCAGTGCACGTTAAAGAACCCCAGGTGGTTGAAATTTCCGGAGCCCTTCGCTACGGTGTCCCTCATAGCCTGAGTTGCTTTTGGACATTAAATCGCAATAAACCAAACTAAACCAACCATCTGTGGTACCCATGTGTAGTCAAAGGTGCCAGTAACCTAGACAAAGCTACTTTCAGTCAAAAGTACCTCAGGCAGAACCATACGCAGGCAGATGAGATTATCAAAAAACCTTCGGATACAGAAAACACCTTTTGAAACGAAAAATGCTAAACACCAGTGTCCCGAACACAGACAATGCAGGGATGCAACTTGCCAACCGGACGCTTCAGTTGCTAACGATTGGATAGATAGGCAGGCAGACAGAGACCGTGGGCAGATGTATGAAATTTTGACCCTTACAAAAAAAAATTTACCGAAACTTTTTTCCCACTTTATGAATCCTCCCCACAATTGCTGGAAAAAAATTGGGTCCACTATGCGAGTAAAATAATACATGTAGTTAGAAGTGCCGGCACCCAAGGCAAAACCATCAGTGGTCAAATATGCTGGCAGCCGACACTGAACTATCTGTAGTCAAAAGTGCCAGTAATTCAGGCAGAACCATGTGCAGTCAACATGCTGGTACCCATGGCTGAACCAGATGTGATCAAATGTGCTCGTACTCCAGGCAGAACCATTTGTAGTCAAAAGCACAGGTATTGATCTGCTTGTCCCTGCATGCTGCAGTGCTCTTACTTGGCTTCAAGGTGACCTCCGCAGCAGTGCTTGGACCCGAGCTCTCTGGCTGTGCAGTGCTTTTCTCCGAACAGACGTGGGCTGCAAAAATAAAACCACATTCATGAAGGCACTGCAGAACCATGCTGTAGAAGGGCCTTATGTAAAAACACTGGAAGGTATCTATGGCAGCTGCACAGCCACCACAATGGCGCAATGATGTTCCACGCTTTGATATCCTGTTCTGGATTGTACCTGGATTTTGCTAACAAAGGAACAACCTCATAGGCGTCCTGTAATACAAAAAGAACTACTTCAAAAATTCAGGGTGCACTTTGATGATCTAAAGTGCACGAGGCGAAAGCCTTTCCACGCAACTTGCCGCAGGCACACACAACGCGGCTATGGGGCGACTTGGATTGGCTAGTCATGACTAATTAGTCATGACTCATGACTAATTAGTCATGACTCATGACTAACTAGTCATGACTGGTTAATGAATAACTAGTCATGACTAACCAGTCATAGCTAACGAGTCATGACTGGTTAATGACTAGTCATGACTAACCAGTCATAGCTAACGAGTCATGACTGGTTAATGACTAGTTAGCTATGACTAATTAGTTGAAGAGTAACATCATAAATGGTTAATGAGTAGCTAGTCATGACTAATTAGTTGATAGCTGGTTAATAGAGAGTTTTAGTATTGCGGGCTTTGTGTAATTGCGTGCATAGTGGAGTAGCGGGTCTGGAGTGCGCATGCGCAGAACGCTAACGGCGAAATAGCGTTAGCGTACGAACGCAATTTTCAGAAGTTAGCGTTGCAGCAGTTGTGGCTTTTGCACCCTTAGCGTGAAAACACGGCTGCGTCCTTCCAAGCGAGAGCCGTCCGCTTCAGCCGATTCAGCATTCCTTGCGATTCCGATGGGCATGTTTATCGGCAACTACTGGTGTTTTTGCTTTTCGCTATGACTTACCTTGCTTTGACGATAAAGTTTGATCTGCAATTGAGCCCAGTTTTTGAGATGCGTTCTCGATTCTGGAGCACCCAAGCCTAATGGGACCTCAAGCTACACTGCTACCGTCTGCAACTGCCCGAAACGCAGCCGAAACCTAGCACAAACGTCCGGAACGAGACAAAAATAGATTTGAAGCTTTTGGCGGTGTTTTATAGACTTAAATGATGTAAAGCAAGTTTAGATTAAATTTACAGAAGTTTTTTGAACATTAGACGTCATGTGATGGAAAATATTATTGCTCGAATGGCTTGTACTTAACATTGCCTTGACTAGATGGCACCACTGTTTTACATTTTTTATTTTTTTATATTTCAATTTCGGGGATATTTTGTAGACGAAAGTATGCGCTGCAGTAATAATTCGTTTAAAAAACACAGAAATATTATATTTTGGTAAGTTAGTGGCAGTGTTGACCCTTTTAGAAGGACCATTTGCATCCATGTCAAGAAGATGGCATTTAACACTTTCAAAACGCTATACTAGAATTCTGTGGGGATAAGTTGCTTACGGCACGCTAACGTACTTTCCCTTTGGTCCGCTATCACGCTAATGCTATACTAAAACTCTCTAATGACTTGCCGCAGGCACACACAACGCAACTATGGGGCAACTTGGACTGGCTAGCCACGACAAATTAGTCATGACCTATGACTAACCAGACATGACTGGTTGACGACTAGTTAGCCGTGACTAATTAGTTGATGAGTAACTACTCATGATTGGTAAATGAGTAACTAGTCATGACTAATTAGTTGATGACTGGTTAATTACTAGTTAGTCATGACTTGTGACCAGTAATGACTAGTTATGACTAGGACCCGGAACTTTAGGCATTTGCCTAAACAAGCCTATAAATGCCTAAACGGAGGATTTTTGCACTTGCCTGCCTTTTTGTCATTTTTTAGAAAATACTGCCTATTTAACTGCATTTTTTGCCTGTAAATGCCTGAATCCGGTATTTCGGTCCTCGGTGCCGTTTTTCAATTTTGAGACATCTGCTAAGTATGGTGAATGGTGCGCGCCGATGCACGCACAAAAGGTGCGGGTTTCTCCAAGCGTTTTTCTCGTAGTGTAAGTTGAGCGAAGTGTTTTTCTTCAAGTGTATCAAGAGGCGAACTTGGAAAGAGACCTGTCATGCATAGTGCAAACTTCTCAACATTGACGGCAAGGATGCCAAAGTTGGAAATGGCTGACTCTCAATAGATGAATCATTGACGGCAGTCGCCGAAGTACCAGCAGCACTTCAGGGACTGGAAGGAAAGGGCGCGCTACTGCTTCTACGAAGATGCAACAATTTGTAGAAAAAAACAGAGGCCTATAAACAATGTCACAAATCAGAGACTTTCTACGCGGAGACGTAGGGCCACATTACCCAAGGCCTGAGCCACTATCAACTCTCATGTTTAGGTTCGCGCCACTAACTTCATGTGACGTCGAAAAAAGCCTTTCAAAGTGCAAAGCTATGCTTAGCGAAAACCGAAAGAGCTTCAAGTTTGAAAACCTGAGAATTTGCTTTACTGCTTCAGTTGAGGACTGCGTATACGCTCCGTGCTTAACTGACAAATCTTGTACTAATAAATAAAGAGTATTATTCAAAGCGCCTATTTTTGCTTTATAGCGCCTATTTCAGTATTTTTTAGAGCTTAGATGCCTGCCCATTTTGGGGTTCTTTAGTGCCTAAATTTCCGGGCCCTAGTTATGACTCACTTCAGGCGTAACGGACAGATGGACAGTGACATGGCCGTGAGTATGAGCCATTAAAGGCTTTCGCCTTAAAATTTCTGCTCACATGCACTTCTATCGGCTGTGACAGCAGCACCACTGCATGTTGCTTACATCACAGGTCAGTGTTGGTCTACACCTGATCCCCATGCAGCCCTCGTACTGAGCTCGACAAGGTGTTCTGCTGCACAGCATAGGACTGCAGCGGTGCCCTAATGGTCTGAGCATCCGCCTCGCTTGCGGAAGGTGCCGGGTTCGATCCCCAGTGCTGCCAAGTACCCACCGGTGATACAATGGGTACAAGCTTTGTTTTGGCCTGGTGCTTGGCTTATTTAGGGTGAAATGCTGGGCAAATGGGTCTTTGACCCCACCTTGAGTAGACGAAAACGCCTTGCGCTGTGGTGCTCTTTGTGGGTTTCTATGTGGACACAGGCCACCACCCACCGCGGGTTCGAGCTTCGCGCGAGCCAAGGGCCTCGATCGGCCGTCACCACACACACACTGGGACACCGATGCGGTGCACTCAACCTCCGCTGGGAGGAGAGCGATTCGCCGCAAAGAAATAGGCCTCCAAGTTCACCAAGGAGACGTTTATTCACGTCGTCCTTCAGCAGTACACACACACTCAATCGTCACCCCGTCCCGGGGGCGCGCGAGGAGCAAGGCTCCGCTGCGCGCCCGAAGCGACTCGAGCAATGCGCGCCGCTAGCACGCCGCTGCAGGAGAATGTCCCCGCGGCAGTGCTGTGATCTCCCTCTCGTGTCGACCGTTGGGCCGGTTGCGAGAGAGAGTGGGCAATAAACGCAAGGTACGCCTGTCGGAGGTCGCTGGACCCCGCTGGACAGGCTCGAGCCGCTGCAGGTCAGAGGACACGTGCGGGCGAGCTCAAGTAAGCACTGGTCCGAACGGCAAAGGCCGGCACGGACAAACAGTAACGTACGCACCTTACGCCGTCTCGGAGGGATCTCTCTCTCTGGGCCCCGCTCGGACGGTCGCGCGGTGCGCGGCCGCCCAAAGAGGGTCCAGAATTCCCGCCAAAAGGCGCCAATGGCAAAGGCCCTTGGGGAGCCGGGGCGGAGCTGTGGCTAAATGACAGTGATTAGTCACCCAGCCGCCTCTCCACCGCCTGAGGCGGGGGCAAGGGAAAGAGGAGAAACAACGCGGGAGGCCGGCACAGCCGCGCAAAGGCGACGGCGGAAGGCCAGGATTCCCACATCTTTGACCACCGATGACTTTGCATCATATAAAAGCGTCATCATCATCACCACCATCATCATCCTCATGTTGCACAAGGTATGTCATTAGGTCACCCTCACACAGCTGTGAGCAAACACAGCGCCTGTACTCACGCGCTTGTTTGTGACGACAGCCCAGAACACCCGGGCACTGGGGGCACGGGAAACGCTGGTGCATGCCCATGTGTGCCTCCAACCGTTCCTTCGATTCAAACAGGCATTCGCAGGAACTGCAGCGGTACCAAACCTGCTTCCTGCCGCCGCTCTTCTGCCTAGCGCGACCTTCAACACCTGAGCACGGCTGCCCCTCTGTCTGCAGGTCACCTGCCTGTGGCTCTCGCATGGCTTGCCTGTGCATCGAGGGCTCTGTGGCAAGGGAGGCTGCGAGAGCCAAGTGAGAAAGCTGAGCAGCAACTCAACCATGTCACATGTGCACACTGTGCAAATGATTGCACCGACAAAGGACAAGGCACTGTCTAGCATAACGTTCAACAGAACTCTTAGAATCTTAACACTGCGGCAGAGGAAATAGGTGGCTCAGTGGTTATGACATTCAGCTACTAAGCATGAGGATTACACCACGAAATTCTCGATGTGGCAGCCGCGTTTTGATGGAGGTAAAATGCAAAATGACAGTGCACGCCAACTGTCCTGCCTGGATTATTCAGACAAACAGGGTCTGTCTAAGAGGCTGTCAAAAAGGCCTGACAAGTGTCAGTCCCATTTAGAACAACGCCTCCCTTCAATCCAGATGCCATGGCTTCAATCAGAAACACTGCAGGTCTCTTTGATTAGACTTGCTGCACAAGTTCTGTGAAGTTCCACAGGCGTGCAGCAACAGTTCAGGCGCACTTCAAGTACAGCTTGCACTGGCTGCTTCCAAAACGAATGGTCGCTTGCAGGCCTGGTCGTTTAGCTGCGCCGTAGCCACCAAAACACAGCCAGCTATGAGCCACCAACACAATGTCTACCGAAAACCCCAAACCACGAGAAGAATTTTCAAGCAGCGAATCTCAATAAGTTCTGAAATGAACCAGCCCGAGGAAATCGTTGTTTTACTGAAACAAAGTCGCTGCATCTCACTTGGAAGTCCCTACAACTGCCTGTCGCCAGTTAATCGAAGGGCAGTTCTGATCAAGGTTGCAATGCTTTCATGATGGCAGGTTCTCTAAGATCATGAATGACAGTTTACCAATATCCCCCGAGAGAAAAGAATACAGCTGCTGTATCTTGCCGGTACTCACCCATGGGGCAGAAATGTAGAGGCTAACAGAGAGGGTTCAGCTTAAGTTAAGGACAACGTAGCGAGCTATGGAAAGAAAAATGACAGGTGTAGCGTTACGAGATCGGAAGCGCGAGAAGCGGGTGAAACAAACGTGGGTTAATGACACCCTAGTTGAAATCAAGAGGAATAAATGGGCTTGGGCAGGGCATGTAATGCGAAGGCAAGATAACCGATGGTCCTTAAGGGCAATGGAGTGGATTCCAAGAGAAGGCAAACGTAGCAGGGGGTGGCAGAAAGTTAGATGGGCGAATGAGATTAAGAAATTTGCAAAATGCAATTTGCAATTTGCAAAAAGATGTCTGTCTTCGACTCAGCGCGGAGGCCGCGCAGCGCGTTAAGCGCGTGGCAATACGGTGGCCGCAGCTCGCATGGGAGAGGCCTTTGCCCTGCAGTGGGCGTAGTCAGGCTGATGATGATGATGATGGTATTAAATTTTGCTCACCTGTGGGTGCAGAGGGCACTGGTGTGCTATCTGTTTCGTCAGTGGTAGCCACAAACGTTGTGGTCTCCGGAGTTGGGCATTCTTGCTTCACTATAATAGGGGATGCACAGAGGGCTGAGAGAGAGAGAGAAAACAAAACAATGGGGGACACTCTTGCCACACTTGTCAGGGCTTCTGTTGCAACTTCTGCGCGTGTTTGAATCAGTTTCTGTGCAATTTTTCGTCCATCAAGCATCATATTTGGACTGCTAGCTGCAGTAGCAGCATCTGCTATGGTGTGGCAGCGCCAAAATTTGCATATATCATTTTTTTTCTCAATTTTTATTTGTTTTCCATTTACGTTGCACTTAACGTGGTGGGCAAGTTGTAATAATGCTGCATGGTCTTGCACGTGACCTCTCTCGACCAATCATCAATTTGATTGCCACCAGCCACAGTGGGCAGGTTGTTGTGATGTCACAAGGCAACTTGAACTTTCTCGACTAATCAGCCATCAGGGCAGTTTGTGATGACATCATCTCTCTTAACTAATTAGTGAATTTCGTGACACCGGACACCAGCAGGGTTTTGGTGCAGCAACAACTCTAATTACTGAGGGAGGATTGGGGCATTCCCACGTGGAAGGGTAGAGGGTGGGATAAAAAGTGTTAGTCTGGAGTTGGTGCCAGAAGGGCTGCCTCTTATCAACGAAGATCTTCTGAGGTGGCGGAGACAATCAGTAATGTCACATTAGTACGTGAGAATAGGTGAACGGGATTACTGCCACCTCCTCTGGGTTGAAATGGCCTTTTACTGGCACCAGGAGGATAAGTCCTTGGGCTGTCACATGAACACGCTCATTGCCAGGGAGAGACGCATGTTGAGGTGTCCACACGAGGAGGATTTTTTAGGATGTGACGGGTGCAATGTAGGGTGCAAAGCACGATAGGAGAGATGCATCTCTCTGTGTAGTTGCAAAAGATCATTTTGAGTTAGTGATAAAACTCTTAGGCGATCCTCGGTAGAATGTTTGAAAGAGTTCACATTTTCTGCTACTGATTCTGTTGTGGCTAATGCCCATATATGCGGAATTGGTCAGCCCCTGCTTTACATTCCCAAATCATTGGGAGTCCTCATACCACTCTCGGCGCAATGGTGCAGCGGTTAAGCAATGCGACACTGCCCCTGTCTTCAATATAGCCTGAGGATACACTTTAGGTGGAGAAATATTTATTTCCAATGGAAGCAAAAATCTCACCATTAAAGGATGTTTAGTGTTGCCTTTCAGGCTGCATTCTGAGAAGCTTTTGAGCAGAAATCACCGTTTAAAAGTTAGTGTTGACGCAAGCTGGGATGCAAAGCTGAAAGGTGGGGCAACGCACTGTTGACAGAATGTAAATTACACAGCACTGGCTCCCGACCAGCCTGGTATGTTACTTCCTGCTCTCACCATGATATTCGTTGGGCTGCTGGACCTCACTGGTCCATTCTGTGACACCTTGGCAAGCTGTCACAGACCCTGCAGGAACAACCTCCTGTTCTCCTTCAACTAAATCTGCATAGAAAAAGATGACTTCACTAATGGGAATGGCTTTCCGGTACTTCCACCAACAAGGAACAGACCCTCTCGACGCTGTGCAAGCACAACCCACTGCAACCGATAAAACCTACAAGAAACCACTCGCAAATTTATCAGTTTCCTTTCCAGCCACGGTTATTAACGCAAGGACAGCAGCAAGCAAGCTTTTCAGTCGCGTTCTGCACATAAGCTTAGTACAAGAGCATTTCAAGCATATTTTCCCAGCTCAAAATAAACATACAATAAAACAAACAGTCAAGTTGCTGGCTGCATCTTTTAGCCCTGGAGACCGTCCAGTATTCTGGTAAATAAATATGAATTGAATTGAAAAAAATATATACAGCTTGGCTAGAAGTAGAAAAAAAATGGCTGGGGTTCAACGTGATTTGGACCTAGCTATGCAAGCAAAAGCTTTGTATGCATGGTCTCCACTGTCTCAAATCAAATGTCAAGGTCAAGGCCAGGTACCCAATGGTTATAGATGTATGATCACGTGGTCATACTACCATAGCACAAGCCATACCACTACGCAGTTAAGTTCGGTTTGACCTTGTGAGGCATTGAAGGTCATCGTCAACGTGGTGCCCACTGTCTGAAACTAAACGTCAAGGTTAATGATCAAAGTCAGGTACCCAATGGTCATAGTCATGTGATAATGTCGTCATACTACCATAGCTTGGGCCATACCACCACACATTAAGTTCGGTTTGACCTTGTGAGGCATTGAAGGTCACTGTCAATGTGGTGCCCATTGTCTCAAATTAAAGGTCAAGGTCAATGATCAATGTCAGCTACCCAATGGTCATAGTCATGTGATCATGCCGCCATAGCTTGGGCCATACCACCATGCAGTTAAGTTCGGTTTGACCTTGTGAGGCGTTGAAGGTCGTCGCCAATGTGGTGCCCACTGTCTCAAATTGAATGTCAAGGTCAATAATCAAAGTCACGTACTCAATGGTCATAGTCATGTGATAACGTCGTCATACTACCATAGCTTGGGCCATATCACCATGCAGTTAAGTTCGGTTTGACCTTGTGAGGCACTGAAAGTCATCGTCAATGTGGCGCCCACTGTCTCAAAGCAAATGTCAAGGTCAATGGTCAAGGTCAGGTACCCAAAGGTCATAGTTATATGATCACGTGGTCATACTACCATAGCTTGGGTTATACCACCACACAATTAAGTTCGGTTTGACCTTGTGAGACATTAAGGTCACTGTCACATCGAAATCAGAAATTGTACCTCGAGAAGCAGAGTATGTAAACATAAAAACCTAAAAACCTGATCTGACAGAAATCTGTTTTATACTCATTTACAGGGTGCAAATATTTTTGGTTAGATGGGTACATAGCTATGCTGATAAAAGTTCACAAAAGCATTTCAAAATATTGGGATGTTAATGCCAATGCAGCAAATGGGTACAGATCCTACCTTATTACAAAGAACTTTACTTTGTATATAAAGCTAATGCCTTGAGCTGCAGAAAACAATATTTTAGTTCTACCAGAACACTCAGCAGCAAGAAAAATACATAACTTTTCTTAACCACTTTGCTAACTTGCAGCTCAGCTGCAGTGAGTGAAAAGTTAGCACTTCACACTGCTTTGTGGCTAAGGCAGGCAGTAGTTTTACGATAAATGTGCCTTAAATGAATCTCAAAATACATTAAAAAAAGATCCACTAAACCTTAGTGCTGCTAACCACTTTAACGAAATATCATTAACAAGAGGCACTCTCAAGAAAAACAATGAAGAAATATTGCACGACCTTTGGCACCCTAAACCAGTGCATAAAACAAAAACCCACATTGGTAAATTACATTACTTTCAAAAACAGAGGAAAAGAAAGAAAATAAAAACTGACTGCTAAGTCAGTTGAGCCATAGAAAAACATTCCACAAAATGATGCACATGCTAAAACAGAAGAACAAAGAATTGCACTAAAAAGCACAATGACTACAGGACTGCTTCTACTATACACCTCCACTGAACAGGTAAGAAACAACAACTGCCCATGAAACAGCACAATAACAAAGAGTACAATTTCTAGCAACATTAATTTCACACAAAACATGGAAAAATGGGGTGAATGACTGCTAACAAGAGCCACACTATGTCAGAACTCATATTTGGAAGTGACAGCAAGCAAACAAAATAAAACATTCAAATTCCAGAAATATTTTTAAATGAAACCTGAAAAAAAAAAAATGCGACATAGTGCAAAACCAGCAAAGTAGCGCACAGCAATTACAGGAAGTGCAGAGGCAATGTATTTCACGGAAAAAACTACGGCTGCGAGCAAAAAGACCCTTCACATGCCATAAAATCGACATTACAGAGAACCTGAAGGTCCCATGGCACTCAGTATGAAGGGCTATCTTCTGTCTGCAGCAAACAATTCTTGCAAGCAAAATGCATGAGCACTTTACGATGAGACGAAAGCAAACATGTCTCAGCATCGGAAAATAGGCAACTGAAGAAGACACTATCATGCTAGTGCCATTTACATTTTAAAACAGTGGAAACAGTAAAGACAAACTGGAGGAGTAGGCCAAGCTAGAAAAAGCGCTGCGAGCAAACCGAACACAGTTTTGACATGAAACAGCACAGACAAATGAGCGTCTCGGGTAATCACGAATGATCGGCGTCAAATGAAAAGAGAACAGGATACCTGTAATGCCAGCGCAAGAATACCAAAATATTAGCTGTTAGAGAAGAAATATAGGCAAGACGTGTGAACACTTCCATGAATCAGTCTTTGCACCAATGAAGTGAAAATTAACTGCTTCAGTATTGAGAGCAGTCTCAGTCGTCTACAATCTTACGTTTTCCATTTCAGTTGTCTTGTTCACATTTCCACTGTTGCCGATAGCACAGTACTCGCGTGCGCTCAATGAGTGCAGTACACTACGGAGTACAGTACACATCCCTGTAGCCATGTGCAAGCATTTGAAGACCACATAAAGGTGCTTCAAATATGTAATACGGTGGAGGTGACAATGCTACTTGCAGAAGCATCATCTGTTCACTTCAAACACAAATCAAACATGAATAGCATTACGCAAGACAAGAAGTGCTTTCTCTAAGAAAAAATGGAATTCTAACAACAGGAGCACACACTGAGACAGGTAGATCACCAGAGGGGGTTCACAGCAACACACACAGTCACACACAGAGCACGACGCAGGAAGGTCACCTTGAATGTCTAGAAAGGAGCGTTTGTGCAGGGTCAAGCCCACAGCAATATTCTTCCAAGATAAAACCTCAGATAGCCATGTCTCATTCTAAGTGATAAACTGACGCATGGTAGCAAGAAAACTTCAGTGCAGGTCATCTCAGAAAACTAAAAAACAGGCTGCAAGCCGAACACGGTGCGACGACGTGCCGCTGTCTTCGCTGCCTCCTGTGTTCAAAGTTGCTTGCCCGTCAACTGCAGAACAGAGAAAAAACACTTAAAAAAAGCTGCCTAGACCTGGTGACAGCAAGCACAGAACAGTTTGAACTCAGGCATGAAACTACTCCGAAGGTGCTCACTTGAACAAGCCACTGAGAAGAACAGATAATACAACTTTCAAATTTTGTCACATTCATTTTGAGCTCACTGTGCTAAGCCTTAGTACTTAGCACAGCGAGCGCTTAGTGCTTGCCCACTCAGTGAAGTGGGCAAACAAAATTTGTTCCAGTTAGCAGGGTGAGTATAAAAACACCCCTCCCCCCTGTCCTTTCTACTATCCCCTCCCCTCTTTCTTTTCACTTCTACACACTGCCTGCTATCCTTTATTTCCGCTGCCCCAGCTCAGGTGCTTCCAGCAGCGATAGCAGATGCCGGGGTAGAAAAAAATTCTTTTACCTTCCATATTCAATGCAAAATAAAAAACCACTACTACTACTACTACTTCTACAAAAAACAATGCATGCACAGCTATGCAGAGGGCAGCAAAATGTCATGATAACGATTTAAGACATTGATGAGTACGGGTTGAGAAGCACCAACTACAACATTAAAAGGCCCCGTATGGTCGGATACAACGTAAGTCTGCAGTGAAGCTCCGCCCACATTCAGCCTCCGCGCACAGAATTCCTCCACGACAAAAAAGTAGTCCGCTGCCTAAACGCTTCTTGTTACCTAAACAAACAGCTTATCACAAGAAGAAAATCATGAGCTCTAGAATTTTAATACATGGATTGTTTGACATAGTCAAATATTAAAAAGCTGATTTTGTTTACTGTTGAGATTGAGCAGCAGAGTAATACAGGACTCCGCGGACCGCAGTCCAGTGTTAGCAAATGCTATTTTTTTAAGTTGTACCCTACTATAGCAGCCTTTGAAGAGAGCACAAGAATTGACCCAATCATTCATTAACCAGTTTAATCCCAATAATGGGTGGGCTTGTTTACACTCAACACAATTTGCACCACGGATAGAGCACTTTGGGACTCCTTTAACACACACCTGAAAGTTGTTTGGCTGTGGAACCAACCTTACAGGACTAAAGACAATAATTTTTGCTTGCGTGTTTTCTTCTTCCCAACAATGCATTAAACATTAGCATCACCCCATGGCTTTCCCTGCGAACAACAAATAATTTATAACTGAATTTCTCTTTAATACTGTTTTGGTTTCAGCAACCAATGATCGCTGTGGTGCATAAGGAGTGTTTATTTTGATGAAAGGCATGAAAAAAGCTGCAATGTAATCGCTGGTACGCAGTTTTAATTCACTACAATGCTTATTAATATAGCCTGCTTCAAAAGTTGGAATAACAAAACAATGCATCAGCGTTCATACTACAGTTTTTTTCATGCCTCGCATTCCTGAACACTTCTTAAACGTCATAGCCATCATTCGTTTGATGAAACCCAAACAGCACGCAAAATAAATTCAATTCTGAATAACCTAGCACTTGTAGGCGAACAGCAAGCTGTGACCCACGTACTCTAATGTCTTGCGCATTACAGAAAAGAAAGGATGCAACTAAAGCAAGATGTCCGTATTCCTTTAAAAACATGCTACAGAAATTCGAGGAGCGAACGATAGGAGGCTAGTTGGTACAACTGGTTTGGTTTGGTTTATTGGGGTTTAACGTCCCAAAGCGACTAAGGCTATGAGAGACGCCGTAGTGGAGGGCTCCGGAAATTTCGACCACCTAGGGTTCTTTAACGTGCACTGACATCGCACAGTACACGGGCCTCTAGATTTTGTCCTCCAAAGAAATTCCAGCCGCCGCGGCCGGGATCGAACCCGCGTCTTTCGGGTCAGCAGCCGAGCACCATAACCACTGAGCCACCGCGGCGGCCTAGTTGGTACAACTGTAGCAGTAAGTAATGCTCCTGGGTCTTGGGGTGTCTCTGAACCTATTTTGTGGAAGGCATTTGGCAAAACACTGCAATTCTTGCAACGGCAACTGCACTCCGCTTCTCAAGAAGATGATCATCTACACAAAGAATAAAAAGGTGCGAGAAATTTTCCAAGTCTTGACGATACCAAAATATGACCCTGATTACTGTGTTAGCGAGGTTCCAATCAATTTATGCGACAAGTAAAATAAAATTTGTGCACAGTGAGCCGATTCTGGTGGCATGCTTGACACCCACAAGCTCGTTGC
Organism: Amblyomma mixtum; assembly: GCF_055824585.1. NCBI lineage: Eukaryota > Metazoa > Arthropoda > Arachnida > Ixodida > Ixodidae > Amblyomma > Amblyomma mixtum. The sequence continues at coordinate 126,197,013 of NC_143018.1, read as the reverse complement.
TCAGGTGTTGCTTCAGTGGAAAGTCTGCATTTCTCCTGCGGGTATCTCTTTTGTGTTTTGTCCATTGCCTAGTTGAGGTTTCATATTGACTCTACAGAACGTTCTTTGGGCCCCTAACTGGCATAAGCACTAGTGAAAGACAGAAATCAGATAACAGTTATTGGCCTAGGCAGCTTCAGAGCACTTAACCTACCATTACACATGCAAATTTCCTTTCGTCATATTTGGAACACATCTGACTACACAGTGCTAGTTATGAATGTATTTAGAACAAAAAGCAATTGCTTTCTCAGTCTATGCCACCGAATGGAACATTGCTGGTACTCATATTTGAATTAGAGAAAAAAAAAAAAAAAGAGGTGTTGATGGTACTCGTATACCTGCCCCTACAGGTTATTGCACCGTTGACAGTAGCCTGCAAAATATTCACGTTAGCGCTCTCCGTTCACTAATGTTGCTCCTCAGGTCCAGTTTACTCTGACGAGATCACTGTAGTTCTTTCGATGAATTAGGACTATACATCCTTTGTCCGTACGGAAAGTCATGCAGTCGAAGAGGCAAAACAACCTGAAAGGAATGCTATAGTGGGATTAAGAATGTGCTTCAAAAAAAAAACAAAAAGGTCGACAGCCTCACACAAGCAAGAGCTAGCAGCACGGAGGGTGGGGGGCGGGGGGGGGGGGGGGGGAGGAAGGGAGGAAGAGAGGAAGAGTGGGAGCAAGGAAGGAAGGAAGGAAGGAATGCTGCCTCAGAGATGGTGACACACCAGCGTAGAAACAGGGATGTCTCCACACGGGTGATGCCAAATCATCATTGGCTGGTTGGGGCCACTTAGAAATGGCAGCCCCAGGCACACTCGGAACAAATTAAAAACATGGGAGAAAAATGCCGACTTATGCGATTTCCACAACATGAGTCACTTTTCACTTTACACGATTAACACCACACATCCACAACACGCCAAGAGCAAAGAGGCGGTCATAAATACTCTCCTCGTGCAGAGTCACGAGAAGAACTGTGTGCATTGGGGAACAGAGTCGAGATGATGGTATCCAGGAGGAAATTAGGAGGAAAATGATGGACTGGGACAAGGCATGTACCATATTTTCCGGTGCATAAGACGTGACTTTTTTTCAAAAATCTTGCTGGTGCGTCCTATACAAGGGAGTGTCTTATACGCAAATTTTTCGGTTTCTTTTTTGCAAGTACATAAATTACTCAGGTTCATGTTCAAGCTTTTTTCACCAAAAAAATATCACCACCAATGACGCGGTTGTAACACGGTTAATACTTCAATACGGGGACCGCCGTGCGCAACTTTTCTTAGGTGAACTTTATCATGAAACGGTGGGGATGACGACTTCCGGGATCGCAAACTTCTGACCGTTTCGGAGGCCCCAAGCAAAAGTAATGTGAAATGCCAAAAGATGGCGACAATCACGCTTCTCGCCATTGTCAAGACAAGCTGGTGTTCTTTTTTAGCCACCCTTTGCAACATTGCTCCGTGTACGTAGTGCGAAGAGAATGTTTCAGCCGCGTTGCCTCCAGAAATGGGCAAACTTTTTGATAGCACATCCGAAGGTGAAGACTTCGAAGGTTTCAAGTAGAAATAAAATGTTGTTATGGACATATGGGAGAGTTCTCTCGTTTTTTCTTTCTTTATCCTAAAACGTGGGCGGATATGGCAAGAGTGTTGCCTTTTTCGATCACTTGGCGTTGCTGAAGAATTTCTCACCGGTATGGTGAATTTCGCGATGCTCATGCGTGTTTAATTAAGTCTCACTAGCCTAACTGGATAAATTGGGGTGCGTCTTATACACGGTGCGTCTTATATACCAACTTTTTCAATGACAGCCTGCATATATGGCGAGTGCGCCTTATACAAGGATGCGTCTTATACACCGGAAGATACGGTAATGCAGTGAAAAGATAAGCATAGGCTTGGCAGGGTGGGAGAGTGGATTCTGAGGGAGGAAGAACATAGCTGAGGACAACGAAGCATTAAAGAAGGAAAGTTACTGAGTGAAGGAAGGTTGCTCCGATAAAGAGACCATGGTTAGCACAGAGCAAAGATAATTGGTGAGCATTGGTAAGGCTATTATCCACAAGCAGACACAATTAAACTGTGGCGGATAGTAACGATGAACACTGTGCCCTTGCAGCAGACCTAACGAGAGGTCCCTCACATTTGCATCAGGTTAGCAAGTATCGGCAGTGAACCACATTTTCACATTCACTTTATTCTGCCTTTCTTTCGTTACAGAAAAATGCGAAGACAAGGTCTAAAAGCTGCTATGTAAGCAGCCTGACTAAGGTCCTTGAAAACAATGAAATATCATCAAGGTGTGTAGTTGCAAAGTACATAAAGACTATAAATGTAAGCAATATTTCTATGTAAGACCAATACGCACTGCATTTGACAAGTTTGTGTTCGCAGCTTATAAAAGTTCACACTTTTTCTGCAGAACTTGCTACACTGCAGTACAAAAATACAAGAAAACAAGCACTGTCGCGACGGAAAGAGACACAAACAATGCGGCACCCTATGCACTCCACTGTTGGAATTTGTTTTGGTCGTACTTTTACCTGGGTGGTAAGAAAAAGATGTCAAAGTCGTCCTAGAATGCATCACGGACAACTCTAGCATCTTTTTGCTACCACCAAAGTAAAAGCATGACGAAAAGAAGTGCGAACAGCGGAGTGCATAGGCACCGCTCTGCGTTTCTTTCCATCGCACGTATACCCAGTCAGCACACACATATACACGTGAAAAAAATTTGAAAATTGAACATGTTCAGATCACATCTCATTAAGACACTTATCACAGTTACTCGCTTTTGACACCAAGAATTTACTTTTTTTTTATCTTCGCGTAGAATACACGCACCTGACCTTCAGAGATGGTGCTCAGAACATTCGCTTTATTTCACTGCGATTGGCAGGCGCTGCTCACAATCACAAAATCGTCAGATCGTGATGTGATACAGCAAACACATTTTTCGAGCCATGATAAACACCAGTGACAGAATGTGGGTGATACAAGGAGATAACATGTCGATTACTCACTTTTGTTGACAATGGATGGACGACAGGCAGGGAATCGACATACAGTGAACTGTAGTTAATCTGATACTCCTTCAATTTGGAAATTTTGATATCGGTTCATTTGGACTGCGGGATAGCAATCTGAAGTTCCCGCTGCAGAAATTTAGCTCGGCCACATAGTTTCGGTTTCGCTTTCCTCAACTTCAAGCCATCCCCTGGCTGCCATAAGACGCGTGCATCAGCCAGTCATGCCGTTTAGGCATCAGTGGGCCTTAATTTTTATCTTGGAATGGCGTCATGCCATTCTAATGTCTATGCATATTCCTCTCATATCTACGAGCTTCTTCCATTCTTACAGTACGCTGAAACATGGTGTTCAAATTCCGTGCGGTGAAACATCCTCAAAAAATGACAGCAGCATTTGTCAAGAGGCCCCACTGCTATTGCGTTACACTGCAAAAAGGAAGGCCTTCCAAGATTTTCGAGCAATTCTTCGGCATTCCCAATTCTGTGAGCAATAAAAGATATTTGACGAAACAGCGAAAAATTGTTGTTGTCAGTTGGTTTTCATCTTAAATGTAGACAACCATCGTCCAGGCGTTCATTAGATAAAATTACTGCGATGCAAACGGTTTTCGACAGTTTCTTGAGGGCCACTCAATAATTCAAACTTTCAGATTATTCGAACATATTTTCTGGTCCCTTGAAGGCTGAATTAACAAGATTTTCCTGTATATGAAACGACATTTCGAATGTTACAAAAAAATCTGTCAAACATCAAATTGATGTCGGCTTTGTTGAAAAAGAAGCAAGTATGCTATGTGAAAAACCAAAGTGCACCCGGAAGGCTGCGTTTGTAGCTGTAAATGCCCAGTGTAAATAATATAAACGCTACAGTAGCTAGGAATAGGCACGGCTATCAACATTCGATCAATTTTACAAGGTATATACTGTCTACATCAATAGGACAAGAGCTGCGACTAATTATCTAACTTATCGCCTTGTGTCACACTTCTCATAACTTACAGTCAAAGACCTTTAAAGTAGGGGTGTGCGAATATCAAATTTTTCGAATACGAATCGAATACGAATACTTAGTTCCGAATATCGAATCGAATATTGAATAATCAAGGACAGATGCATTTAACCACTACAAAACATTATTTGAGCACCCAAGAACATCACAGCTCAACTATCAGTGATGAAATGAACACAAAAGATGTGTGTGGCTGCACAAAAAGTATCAAAGTCTCGAACATTACTGATAGAAAAGTGGAAATATCAGATAAGATGGCTAGTACACAGCATAAGTACAAAAGCGCGTTGCTGGGATGAACATAAAAGGTTGTCGTGAAGGAAAACCGGCTGCTCCGCACGGTCAGGCAGAAGTAGCTAGTTCCTTTCTAGCTGAAGCGACTTCTCCAGCCACAAAAATGCCCTCTCACTTGGCACTGAACTGGCACGTATTGCGAGGTATTTCGTGCAGAGCTCTGACTATACCAGCTTCGCAAGCATAGCCACAAAGAAGCTCATCAGCGTAGTCAGCTACTGCATGGCCCAACGTTACGCACTGCGCTGAGCGCCGCTATATTGTTATGTCTCTATTGATAGGACTTGCGGACTGAAATGAACGCCGGTGCTCGCAATAGAATATTCGGCTGGGTACGAATATTCGCGTCGAATCGAATATTCGAAACAACACGAATACTTAGATTTCGAATCGAATACGAATACTAAAAATATACTATTCGAATTATATTCGAAAATTTCGAATATTCGCACACCCCTACTTTAAAGTATAAAGTTGCCCAGATATGGAAAGAAGTTCCAATGATACCAATCGCAAATATAATTTTCTGCCATCATTAAAGCATATTTTCCTTGATTCTGAGCAAATGTGGGGAAGAACAGGCATGTGTGATTTTATTTGTGCACTTGTTGGCTGGCTTTTGTAACTAGGTGTAATTAACATTCTAGCCATGTGCACTGCTCTAAATGAAGTGTTTGCATGTGTTTGCATATTACTGTTGCAAGGTCTGCCGATAATACTGCGTTCATTTTGCATTTAGATCCTTCACTAGCCATTATGGCTATGCAACCAAAAAATTATGTGTTTACTGGTTTTACAAGATAAATAAAATAAACGAGTTTACACTGACCAGTGCTTTCCAAAGCCACCTAGACACAAACACAGAAATGTATGCTGGCAAAAAAAGAAAGGAAGAAAGGATTAGTACACACAAATGTAAGAGCCCACGTGCGCACATCAGTCACATGTGGCACATTCTTAACATTTCTCTACATTGCCTCTAAACACTCAACATTCTAAACTTCTAGGCCGCACCGATCCTACACTCACACAGCCCAGCGAGTGAACATGGGGCCTTCTGTCGGGAGATGCCACAACAAGTCAATCCCAACCAACAGCTGTACAAACCCCAGAAAAGCACCTGAATTAGGTGGCACTGAAAAAAAAGAAGTGATGAATTTGCTCGGTTAAACTAACGACGATGGTGTGCTACCACAATCGCACCTCCATTGACCCACTGAACCAGCTACATCCAATGTAGTTTTCCGCTGTTTGCTGCCATCTGAACAAGCGACTCGAATTGGCATGATGAAAATGTTCTCCTTTCCTCTTAGCGTAAAGCAGCCTTCCCCCTTTCCACAGAGTTGCAGCTACCGTGTAACCTGTTTCATCGTGGGAGCAATTAGTGTGACATGAATTCCTCATTTCCCCATTGGTGAAGCTGACACGACACTTGGCCGCAGCTGCCGCGAAACCAGTTTTCCTCCTTTCCACTTGCCTTCCTGCCATCTCCGGGCTTCAACCACAGACAGAACAGCTTTTTCATCAGCATAACCGCACCAAAAATAGCCTGCACGGGGTAAAAAATCTCAGGCAGTGCTACTCGATGGAGTCTCGCAATTACCTAGCCATACCAAACTGGAACCTGCACTGGTTTTCATAGCGAAGGCACTGCACCAAAAACAGTGAATGACAAAGCTAGCTACACAGCTGCACAGTTCCACCAGAATAGGCAACTGATGCCTCTAGTTCAGATTTTTTGCGACAAAACAAAATAAGTAGCGTAGAAAGCCACTCACGTTACAAACGTTACTGCGAGCACAAATTAAGTTTGCACGCATTTAGGGGCACATCAACAGAGCAAGAAAATGGGCAATGAGACAAATTGACAGCATTGGTGCAAATGGTGAAATGACGCTATTTATTTTTCACATTTTCCAACATGAGAAGAGAAATGTTTGCACAGCAACACACAGCAGCTTTGAGTGCACCAAGGAAAGTAAGATGCTAAAAAAAAAAGAAAAAAAGAAAACACAGCGGACCTCCATGCATAGCCTTATCTATAATAGTAGTGACTGTACATCCCTCTGGTAATCAGAATTCCTCAATGAGCACTAGCCTTCTGGTTGAAATAACTCTCAATCTGTCCACTTTCTCATCTAATGTAATATACTGAAAAGGGCCACAAGGTTGAAATCATCACACACAGATAGGTTATGCTGCCCCCCCACAACCAAAAAAGTAAATAAATAAAAATAACAGCATTAACAAATGAAAGCACACTGCATTCGGGATCCTGGGGTGATGGCGGCAAGAAACTGAGCCAAGTGCCTGATTCACTAGGAATGCAACTGTTCTTCTTCTATACATGCCAACTCCTCAGCATACTGGGAACACTCGTCTCAATCAGGGTCAGGAGACAGGACTCAGTTCTTGTATGATGCAAAAGTCAAGATATGTACCCATACACTCAAACTACGTATATTGCCCATGTTATGGCAGTTCACAAATGCCTAACAATATAAAATATGTAGTACCTGCCTCTGATGAGTAGTACCTATAACACTCTACACGAACGCCTATGCCAGTCAAGCACCACACAACACAATCTCACGAGTAATGTGATCCTAAGCATAATTTTCTGCTGGCCCTGGCCCAGTCAAGACCAGCCTTTTGGAAACAACCTTAGTGTAGTGCGACTTTTTTTTCTTTCCCTGCTCCAGTTTACTTCTAGAAAGTCAACGCGCGAGCTTTCAGAGCTATGAAAAGAGATCTGTTAGTAGAAGTAGCTGCCGCACCCAGAGTCATGCAATCATGCGTAAGTGTCAGAATGCACATAAGATCATCAGCTCTTTCATCCAGCAGCTTAAATTTTTAATTCTCGAACTTCGATAATTTTGAACTGCAGCTTTTAGAAGCAGTTAAGCATGAAACTGTTCTTATCTGAAGTTCTTTTATATCAGTGCCCTTCAAATTTGCAATCGCCGCGGTGACTCAGAGTGGTTATGGCACTCGGCTGCTGACCCGAGACAAAGGTTCGATCCCAGCCATAGTAATCCAATTTCGATGGAGGCGAAATTCTCGAGGCCCGAGTACTGTGCGATGTCAGTGCACGTTAAAGAACCCCAGGTGGTGGAAATTTCCGGAGCCCTCCACTACGGCGTCCCTCATAGCCTGAGTGGCTTTGGGGCATTAAACCCTCCTAAAAAATAAACCAAGCCCTTCAAATTTAGAAGTGCCTAGAGAGGAACGATTAAATTTTTATACTAGACTTGAATGAGAGTACTGTGTTGTTCTACGAGACCGTGGCAGGCAACTAGGAAATGCAGAGTGCTATTGAAGGGCAACTGCCTTGAGTACGATTAAAAATGAACTCTAGGGTGCTGAACAGTCCATGAACCCTTGTTTGGAAACTGTTGCAAAAAAAATAATCATAGTTGGATGCAGTAAAGGAGTATGCAGATCTGGGTTAAGTAATCAGAACAAATCTAGACCAAGTGCATATAGGGTTACTCCAAACACAAGGTTACGGATATCCCTCGTAATAAAAGTAAATTAGGATGCATCTTCACAGTACACACGTCAATACCATCCTGGCTCCATAACACCACACTTAGTGCTTCATTACAGGTGTTTTGTCTCTCTCTAACCCCTGAGGCCAAAGCGTGCAGGATAGGAATAAGCAACAAGGACGGAATAGTGAAGCGATGAAACGAATGATGAAAAAGATGATGATAGCTATATTATCAAGAGGCAGAAAGAAAGCAGTGTGGACTGCAAAGCAAATACGAAGTTAATCATGCACAGGGCATGCAATGAAAGTTAAAAATGAAAATGTTTCAACTGTCTATAATGGTGGTGGTGGGTGATAAATACGATACCTCACCTGCAATGAAAACTGAGATTGTATAAGGAGAAAATAAAAAAGACCGCCACCATCTGCAAGACGATGAAGTAACCAGCGTTAGCTGTTTGTTTACTAGAATTGATATGAATGAGATTACACCAATGGAAATATGAATTTGTACGTTTATTTCTCAATGCTATTGTAGATGGCGCTACAAGTCTCAGTGCAGGACGTGCTGTTTTCTAGTTGCTGCCACAGATGGCGCTGTGATCTCAGGGTGGTAGCAGACCCCACGAAATCTACAAACGTGATAAGTAAGAGCCAAGGCTCTTGAAAAAAAAAAAAAAGATTATGTCCTACTAGGGACACCAGCGCACTGTAAACACTTCCTTCACCAGTATCTGTGCTGCCCCAAATCATTTTCTCACTGCTGTACCACACGTTCCACAACACTTGTGCACCAAAGACGCTCAAGAAATACCATCCCAAATTGAACTCTCAAGCCCAAGAACCAAGCTCCTGACAGCTGGCTCATCATACGCCGCCCGTAACATTAAACACGAAAATAACTTTTCCCTTTACGCTACTTATAACAGACACCCTAGGACTGCAATGCGCCACTGAAGAAAACCGCCAAGGTTACAATGGTTTGGTTCAACTAGTAGGCACTACATGTAATGGTGTAGCCATAAAGAAGACTACAAGAAGTCGACATTGGAGAATCACTACACAGACAACCTGCATGGCTTCCTCAATGAAACTCCCCCGAATTCCTTCTCTTAACTTTCTGCTACATCCTCATCCCCCTTCTAAACCTGTGCCCAGAAGCAAACTCGCTGGCTGCAAAAAAAAAAAATGCTAGGGTTTTAATGTAGTTAAGGGGGAGACTGGTCTTAGACCTATTTCCCTTAATTTTAGTTCAATCCTAACGAAACTGCACCACCTTGCTCAGTTTTTTATACTGATTTCAACAATAAAATTACCCTTCTTATAAATTATTCAGTTCCCAAGATAATTTCAATTAGTCATTCATTAGTACCTCGGTGCAAAAAAACTGCTCAATAAAAAAATCATTTTTAATCTATGGCTCATAGTATGGTGAGTAGAAAGTGCAATAATCAAAACCATTTTTTCATTTGGCCCTCATTAGTAATTTTACAGCACTTGGAATATCAATATACAAAGCTTGAATGTAATGCATTGATAAACTTTGTAAAATTATCTGCTTCGATTATTACACACACTGTGCCTTCAGCTTCCCTTAGCAAACAATGTGACATCTCTATCTGTCTTACACGTTGAGATATCGACGTACTGAGACAGCCAGATGTCCAAAATTTTCATGCCATTAGATTGTCTGCTCCTGCATAAATTCAGCCCACACAGTGATCTGAGTTTAATGTTATGGTCAAGACGTTGATTTCTTGAAGGAAAAAATTGGTACAGTTGGAAATTAATAGCTGTAGATTCCACAGATGTCATTTTTTGAAAACCGATTTTTTGGTCATTTTTTTGGTCTCAAAGACCAGTGTTCCCCCCCTTAAACCGTGCAGGACGTGTGAAAGCACTTAACCAACACCACCTCAGAGGCAACCGCATTCAAGGCCTTATCGTCAGCCGCTATCGGCACCTACACATGGGGAGGGGGGGGGGGGGGGGGCTGTTTTTACACGGCATGGCCTCCATCAAAGGCCAAAAATGGAGGCTTCGCACGCATCTCAGGTTTTTCAGTTTTACTTGCGAAGTAACGCTTTCAAGCTAAAACGTGGGATGGTGCGATTCATGAGACGCAACCCACATTACAGAGTGCAATGAAACACGCAACACAGACACTACTATGTAATAAATATAATTCATCACTAAAAACCAATAGAAACTGCAACTGAAATTTTAACACATCATAATAACTAAGAGCAGGTTGTCAGTAGCTATGCATGAAGATACATCGAACATAAGAAACAAAAACTGCATGGGGAAGATGAAGTTGTCATAGACCAAGGCACGCAAAGCATCCAAATGTTACAGCACGTGTATTCAGTTAAGGGGAGACACGGGTCTTGAAATGATAAAAAGAATGCAAAAATTTCGATTTTGGAAAAAAGTGGCATATTCGGGATCAATACACTGATGTTCCCTGCCTAAAAAGTTTCAAGGCATTAGCCTCCAAATACTAAAATATCTACTGTATTTACTCGCATAATGATCGCACTTTTTTTTTCTAAAAAAATGACGCAAATTTAGTGCGATCATTACGCAGGGTAAATTTTATAGAAAAAATTTTTGAGCGCCAAAAACGCAAGCAAGTTGCCGGCAGACAACCCTTATCACACGGGCGTGCTACCCGCGGTTACGCCGCTAAACGCGGTTATCGCGAACTGAGCTCGGCGACCTTGGCTTACGTCGTTAACCGAGAAGGTAGAGTGCGAAAAGCACACGAGCTGGCCCGCTTCAAGAACGTACTTTCTTCGCACTAAATCACATTCCAAGAGCAACACATCAAAATAGGCAGTGTGCATAGTGCTGCGCGACAGCGCTTTTATGCAGCCTTCGATCTCATCCGATGGCGCAGCAACAACGCACTGTTAACAGCAACGTTCCGCGGCGCTGAAGCTACGTTTTTTATCACTGTTATGCCGAAGAATGTCCGGTCCCTGCCGCATCGTTGATGTACTTAGGTGACACGTTCGCAACGCTCGGGGCACCGTATTCCGCGCGCTTACCGCAATGGTGCCGCCCGGGAGCGCGGCGGACAACGGCGCTCTACTCCCTAGTCGTCGCTAGGCCTAATTTGTTTCGTATCGAGGCCACAGAGGACGGAGGTTTTGAATTGACCAAGGCTATAATGAATGGTCTACTTATGGCGCTGCCCAACTGACAACCTAATTGTTTTATATTAAAAGAAATATATACGATCGATTTCACCGACACCTTAGCAGCGGAGCTGGCGTGCAAGCAGATCAGATCAGTCGCACTGCAACGGCGGCAGCTGTTACGCGGCTGCGAACGTAAAACTAGCTTGTATCGCCGTTATTACTCCCACCAGCAACTCGGTACAGGCCCACAATCCTCAAGGAGGATTCATTTTTGATGTTCCCGTATGCCAGGGCTTATTATTTAAGAGAACAAGAAAGTTTAGCCGGATCACTGGATCACTTCTTTCATTGCCCCGCAACCCAGAACAGTGGAGAGCCTTGCGACAACGGCAAACCGTGATTCGAGATAACCGCAGTTAAGTTTGGTATGCGCGATTAAGCATAACCGCATTTAGACTGCCCGTGTAACTGCAGGTCAGCCAACAGGCGGCTGCCGCTTCAATGCTGACAGAGCAAGATGGTCATCTGCACGTGCCATCTGTCAGACAGATAGCAAGTACGATCGCTGTCGGCTAGACTCGATGTCGTCGACAAATTGCAGCGGCAAGTTCGGGGTGCAAGCATTACGCGAGTGCGATCATTATGCGAGTAAATATGGTAAAGTGCTTTCATGTTACTTGCTCAGACTTTGCGGTTCATGACTCTTGCGATTGGTAAACCACAATTTGTCATGATATCGAGTGCAGGTTACACCTTTATCAGTATATCGAATTTTCGCTATATTGACCTATTTTCCGATCCCCTTAGAATTCGATATATCCGGGTTTGACAGTACTTTGTTATAATGAGGTTCCACAGCACTGCTCCCATTCCTATCTTCTGCTATGGAGAGCATAAAAGTACTGTGCTTTGAACCAGACCGATACAATTTTTACAGAACAATATTTTACTGTTTGCATTAAAGTTTAGGAGAACAATGATTGTTCATGCCTTTGTACTGTGCATGAAAGTGCACATTGGTGCCACACGAAGCAGCGCTAGCAACCTTGGGCAACGCCCAAAGGCCCTTGAAATCTCGACAGAGTTCAGTGTTGCTCCACTGACTAGATGGCCATTGAAACTGCCCATGCAGCCCCACTCAATGTTTTTCGAATTGACAGGCTATCGGCTCCTTCGAAATCCCTACGTGATGCAAAAGCAAATTGCAAAAGCAAATTTCAACTTTTGTAGCTGTTGACTGTATATATAGACGCAGCAAATAAAGGCAACTCAGCTTATCACTTAACCACTTAACAACTCCCTGCAAAAAAAAAACACTTTTTCCTTAGTTACTGCCAGCATATTTCCAAATTACTGGAAACAGAGTTCAGCGACAATATACATATTCGTATTAATAGCAAAGGAAGAAACCAGAGGTAAACCAAAAAAAAAAAGAGTAGCATTCAATGTATTCACTTATTCAAGAAGTGTTGCTGGGTGGAAGCAGTACAAACCAATAAAGTGATGTGATGGAGCAAATGATTAAGGTCGCAGATGCATGAGTAAGAACAACGTCAACAACTGCCCCAAAAAGCTACTACGCAGGGTTGAGAGCTCAGCTCAATATGTCCTCAGCAATTCCTGCAAAGGACAAATTCTTTGCGCTTGATGAGATGAGCGGCAAAACGGCGATACGGCCAAACGCACTGCCGCTTCTCCTGACACCGAAAGCGATGACTCTTCAGACTCTGATTCTGTACATTTTGTACATTCAAAATCGGCAGTAAGGTAACCTGGCCATCTGGGAAAGCTTTTTATCAACAAAATTCGGCCCTCAAAGGGTTAAAAAAGGACCTTTATCTGAGCCCCCTAAATTGCACAAACATTATTTTTGCGAACCACAATAAAACAGCTTGGCATTCTGACACAAGCTGAACAGATAAGCTGAACACAGCTAATAATTCAGCACTTTCGCTAAACACCACTAATATTAACTTTAAGAAAGCTCACTTTTAAGATACTTGAGGGCTACCTGGAATATTTAGAAGAGTCCTCCGAAAAAAATACTCACAAGAAAACAAAAGTGGGTGCAGTTACCATACTTCACTCAAGCACACTTCACCTGTTATTATGTTAATCTGACCAACATTAACTACTATATATGTTTCTGAGCTGATAGCCAGCCATAATGTACTCACAAAAAAACAAAAACAAAGGCTGGAGTTTTTTAGAAATAAAAAATAAAACAAAATATCAAGTGGAGAACGTTCAGAAAATAATCAGTCCATTAAGTGAGATAGTGACGGCCCTTTATGCAAAGGGCCCACGCGAAGATGCTAGCTAGACAATACACTTGATAACACTGGAATGCAGGCATAAATGTACATCACAGGGACTGAAACACGTTTGGGACACACAAGTCTGCGAGGACTTTTTTGTTTGTCCAGCGTTTCCACTAGCACACAACCACACCATGCGGTCTTGGACAGCAGTTACACTTCGATTCCAAAAGCATGGGACACCCGTCTTGTCACATCATTTGACTTGTAGCTGCAACAGCACATAACGATGCACAGTTCCGTTCCTTCACCAGAGCTCCTCATTGAGGATGCTTGTACCAAAGTTCTGTGTTTCTCAATCACCAGCCTCAGCAGTAAACTTGTCCGTGGAACAACAAGACGGAACAAATTCACCTGAGGGTAGCCTCTCCAGTCGATGCCAGCAAAACACCAAGATTGGTACGCTGATTCACTGGATCTGCGGACTTCCTTGTCAAGTTGCGGAGTCCCCTTCAGGAGGGTTTTCTGTGGCAGCCCCAGCACTCCCATCTGAAGGAAGGGAAACACTCCTTTGAGCCAGCGTGCTTGTTCACGATCGCTTGCAAGAAAACAATCTGACAGTACTTCAGGCATTTAAGGGGGGGGGGAAGCAGCTTTCGGCAAAATTTTTTGTTCCTTCTTGATGGCATCATCATCATCATCATCAGCCTGACTATGCCCACTGCAGGGCAAACACCTCCCCCGTGTCTCTCCAATTAACCCTGTCCCATGCCAGTTGCAGCCACTGTATTCCTACAAACTTCTTAATCTGATCCACCAACTTATAACTTTCTGCCGCCCACTTCTACGCTTGCCTCCTCTTGGAATCCACTCCGTTACCCTTAAGGACCAGCGGTTTCTGGCCTTCGCATTACATGCCCTGCCCAAGCCCACTTCTTCTTCTTGATTTCGACTAGGATGTCATTCACCCGTGTTTGTTCCCTCACCCACTCCACCCCTTCCGATCTCTTAACGTTACACCTATCATTTTTTTCTTCCGTAGCTTGCTGTGTTGTCCTTAACTTAAGCTGAACCCTCTGTGTTAGCCTCCACGTTTCTGCCCCATAGGTGAGTATGAGGTTAAAAGTGCACAAACACCAAATTTCTCTTGTGGGTTCTTGCGCCATGAACGAAGCGCCACACACCTGGTAAATATTTGAACTGAATTTCTTCTCATGCCGTTTCAGGTTTCAAAAGCCGAATGGTGCCTGTGACAACTTGGGTCATGCGAGGCATGAAAAGACCGCGACATAATCACTGCTGGTTCTGTTACAGCCTTTGGCACACGCTGGCATAAGAATTGGAGTGAATTAGAACAAAGACGTGATCAAAAGAAAAGACAAGCAGGCGAATGCTGTTGTACTTGTTTCAAAATAACGAATGGACACTATTTCACTCAGCTGTTACGTTACAGCAGAGGTACTCATATGTTAAACCAACCCGAGTGTGGCCGGAACAGTTTCCAACCATGCGCTCTAAGGAGGTCTGGTATTGTGATGCTTACTTCCTAGATTTGCATTTGACCTGCCGTTTCTTTACAGCTCAGCCAGTTCCAACTATAAATGAAATACTTTCAACAAATCCACAGCATGTTTAAACAGATTGTTAAAAAATAATAATAAAATGCAGCAAAACCTCGTTGATATGCTCTCTTAAAAATGAGTGAAAAAAAAAAAGGGTCGTCTAGGAAAACTTAGAGATCTAAATTCGAAGATTTTTAAAAATGTGGCCAAGAATGAAGTACAAAGGCATTTATTTAAACCTTTACTTCCTGTAAAGGCGGGTTTGACTCAAGAACAAAAGAACTTTCATGACCCTTGTAGGCTTCTCCTGTAGTATTTGTGTTTTGCTTAGCGAAAAATGAACTCATCAACGCATCCAGGCCGGTGACAGCAAGGGTGAAAGCAGCAGACACCTTGTTGTTGTTGCCCTCATTGCTTTTGAATGCTTCACCCAACTCCACATATGCAATCAGGAGAAGCCACTCTTGCAGGTGACTGCCACTGCACTTCGATTTGTGCCACATGCACCCAGGGTCAACTGGCTCTCACAGATCATAGTTTTTGAATGCTTCACCCTGCTGCACTTGTGCTGCATTGTAGAAAAGCTGCCTTAGTAATTGACTACTGCTGATCTACTGACGTTGCGTGCATCGAGACTCGGTCTACTTGTAAGCTCGTGCGCTTTAGGATCGCCACTAAACGGACCATACGATAAGAACTGGCGAAAGTACGAACGCACTTACCGAGAAATCGTGATACCCAGGAGTGTATTAACTGAAAGAAAAACTGTGTAATTCTAAAGGAATGTTTTCATTGCTTGCGAGTTTGACCACATGAACCGTGAAATCATATGAATCGGGGACATATCAACGAGGTTCTACTGCACAAGAACAACTCGGTGAACAATGGAAAGGAAAGTGATAGGTGTAACGCTAAGACACAGACGGAAAGCAGCAGAAATGAGAAAATGGAAGATAATAACAATTTAGTTGAAATCAGAAAGGAGACATAAAAATGGACAGGACAAGCAATGCGTGCAGCTGACAAAAAGTGAGCTACTACAGTGTCAAAAAGAGAGTGCAATCATGAAAAGCCAGAGTAGCAAGATTAAGCAATCTTCACGAACAGTGTAACCACAGTTGGCACAAAGGAACTGGCGGTCACTTGAAGAGATTTTTTTTTACTCGGACGCATGACGACCTCCACTACATGCAAATGCAGAGGCAGCAAACCTGGCACAGGCCATCATGTGATTTAACTGCTACCCACGTTGCACGCTAACAACACAATGAGGCTGTGCAAGGCTTAGCCAGCCACAGTGCAGCAGGGTAAGCTGCGCAAAGCCAAGGCCCATGCAAGTTAAATGGGACAAAGCACACACCTGCCCTGTCGGAACGGTGCGTCCGCATGTGCAAGGCCCGGTGGTCCTGGCGGGCGAACCTCTTGGGACACATGGTGCACTTGAACGGCTTCTCGCCAGTGTGAGTGCGCTGGTGCTTCACCATGGTGGAGCTCAGGGCAAACGCCATGGGGCAGAGGTTGCACTTGAACGGCTTCTCGCCCGTGTGGGTCCGCAGGTGGTCGATGAGGTTGCTCTTCCAGGCAAACTCGCGCTGGCAGAAGTGGCACTCATAAATCCGCCGTCCCTCGCCGGGCACCCGGTACCAGCCCAGCGGCGGCTTCCCTCCGGCCCGGTCGTTCGGAAGTTCGTCCGCTGGTCCTCCGACTAGCAGCGGAGGCTGCAACTCTGGCATCTGCGGCCTTTCCGCAGCCACCGCTGGTGGCAGCTGATCGTCCAGACCACCCGGTGCCAGCTGCTGCTCCTGCTGACTCTGGTGTGACGCGTCCGACGCCAGCAGTTCGCGCAGCATCTGTCCTTTGCTGTGCAGTGGCGCTTCCTCGCCCCGCACGCCGGACATGAGCTGCGGAAACACTTGCGTGTGCCTCCAAGACTGCGAGACGAATGGCTGCGCGGATGCGCTGGGCAGAGCCAGCCGTGTTGGGTCTGGAACACAAAGGCAGAGCCAAATTCAGTAACCAAAGCAACGTGGCATCAAAGCAGTCACTGGACACCAACAAAACACAGCAGCAGAAGGACAGAAATAGGAAAGAATAAGTAACCCGGGAAGCACAGGCAGATAATGCCACCCGTGGCTGAAACACAATAGACAACACACATGGCGTGTCCTCCGTGCTGAAAACTTTGAGCATCCAAGAAGACCACATGTGGTGCTCCAAGTGTGCAAACAGGTTACCGTATTTTCCGGTGTATAAGACGCGTTTTTTTTCCAGAAATCTTGCTGGTGTGCGTCCTATACAAGGGTGCATCTTATGTGTGAATTTTTCGGCTTTTTTTTTTGTGAGTTCTGAATTTACTCAGGTTCATGTTGAAGCTTTTTTCACCGGAAAATTATCGCTACCAATAACGCGGTTTTAACACGGCTATAATACGGGGACCGCCATGCGCAACTTTTTTAGGTGAACTTTATCATGAAACGGCGGGGATGATGACTTCCGGGATCATAAACACGCGGATGTTTCGGAGGCCCCAAGCAAAAGTAATGTGAAATGCCAAAAAGATGGCGACAATTACGCTTTTCGCCATTGTCAAGACAAGCCGGCATTTTTTTTAGTCTCCCTTTGCAACTTTGTTTGCTCTGTGTACGTAGTGCGTGCATTGTGCCAAGAAAATGTTACAGCTGCATTGCCTCCAGAAAGGGGCAAACTTTTTGATAGCGCATCCGAAGATGAAGACTTCGAAGGTTTTTAGTGAAAATAAAATGTTGTTATGGACATAAGGAGAGTTCTTTCGTTTTTTTTTTTTTGCTAAAACGTGGGCGGGTATGGCATGAGTGTTGCTTCTTTCGATCATTTAGCGTTGCTTAAGAACTCGACACAAGCATGTTTAATTAAGCCTCACTAGCCTAACTGTGTAAATTGTGGTGCGTCTTATACACGGGTGCGTCTTATATGCCAACTTTTTCAATAACAGCCTGCATATATGGCAGGTGCGTCTTATACAAGGGTGCGTCTTATACACCGGAAAATACGGTAACTCTTTCCTTGCTGCAAAAGAGTGACCGATTTTGAGTTTTTCCAATAAAAATTATCTTTAAGAAGTACCAAATGCATTGCGCATTCTAAAGTATCAAACTGCACCCCATTGGTTACATAGTCGAGCATATTTATAACGAACCTGACTGTCACGCTCATTTCATTTGATGTCCCGAAGTTCGTGGTAAGTGGACACGCCGTATTACAGCCAAAAATATTAGGACCACCAGAAGAGGAATTTATGTCTTAAAAAAAACTGCGTTATGCACATCTACTTTTTGAAAGCAGACCATACCGCATCACTTTCCAGGTTTTCCAGAGTGGTCATGTCTCTTTGCCGAGACCCTTGCAACCAAGATTAAGCATTGGGGACAAGATATAACTAATCGTGATTGCAGCGTTCGCGGCAGCTGGTGGCAGGTCATCCATATCAGATCCCTAGCAATATGCGAGTGCTCATACTTGGTATACAATGGCTTCATCAGAGCACGCAGCTCTACAATGTCGTCCACACCAACGTAGTAATCCGAGAAAGCATCTAAGCTAAGTTGGACGTCAACAACAGCTTGCGAAAGCATTGCAATTCTATTCCAATTTTATTCTAATTCTGTTCCAACTGCATTTCAATTGTATTCTAATTCTATTCTATTCCTTTGCAGTAGTTGCAGCTGTGGTAACTAGCACTGACTACCACTGGTTAACGTTTTGTATTTTCCCAACTTTGATGACGCCACACTGTTTCAACCAATAGCAAGTTTTGCAACCCCGACACTTATTATGCGACGCTGGGATTTGACGTCGATGAGCCGTCTAACACTTTCGCAATAATAAATTCAAACTGCAAAGCTGTTCTATGAACAATCCAATTAACCCTCGTCCCTCATCCCTCAGTCCCCAGCGGCTGCAGAGCAGCTGACTGGGGCAGCGGTCAGATCCATGACGCAGTGGAGGGTGCTAAGAATCATTGGCTCCTGACAGGCGGCCAATGGAAACTGAACCTGGCAACATTTAACATCCTAGTCGAAATCAAGAGGAAGAAGTGGGCTTGGGCAGGGCATGTAATGCGAAGGCAAGACAACCGCTGTTCTTTAAGGATGACGGAGTGGATTCCAAGAGAGGGCAAGCGTAGCGGGGGACGGCAGAAAGTTAGGTGGGCAGATGAGACTAAGAAGTTTGCGGGGATACGGTGGCTGCAGCTGCCGAAGGACAGGGTTAATTGGAGAGACATGGGAGAGGCCTTTGCCCTGCAGTGGGCGTAGTCAGGCTGATGATGATGATGATGCACAGGTGTGACGGCTCACCCGTGTGGAGGCTCACGTGCAGTCCGAGGCTGTGCTTCCAGGCGAAGCCCTTGCCGCAGTGGGGGCACTTGAAGGGCTTCTCACCCGTGTGGGTGCGCTGGTGGGACACCAGGTGGCTGCGGAAGGCAAAGCGCTTGAAGCAGAACTGGCACTGCAGGCGACCCCCGCCCTTCTGGCTGCTGCTGCTGGCCCCACGGGGGGCCTCGGGGCCACCGGTCGGGAGGATGCTGGGGCCATAGCCAGGGCCCCCGTAGCCGGCAGCACCCCACAGCGAGAAGTGGCTCACTGCAGCAGATGATGACGCAGACACCTGCGGCTGCCATGCTGGGGGAAACGGAATGGTAAGACTTGGTTAGGAGGCTCCCTTCCGGAGGTTGATCTCTTGCAAGGGATCAATTTCACAATACAAAAACAAGGACTGTGAATAGTTGCAAGAAAACTGAACAATAACAAGCAACTTTTTTTTTCTTCTACTGCTCGATTAAAACTCATCCTGTCAATAACGAAAAGAACTATGTAATGACCACCACAGCCTCAGAGATCCACAATACAATATGCTGGTCGAATTGGTTTTTAACTTCCACATCTACAGCGTGAAAGACAAGACAGAAGGTACATGCACAAGTCACACAACGCTTATTGTTTACGCTTGTTTATTGGGGTTTAATGTCCCAAAGCGACTCAGGCTATGAGGGACACCATAGTGAAGGGCTCTGGACATTTCGACCACCTGGGGTTCTTTAACGTGCACTGACATCGCACAGTACACGGGCCTCGAGAATTAAGTCCCACAACAGAGCACACAAGTAACACAACACAGCACTCTGTTGTGTGACACCTGTGTTCCTTCTGTCTCATCTTTAGAGGTGTACTATCAGCGTCAATTGAAACGCGAACAGCACAACTCGCAGACATTATACTAGGAAGGCAGAATACATGAGCAGTTGATTTTCTCATCGAAGCCGGAAAGACCGCTCTTCTGAAATGTTAATAGCCCACGCCTGTATTTCATCTCCAGCTTCTAATATGCTCGACTTTTTGTGCTCGCGTTTCAGGTGTTTTGTTCGCATTTCATTTGACGCTGATAGTACATATGGAACTCAGAGATCCACAACTAAAAACTAGGTATCAATGTCATCGTAGTATGCCTGAAAAAATGGATGGAAGTGGCGATACGTACATACATTTTTCTTGGGTTTTCTGGCTTAAGAAAGCTCCATTTTCGGCAAAAGTACTCTCTATCATTAAAACGCCCCATTCTATCTACACAGGACACCTTAAATTTGTCTTTAAATTTGACCTTAAAGCAAAAGAATTGTGACAACACATGGCAGGTAATGAAATGAAGGCACGAATAAATAAAGTTTATGAAAAGATGCCAAACAGGCAGCAAACATTTTATGATCTTGAGGTAATCTCATACAGTAAACCTCATACAGTACAAAGAGTTAACACCAACCAAGTGGTTAGTTAGGAAACGAACAGCAACTAAACGTGATCTAGAAACAACACATCTGGTACCTATAAAATATCATACACATCTCATGCGCACGAAAGTGGATAACAAAGTAAAACAAAAAATGTTTTCCTGCGATTTTAAATGACCGTGGAATGCAGCTAGCTTTCATAACAAAAGGAAAACAAATTTCAAGTTGGTAGGTTTTAGAACAGGGGACAGTTAGGTAAAAGCGAATTCATTCTCCAAAGACCTCATGCAAAGCAACAAACTTGGCTGTCTACCCTGTAGACCAGTACGCCTACACCCGCTTCTGACGCGATGGCTGAAATGATTCACTGAGGGACTCTAGAAAAGATTATCCTCTTCAACACTCTCACACTACACAGTTTAAATAAGCATTCTAGGGGAATTCACGCAGTGTATCAAGTCTGGCAGTGCTTGGACTGAACCAAGTGCACAAACTTCAGCATCAACTGGCACACTTACTCTAGTGTTTCGAGATGCACACTTACTGTGAAGAATTACCCCTTGAGGCATAATTCACAAATTTTATTATGGCTTAGTTGCAAAGATGCTACTTCATTAAACAGGGACTGGCCAAAGTATTTTGAAATAATCTGATTGGATCTGAGCTACACCCCCCATGAGCAGCTCAGGTATGCATCATATACTGACTTGCTATCACATTACTTCTACTGCCAGGCTAGGTTTGCAGAATGATTGATTAATGGGGTTTAACGTCCCAAAGCGACTAAGGCTATGAGAGACGCCGTAGTGGAGGGCTCCGGAAATTTGGGCCACCTGGGGTTCTTTAATGTGCACTGACATCGCACAGTACATGGGCCTCTAGAATTTCTCCTCCAAAGAAATTCTAGCCGCCGCGGCCGGGATCGAACCCGCGTCTTTCGGGTCAGCAGCCGAGCACCATAGCCACTGAGCCACCGCGGCGGCAGGTTTGCAGAAGAAATATAAACTAACACTGCTGGTTATGACGTGCTTCAGCCTACAAAGCCGCTTTAGGAGGTCTTACTGCAAATGAGCCAACTCTATTTTTTTTAGGGTACATCAATCTCTGCTTTTTGCCAAATCATTACACTCAAGCTAAAGGCGATACTATGAGGAGCCAAAATGACGTAGGAAAACATGGCATTGAACTTGGCAGCCAGTAAAAATGAACACAATGCTCATGAACACAAAAATGCAGCAAGCCATCAAGAGGACAACGTTTCTTGTGCAGTAAAGTGGACAAGAAATTCGAATTAAAAACACATCAAATAGACACAGTATATGTGAACTGAAACTCTCATGATGAGTGTTTACAGCAATATATGCCTCCCCATCAGCAGAGAAGAAAGCAGAAAGAAGCAGCCTGCACATGAGCTTTCCTGCGCACAAACACCGCACAAATCAAAGTAATTAAAAAATTATCAAAGACAGGGATCACTTCCACATGGCCATTGCTCCATTTGACGCAAATGTTGACAGAGCAGATTTGCAGACGCACAGCCTAAGTGCTTATAAGACGCATGTCCTACGTAACTTCTTGATCTAGCACAGTGGAACCTGACCCTCAATACACAAACAACCTAATATACCACTACACAACAATATACACAGAGCAATTGAATCAGTTTCTCCTTTTTTGCAATCTGTCAGTGGGTTAGTAATACAGGATACTCAAAAGGCCATCTAAAACAATATGTAACCAAGAAAAGCAAATCTGTGGACACAAATATAACTTCTATATTTTCAAGAAAACACTTCCGACATGCCCAACTTAAGAGACCAGAGCAAAAAACAAATGTTGGGTAGTCTTGAGCTCAGTACCAAGAAATAAATGATGCGACCTCAATCAACCACCATCTGACCTTTTATACAACTAATCAACTCCACTTAGCAATTCAGCATGCAGTGGACACAACACAGTAGTGGACACAACTCAGTAAAGCAGAAAAATAACACAATCACTACATACAAAAGCATCAGAGAAAAAATATTGTTCGGATTAGAAAGTACCTAGACACATCTTTTTGTGGTTCTTGAGAAACAGGCCCAGAATTCAGCACTCAGTGTCACTCGCAACAGCTCATAGCAAGGCAAGGATCGCCACGATTCCAGTAGTACAAAATATGAGGTGGAAATAGACTAGCAAAATCTTCACCATTCTTTTTTGTCACTACCAAAGTTTTGCATGAAAACATTGGTTCGTCCCTCTATATGTCCTTCTTATATAGAATGAACCCCCACCTGAGGTTGTAAACAGCATCTATGCCATTGACAAAACTGTTTATTGATAGTTGCTGAATTGTTTTTCCTTGTTCTTTACTATGTCCTATTACTCTTATGTTAGTTTTCTGTGACATAATTTGCCGCGATTCTTTTTGTGTATTTTTTGCCCCTCCTGCTTGGACCCATCTCAGGATCTACAGTATTCCATAAATAAGTAAATATGTGTAGCATATATGTAGGACTCTTCAGTGCCCACTATATCCAAAACAAAGAATACAGAATTGTTCAATAAAATGAACTGAATACTCCAGTGTATCTTTTCGGCCAAGTGGAGTATACAGTGAAGACAAGTGCAAAAAGACGGAGTGCAGTCAACAGCTAACAGAGGAGAAAAAAATGGCTAGAATGCACCAACTCTGTGGAACCTCCACTACCAGTTACCCCACTGATCTCCTAGATAAAATGCTGCCTAGATGCAAAATGCAGTTTTCCTTTAAAATATCACCTACATACACACTAAACACAATGAAAATAGTGTACAGATACAAATAGTGTACAGCATACAAATGTGTACAGCATACAAATGATAGTGTAAAGCATACAAATGATGCAAGAGACCATCATTAGTGCACCTTCAGAAGCCATCAATTAATGTGTCTTGTGTGCATAACTGCAATCAAAATGTTGTAGCTAACGTTTAACAAGAAAAAAATTTCTACAAATAAGTAAGGGACTTTTTTTAAACAGACTTTTTAAGAATTCACCTCCTGTGCAAGACAGCCACAAGAGACGGGAACCAAGTTGACAGACCTGGACAAACCAGGTGCCAAACTCATTGGCCAGCATCATCTTGCTAACTTAAATGCTCCAAGCAAATTGATCATCGGCACAGCTACCTATGCAGCGCGATACCATTCTCTAAAAGGCACAGAACAACGACTAGTAGTTAAGTAGCACATAGCAGAAAAAAGGAAAGGAGTATGAGAAAAGACATGGATGCAATCAAAAGCATTTGCTTGCACCGCTACTGTGCTGCAGCAAGTTTGTGTGGCATTTTCAGATGCATTGGGCAGTAGCCTTAATCCGCTTATTCATCAGCACACAAATTATTCACAATCTCCTTACAGTCAGATAACGACTCAGATACTGATACTGGGTCAGATACGGGGTCAGAAACTGGGTCAGATACCAAGTTGCTTCTGAGCAAAAGCTGCTGCTTAGAAAGCTGTATGACGAGCTGAAAAGCATAACCGCAAGTTATAGTCCTGTGCCCTCAAGACAAAAGAGTGTTGCACTGTGCATGATAATAAAGCACCTACCATCAAATCATTTTAAACAGGGGTAGGCGCGTCCTGATATTACTCTCAAGTATGCATTCACAAGGAAGACGCTTTAGCAAAATGCAATGACAGAATGGTTCCAACGGAGTGGCCCCAACATGGCCATCCCCACATGGTCCAACACATGAGAATCCCAGTCACACATGCTAGGCCCTAACGGAGCACTGAATCTTCCATCAGTCGTGAACAGTAAAGTGTGCCAATGCCTCTAGGGAGCGAACCGATGCTGACAGCAGGCAGTAGTGACTACTAGCAGTGGAATATTGCAACTGCAGCACAAAGAAGACTGGTTCCTCGGGGCTGGGAGGCATGAAAGGTTGCCATCACCTGCAAGCAACATGCATAAATCAAGACAAATTAACTCCACTAGCATGACTTAGCGCGAACATTATGCACCAACCCTTAACCATAAAGTCAAGACATCTTGAGCACTTTTGGATTCCAAAAAACCTGCGGGCCTTCTTAACTACATTCTTAAAGAAGAAAATGTGAAACCTATAGGGTGCCCGCTATGGTGTCTACAACAGGTGTCTAATGTTCTTGCAATTTGCCCGCCAAAACTTCAGTTCAAACTGCCTTAATTGCCCTTACATGGTATGCATGAGTCATCATGTTCTAGAATGTTAGGGTACCTCCCATTGGAGTATCACATGGGATTATACTAATCCAACCGACTAAGCCACCTAAACTCATTTTCTGGGCAGGCCTACTTTAAAAATTTCAGAGGTCAAGTAAAACTACTTTGGGCGAGTTGGTACATGTTGAAAGAAAAAACTGGTAATGGCACAGGAAACGAGGACACCGAAGGCACACAAAAGACAGGACTGACGCCTTTGGAAATTTGGGGGTGACACTAATCCACCTAAGCCCGTTTTCTGGGGTAGGCCTACTTTCAAAATTTCAAGGATCCTACGGAATTTTGGAGTGTGAACCAACTTCCAAATTCTGGGGGTCCACCTGCCACAATGGGCAGGCTGCTCACAATCCGGTGGCCAGGTTGTGAAAAACGTCACAAAGTCACATGACTTCTTTCGACCAATCAGGGAATTTCGCTACAGACAAACCGAAAACTGCACGACAACAACCTAAATGCTATTGCATTAAAAAATCTAAGCTTAATGATACAAACAAATCTGAAAGCGACACTGAGACCAAATTGAAGTTGGCCTCTACTGAAAGAGAATGGAGCTGCTGTAAGTTCAGAAAGACCCAAAAACAAAATACAGGTGTCCCCATCCCTGGCTGATTTCGCAAGTAAACTGCATGCATAGACACCAAATTCTGTGTGCAGATCTTTGAGGCCAGGCTATTCCACCATTCCCTTCCAGGCGGCGGCAACCACTCCGTCTCATTGTGGGTGTCACCAGTTTTTGAGATGAGTGTTGAGAAATATTCTTGATTCAATTTTCTCAAGAATAAATGGTTTTTTTGCTGCCAGAAAAACGTCAGCATGCCCACAAGGAGCAAGAGAATCAATTTTTATTGAAACCTATAACCGGATGGGGTAGTCTCCAGTGTCCCTTTCAGCTCTGGAAACTGCTCTTATGTTTTACGGGGGTTTAACGTCCCAATGCGACTCAGGCTATGAGGGACGCCGTAGGGAAGGGCTCAGGAAGTCTTGACCACCTGGGGTTCTTTAATGTGCACTGACATCGCACAGTACACGGGCCTCTAGAATGTCACCTTCATCGAAATTCAACTGCCGCATCTTTCGGGTCAGCAGCCGAGCGCCATAACCACTGAGCCACCGCAGCAGCTCAGCATAGGAAACTGTCCCATGATAAGGACCAAGTGCAGTGAAAAGCAAAGATGTTACAGCAATGCTACAGACAACAAATATGCACTTCCACATCACTCTGTTGTGTTCCTATTAATATGAGCATTCACGGTGAATTGTCCTTTTATCCCAGCTGACAACACCCTGCCTCTGCAAGCCTGAGTGGGAAGCCGCACCCACAGGTGAGTTGAACTGACTACTGGCATTACAATTAACGCGACTACGCATCTGGTACAAGAGAGAGAAGAGACATGCGGAGTAGAAAAAATACACAGGAAAATACACGTCCATGCGTTGTGTCATGTCCGTGCACGGCTAAGAACTCCACAGATTTGAAATTAATCTGGAGCCCTTAGTCACAGAGACTCTTCCTCTCTTCCCCAATTCATGCCTTCACTCGTGGTGCTGTTCGGGCATCTACTGTGAGTGAGCCTGTTAGCCTTCCGTTTCCTCATAACCAATCTCCTTCAACTACAGCTAATTACTATTATGGCTGATGCATTAAACCACAGACTGTGCACAGATGGTGCGACAAATACAAAAATGTGGTAAAAAATTTAGTACAACACTCATGCAGCAATGTGTTGAGAACATTGCACTTATTGTAACTGCTGAAAATAGAAGCAGAAAAATAAGTGCTCACTTGAAACCTGGAGTCCACTGCGCTCGGTATTACCACATTTCCAATGTCATTCTTTGTTAGAACAGAACAGACTGGAACAGGCTGAAACAACCTTCCCCGTCACGATGGCGCCATCAGTGAATCTCGCCTTCTATGAAAGCGTCACCACTAACTTCAGACATGGCAGTTGCGTGAAACACACACACACAAGACAGGGTACGGGACATCTCATACCCTGTGCATGTGTGTGCACGCACAACTACCATGCCTGAAGTATTGACCCAACTAGCCCGACAACACGTTCTTCCATGTTGCCGCTAACCTCTTTGTCTGATTTACATTACCCAACCCTACCTTACACCCCCCGTGAGAGTCTTTCATGTAATGGAATTAATGAAATGATTCACACTTGTAATTATGCACTTTTCTACTATTTTATCTATATGTTCCATCCTCTGTACCACTCCTGCAATGTCCCAATTCATGGGATAGCAGTATTTGTAAATAAATAAAATAAATAAATAAAAGAAAGAGTTTTACACACATATAACCTACACACTCATATAACTTGGCAGTCACACCCGAGATATCCATGGACCAGAGAATTTCTCCGGCTAGAAAGCGTGAAAAACTTTGCGACACGGACAAACTCCAGAGGCTACTCAGGTAACAACAAACATGGAGCAGTGGCTGACCTGTCCTCCTTTTCCTCTCAATAAAATTCCTTTCTCTCTCTCTCTCCATAGACCAGCGCACAAAATGCAACAGCCAAAAGCTTTACAAATTATATACTTTTTCACTGATCTTAGAATGTGCATGTCTCACCCAACAACACCTTAGACAAGGCCAAATGATGAATACTTTCAACAAAACAAACCAGTATGCGCTTATACAGCTCCTACCATGAAGTGACACCAAATGCAACTTGTACAGTTGCACTTAATAAGTTGTAGTTTAACGGCTACAGCTGGTCAGATGCATGCTGAGGGTTGCCCTCAGTAACAAGGCCCTCAGTAACTGAGCACAAAAGAAAAAACATGAAGATACTAAACAGCTCTGAAACTCTGTGGCCTCCCGTGTAAGAACTAATGACAGAAGTTGCTGTAGGGCATTGTCAATACTATCTGGGCCTTTTCCAAGCCCGTATAGGCCCCATGGCCAAGGATCACCCAGTAGGTCACACACTAATTCTTATTTCTGATGAACTGATCCTGGAAAGACGACATTATTCGGTTTTCTGTAATGACAAATGTACTAATACGATGACGGGACACAAAGTCCACTGTTGTTCGTACATGTACACTCACATATAGGTGCACAAACTCAGTGAGAGCCTCAAACTGCAACTACCTGAGAACAATGGCTACTCTGTGCAAATGGTGGTTTCAGTGCCTGATAATGTCCTGAAGACAGTCGACAAAGTGAAACGAAGGAAGAGAAAAGAAAGAGACAAGGATAAGTGCATTCACAATGAAAAAATAGCACAAAAGGAACACGAAGGATGCAAAGAACGTCTGCTTCATTCTTTCCGTCCTTAGCTTTCCTTTTGCGCTATTTTTTCATCGTGAACATACACCAACTCAACCAACTTTCGACACTGCTTAAAGATAAGTGGCCTTGCCCAACATGCATGCCATATCATGTGGAACTTGTTGCACAAATAAATGTGTGCCATAGAATGCTTCTCCCAGCTAAACGGACACACGGTTCGAGCTCAAATTTCGCACAGAAATGGCAATTGCTATGCACAATTGTTTTATACATTCGTTTGGAGTACTTTCTGATTCGATCAGAGGAAGTCGGATATTCACATTTGCATCCTCTGCGGCGACGACAAAGGAAATTAAGCCACTCTCTCAGTGATCGCACCGGTGGCGCCATCTCGTTTTTGACTGTGGAGATTCGGCAAGGGAAGGGGGTCGAGTTGTTTTGCCAAGGTTTTAAGACACTTTTACAACTGCTTTATCGATGATCACAATAAACATAGCTTGGCCAAAACTCCACTAAATTTCAAGTCCTTGGTGAACCAGAGACTTCAAACATCCCCCAAAACACCCCCCTCTACCAAATCTCTATGGTCGAAAAACGAGATGGCGCCACTGGTGCGATCACTGAGAGAGTGGCTTACTTTCCGTCGTCCCCGCAAACGATGCGAATATGCGACTTTTTCTGATCGATTCAGGCAAGTAACCCAAACAAATATAGCATGAAACAATTCTGCCGCCCAAATGCCATTTCTGTGCTAAATTTGAGCTCGAACAATCCACCTGTTTAGCTGGGAGAAGCATTCTACTGCACGCATTTATTTCTGCAACAGTTGGCAGAGTAAATAAAGCAAGCAGCCAAAGTGCATCCTATCCCAGTGCTATTCTCCACACCAAACAGACTTAAGCACTTGTGTGCAAAAACTAACAATGCATAAGTTAGCTGTGACAACATGTGGGAGACAAGCCACGAGAAAAATGTCTGCGCTTGCGTTTCCAAGAATCATCAGTCAGACAGGATGCCGCCTGAATGACAAGGTAAGAGAGCATTAAAACTCATGCACTTTGTCAACTGCCCAGGAGAAAATGTGCTGCACATTACGCTGGGTGCGAATATGACTGCAAAGCTCTGTTCGACAAGACTGCCATTCTGCTTTGGTTCCAAGATCGAACTGTTGGAAGCTTTGAGCACGTTGTCCTCTCTCAATGTATTCAACAAGTGACCTCAGCCTCCAGGCATGCCTGAGAAACAGTAACTGCAACGAGTGGAATCAGGCACTCGGAGTCACCTTTTTCCAGTTTATTATTTCCTGCGTTGTTATTTTTAACTTGCAAAGAAAGAAATTTCTGTGCAATAACGAAAGTTGATAGGTACCACTCTGCTAGTGGATATCGTTTCTATGTTCACCCATTGTTGCCGTTCACGCCTGGAGTAGTACACTACCAAAACAAGCAAAACCAACTAGCCCTATCCACTGATGAAAACTTGTCACGAGATTATAGAGGAAATTAAGAGATTGCGCCTCGTATGATAAGAAATGAACTCTGCCATAGTGAAGGAATGAGGATTTATAATTTTAACTGGCACTGAAAATCGCATAAAACAAACCGAAGTGCCATCTTGCAGAGAAACTTGCCATTATTACTGTAGTGCACTACGTGACCATATTTCAGTAGAATATCACAGAATTGTTTTAAATACACTGTTTCTTTTTCTTTCAAGAGTGTTCCTCATGTCTGATTAAAATTTACGCTCTCTCCAGTGCGCCCTTCGATGAAAAGCATGTGGACCCTTCGCACTGCCAACGCAAAGATGTGCTTTAGCTTTTGTCACTAGATGGCGCCACTATGTTCCGAACCTTTTTAAAATTAAGAATGCGTAATTGCTGTCCAGATGGTGAGATTTATATTATTCTTTGGTACATCACTTCTGCCAACATGCATTAACCATTCCTTTCGCTGATCATGGTTTCCAGCATCGGCTTACATAAAAACAGGTCCACGCACAGATAAACAAATTCACAGTAAAAATCGTCTCAAGCATTTCTAACAAAACTGCTGCAGAATCAAGCACCTTATACAGCACAATTTCTGTTGCATCAAAAAAAAGTGGGTGCTTAAAATTCAGTGCTTTGTCCCTTTAAATGTTCACAGTCTGTCAAAAGTTTCCAGGCAAACAAGGTGTGCTGCTGAGCGTGTAGTATGGCATTTACAATGATCCCAAATTGAAAAGGCTCTAGGGGATGAGCTGGAGTTTCATCCTCACCCTGGAGGGCCTTGAAAGCTTTACAGGCACCGTAAGTGCCCAACCATACTGCGCAAAAGGAGAACCTGAGCAGTGGGGACTTTTCATCAAATGCATCCATACATGATTGTAAGCACAAAAACATGCTTGCTGCACGCTGACAGCTCAGCACAAGGCAACAAGGCTGATTAGCAAGGACACTTGCAGGACAATATACCATATTTTCCGGTGTATAAGACGCGGCTTTTTTTCAAAAATCTTGCTGGTGCGACCTATACAATGGGAGCGTCTTATACGCTTTTTTTTTTTTTGCAAATTCAGAAATTACTCAGGTTCATGCTCAAGCTTTTTTCACCGAAAAAATATCGCTACCAGTAATGCGGTTGTAACAAGGTTAAAACTTCAATACCGGGACCGCCGTGCGCAAGTTTTTTAGGTGAACTTTATCATGAAATGGCGGGGATGACGACTTCTGGGATCACAAACACACAGCCATTTCGGAGGCCCCAAGCAAAAGTAATGCGAAATGCCAAAAGATGGTGACAATCGCGCTTCTCGACATTGTCAAGCCAAGCCAAGTCAAGCTAGCGTTCGTTTTCAGTCACCCAGCAAATTTGTTTGCTCCGTGTACGTAGTACGTGCATAGTGCGAAGAGAATGGCCGAACTTTTTGATAGCGCATTCGAAGATGAAGACTTCGAAGGTTTTAAGTAAAAATAAAATGTTGTTATGGACATAAGCAGAGTTCTTTTGTTTCTCTTTCCTTTTTGCTAAAATGTGGGCGGGTATGACACGAGTGTTTCCTTTTTCGATCACTTAGCGCTGCTTAAGAACTTCTCACAGGTACGGTGCATTTCGCGATGGTCGTGCAAGCGTGTTTAATTAAGCCTCACTAGCCTAACTGGGTAAATTGGGGTGCGTCTTATATACCGGAAGATACGGTAGGCAAATGATCCACCTGAACTATAATGGCAGAATGGAGCGCTAAATTGTAAGGGTCGATTACTCAGGAAGTGATGTATGCAATGATCATCAAGGAAGCACATGGGATATAACTGCTGAAAGGCAACGAAACATTTCAAGATCCAGCAGAATTTTCACTGCCCACTCCAGGGATTCACATCGTTGTTATAAACAACAAAGATTTAGGCTGAAAAATTTATGTTCCCAACAGTGCTGTCTGCCTGGCCTCTTCTGCATGCTTGACAGACTAGCTTTACACAGGTGTGTTTCTTCGTCTGTACACTGGAACAGCCACCACAACCTCAACTGTTTACCACTATTAAATCTTCTACTAAGTACCAACAGCTTTCATTATCACGTTAGTTTAGAGAAGATGATCAAGTGATGTTAAATCGCTACGTTCGCGGTGACGTGTCTGAAGATCCGCAAAAAACAAGATAGTGAGATAAATATTTGATTTGGATGTGCATGCCATAGCCGTTTTCAGCCAGGGGTCTCCAACTTATGTAAGCCCTGCACAACAAAAGTATAGCAAAGTTGCAGTTTGTGCAAGACTATTCAATCCAAGTGGCAACAACTCAAACAATGCTAGTGCTGTATTATTGTACCGACTGTTGCGTAAATCATAGAAAAATGAAAAAAAATTCTCTAACCACACGTCTTGGCCTAACCACACATTTCTTCAGGTTCAAATTTCGCACAGAGGTTGCATTTGGTGGTCAGCTTTGTTTTATACCACATTTAGGTGGGGTACTTGCCTGATTTGGTCAGAATTATGTGGAAAAATCCCCATCGTCTGTGGTGACGGGGAACCAAAACTCTAAGGCTTCGCAGCAATGGTACCCGTAGCGCCATCTCTCAACCACCGGAGAAACGAGCCCTCTACCGAGGAGGGCAGGGGAGACTGCACGGTTGCTTTAAAAGAACTTTCTTGACTATGTTATCAATGTTGGACATAGGAAACACTGTCTGCATAAAATTGCTGCAATTTCAATGAGTTCGGTTTCTGTCTATCGCAATAAAGCGTTTACATCTTTGTTTCGCGTCGTCTGCTTTCATTTTTCTGTCAACGACTACTATATAACGATGTCGAACTTTAAATGCAATAAATGTCAACGGTATTTTAAGGTGAGACAGCGAGCAGCTGCTGTGCCACACCGTCTGAATTGTTAATGTTTTGTTCTGGTTTATTTTTAGAGAGGAGGGTGCAGAGCAGCAGGGCTGTGCAATCTTTCGCCAGACAGGACTTAGGTGGCGCTGAGGAGGGCTGTTTATGGGGAAGTGCTTCAGGCAGTGTTGAGCTCAGCATTCGACGTGGCCGCTGTTTACTTCAATGCATTTCTCAATGTGCTTGACGTATCTGTTGAAGGCATCCTCCCGCATGGAGTCGTCAGTTTGGGTGAACGCATCCTCAATGCGCACTTTCAGCTCGTCAACAGTGCTGAGTGTCCCTGCGCTGTATACGACAGATTTCACAAAACCCCACACGAAGAAATCGCAGGGTGTCAGTTCAGGTGAGTGTCGAGGCCAGGGCATATTTGGGGATCTGCGACCCATCCATCGGTGTGGAAAATTTTGATCCAGCCAGTCGCGAACCTTCGCCGAATAATGCACTGGTGCATGTCATGCTGAAAAATGCAGGCTTCTTTCCGCATATGGTTCGCGCTGAGTTCCGGCAGTAACTCACTTTCCAGCATCTGCAATTAAGTGTCCGCAGTGACTGTCAGGTCAAAGAAAAACGGTCCAATGAATCCTTCCCTCCAGATGCTGCACCACACTGCCACACCTGGGGAGTGCACAGGGCGTGTCATGATGAACGCAGGGTTCTGTCGAGACCACGTGCGTGTGTTCTGCCAGTTCACCGCGCCGTCAAGGCGGAAAATGGCCTCATCGGTGAAAATCAGAAACTGCAGATGGCCAGGGTCGGCAGCAATTCGCTGTTGTTCCGCTCTGCAGAACTGCAGCCACCGTGTCAGGTCATAGTCAGTCAGTTCGTGCAGCACATGAACTTTATACGGCCGCATTCCTGTTCTCCTCAGGGCGCGGCTCACGGTCAAGGCTGCTGTTCCAAATATTAGTGCAGCGCACCTGCATGACAGCTTTGGATCCGACACAAATGCACCTTTGATGGCATCTCCAATGACCTCACGGTAGCTCCCGGCATCGAATCTGCGTACCCTTGCTACGGTTCCTGTACTTTGAAACTTGTTCAGCCATCTTTGCAGACACGAGCGATGGGGCGGCCGACGATGAAATGTCGCCCTGAACTGCTTCCATACGAAGCGAAGGGAGTTGGACTCGCGTAGCCAAGTCATGGCCATGGCCTTCTCATGATAGCTGTATGACCACATTTTCGGTGATGTCTTGCACTGCTTCGCAGCAGAGGGCACCAAGTAAAGATATTTCGCTCATCAACTTAGCACAGCTGCTGCCGTTGGCAGAAAAACGAAAGCAGACGACGCGAAACGAAAATGTAAACGCTTTATTGTGATAGACAGAAACCGAACTCGTTGAAATTGTGGCAGTTTTATGCAAACAATGTTTTCTATGTCCAACAGTGATAATGTAGTCAAGAAAGTTCTTTTAAAGCAACCGCGCAGCCTCTCCCACCCTCCTCGGTAGGGGTTCGTTTCTCTGGTGGGTACGAGATGGCGCTACAGGTACCATTGCTGCAAAGCCTTTCAGTACTGGTTCTCCATCGCTGCAGACGATGAGGATTTCGAAATAAATCTGACCGAATCAGGCAAGTACCCCACCTAAATGTAGTATAAAACAAAATTGATCACGAAATGCAACCTCTGTGCGAAATTTGAGCCCGAACAAACGTGTGGTTAGGCCGAGATAATTTTTTTTAGATTTTCTCTGATTTATGCAACACGCGATATACGACAGCAAACAAACACCACAATGCAACAGAGTACTGGCAGCAATGCAATATAGGTGTCCCAGCAGCACAGTTCAAATGGTGCACTAGTGTGAAAAGCTTCGCACTAACGTCTCACCAGCGAGCACAGCATGACATCACAAACATAGCAGCACACACCACAGTAGCAAAAGAAGTTATCACTGGCACAGGGAAAACTGAACTGTGAGGTGTTCCAGTAGACAGCTCAAGTCCCACACATGCATTATTGATACTCATACTGGGTAAGTGCAAATATGTGTGACTTTCCAATCTTATTGTTAACACATGCGTGGCAAATGAGTGGCAATGTTTGGTGTGGCTGTGAAAGAAGCTAGAAAAGACGAGCTACGAGGATTCCTTGCACTAAATGCAAATTAAGTGGCAGTCTGGCTAACATGTTTTGACATCCTACATGACCAGCGACTCTGGAACAGGAGTTCAAGGTGGACAGAATTGTCCCCAAAAAATTTCTCCAGTGGGTGGAAGTGCCCCCTCAATGTACAACCGTTTGCACTCTGATAGATTTCTGACAAATTGTACAATTCTATGAGGCTATTATTGTGAAGCATAGTGTGGCTGTGCTAGTTCGTTTGGTTTAGTTTATGGGGTTGAACGTCCCACAGCGACTCGGACTATGAAGGACACTGTAATGAAGGGCTGCATACGAGCCTCTATGACTTTCACTTCATCGAAATGCGAACGCCGCGGCCGGGATTAAACCCGCTACTTAGAGCAACAAAACCACTAAACCACAGCGGCGACGCTAGATTCAAGGTTTTCGTTTGAGCAACCTAAACCAATCATGTCCCAACAAAAGTCACTGACTGACCATGATTCATCAGTATGATTTGCAGAATTGAAACAGGCAGTGCACAAACGTTTTTAATGCAGTTGATCACTTCTACCCTATGCATGTTTTTACTGCTCATGACAATATAAGTTTTATGTGCATTAAACAAATGCGTCTTTGAACAGTACAGAAAAAGAAAAATATATAAAAATTTGAATGAAAGGTTATAGCATTGAATGAATAAATAATAAAAAAGAAACTCTGTCTTGCCTCCCCGCTCAAAAAAAAGTTCCAGCGTCCCTGTGCCCGATCTGCTCGTGCTTCGACGCGTTCGCATGCTTCATGCAAATTTTTCGCCCATAAATGCCCACGTATTCTATCTCTCGACGACAGCGACCGCCTTTTCCCGCTCCAGCTGATGTCATTATAACTACTGTTAAAAGACCAACTCGAAAGACGGTCACCAGTTGCCTCCGAACAGCTTTCGCGTCCGCAGGGTGGCGGAACGAACACTCGCAGCAATCGTGAACGCTGAATCCACCGTTCAGAAAGAATTCGGCGGGCACGGACGAGCCGTTTTCCAACAACTACGCGAATGCACACGTAAATCCTTTCCTCGGCGTCGCCGCTAAAAGCCGTGAAACTTCCGCAACAAAACGAGACGCCGGTACTTGCGTTCCGTCGATTCCCCACGAACGTCACCGGCAGCAATGGTAGCCCCGCTCATAGTGCACACCGAACACAAGGAGTCACCAACATTTAGCATTACAGCACACGTGTTGAATTCCTAGCCGGCACCAAACCACACTGCAGCTCACAGCATTCACGGCGCGGTTTGCTTTGACGCTCGAAGTCGTCGTGACTGCCCGAACGCACACGCGTTTGCGACAGTCGCCACACTAGGCTGGCAGGCTTTGCTGGCTACGCTGGGACTGACGCCGAACATGGGTAGCTCACTTTAACATGGGTCCCCAGCCGAGCGCTCGCCGAAAGCAACAATGCGACTTTGGGCGAAACTATTCGGCAGAAACAATCACAAACGCGCTACACCACTGCCATGCTAACGACGCGCTGCGTCTGTGCGCTTTTGTTTTCATTTCGTATATTTGTTATGTGATGCGTTTGTCGCTGTGGCTTTTGCAGCAATCATAGTTTTGATTTCTTGTCGGTTCGATTGCGGCCGACCACACCACCAGTTTTAGCAGGGCCAGTAAGACGTAAAGAAAATAAAGAAACGCTTCCAGAGTTCCACTGTGCCACGGAAGAAAAGGGCGAGCGGTCCTGCATATCTGACCGGGTGCAACCTTTCGCACTCCAAAACCTGCAGCTTCTCATCGGATCATCAGACAAGCAAAAGGGCAGAAATGGGTGGATTTTATGAACAATGCAGTAAAACAGAGAGTTGACGTGGTTGGTGTATTATTCTGTTGGCCAAAACATCAACAAAGGACGAGGGAGAACGCCAGTCGCAACACTGTTTTTTTTTTTTTTTTTGCCTTTAGAAAAGCTGTGAATGCCTTTAGGAGATTTCAGCTATTTCTGGAAGGTCAGGACAAACTTTTGAAACAGAACAATTTGGACAAAATCAGAGCACACCCTTCCACGCCACCCGCCCACAACTGTCAACCGACCGCTCCAAACATAGAGCTATCAAAACCACCTGTTGCTGTAAAAGCCGCAGCGACAAAGGCATCATCAAATAAAAACAAAAGACTCGAAACTGCAACGCCAACATGGCCGCGTTGTCGCGCGTCGGGTTTCATACTTTCGATAGTTTCAGCCGAATGGTTGCGTGAAAAAAGACGCCGTCGTGTTTGATGGCTTTTTGCATCCGTGAAGACAGTGCTGCGCCGCAGTCGACGAAGCCCTTCGCGACCAACAGTTCGATCCGAGCGCGTTGTGGCAGCGTTCGCCGATGCGCCGGAAGCACCTGCTCGCCCGACACTCCACCGGCGATGCGGCTGTCGTTACAATTCGTGAAGTTTGGCAAGTGCTATTCAATTTGAAGGGGTCGCAGTTTGAGTGTGGTGTATTTGGTGGTTTCGTGCTGTTTTGTGCCACAGACGCAGTGCGTCCGATCTTTGACATGAACAACGCTGACGTCGGGACACCTCAGCGATTGCTGCTTCCGACCCGTCGAGTTTGGACTCGCCGAACGCAAGTACCGGCGTCTCGTTTCTTAGTGACACAACCCTGTCTGCCCCGAATGAAACGAAGAAAGTGCGTGTATGCATGTAACTTGCGGGGACACATTATCGGAAACCCCCTTTGTTACGTACCACAGGGACTTGGCTATGTTTTCTGAACTCTAAGCAGCTTTGTTAAATGCTATGCTTTTGTCAGTGTACAGTCCGCTCTTGTCAGTCCTCGCCTAGGTTTCGACCTAGGCCTGTAGTAGCTAAAAGGAGCGGAAACACCTCTCCGGTGAACGACCGCTACCAAATCGACACCCAACTTCATCGCAATTGTTTCGGCACGCATAGAGCGCCTTTACCGAACTGTTCGTGGCGGCCGCGTCTGAACGGATCAGCAAAGCTTAAAGTCACCTCATCGCTTGTGTTTCGGTAGTACTGTAGTAACTGTAGTACGTTCGCAAGAGAGGCGTGGGTCAGTGTTGTGTTGTCGCGCGCAGTTTTCAGCGCACTAAAGTAGAAGACAAAACGAAAGCTGGTAATATCAGCACTGATCAGAAGTGGAACCGATATTTTGAATAAGAAAAAATGAAGAACTAAGCTCTAACCAGAATGCACATTGTTCAGAAAAACAAGTTTTTGAGGAATAGTTCGTCTGAACGGCAGAAAAATATAACTTTTTGCTTGTCGGAAGCAATTCTAAGCAAGTGTAAGGGACATGGCAACGAGCGACGAGTTTCTCCTGTTCTGATATATATATATATATTTTAAATTTCTTAACTTTTGCTTCGCACTTATAGCAATTGCTGTGTCAAGAGCCCTGGTTTGAGCTGGACCGTGTATTTATCGAATGCTAATAAAACTTAAAAAAGGACGCCGGCCAAAAGGAAAAGGAACAAAAAAAGACATTTCAGCTCGGGAACTGAAACGTTTTTTTTTGCTTGTTTGTTTTTGTTGTTTTTCCTTTTGGTCGGTGTCTTTTTTCAAGTTTTATTATGATTGCCCCTGACCAGATGATATTTTGTCCAACTCTCGTCTTCATTTATCGATTGCTCACCGTAATCTCATTATGCGCTCATTTGAATTCTCCCGCCATTGTAATATGGCAATCGTAGCTAAGTATCAAAGCTACAATCTCATGCAAAACATTTAAATGCCATTTCCTCCAAGACACATTATGATGAGTTACATCTCTTTTGGATTGGATTGGATTGGATTTGGGGCTTATCCCTTTGTAACGGGCGGACATTATACGAACGTCCTAGCCAACTTTGTGACGCTACGGCGAAGTCTGTCCCCGCCGGGTCATCACCACCTCCTAACGCTTCAGTCCACTCCAATTTTCAAGGCGGTGCTTTGTTGTTTCGACCGCCCTGGCCTTGGTAATGGCTTCCTGGTTGTTCATTTCACAGTGGCTCGCACTGCCCTCTGCCGGTTGCCCTGCGTCAAAACCTAGCGCCTGCGGAAGGGTACATCCGCTCGGTTGGCAGGGGTGGAGCGACCGACATGACAGCACCACATGCTCGATCGTCTCCTCTTCCTGCCCACACATCGTGCACAAGAAGACCGCATTGTCCTGGCCGGCAATCCGGGCTTGCCACTTCTTCGTGCGCAGCACTCCCGCCCGAGCCTCGAAGAGCAGGGCAGTGCCAAGGGAGTTGTCGTAGAAGCGCTCCTGCGTAATCTCTCGTTTGTGCGCAGAATACAATCCGAGAGCTGGCTTGGCTTCTGCGTTGGTCTTCCACAGCGCTGTCTCCATCGCCACTACACGCTGCCGCACCTTCCCTTTTCTCCAGCAGGTGCCCTCGGTGTCGGTGATCGTAGGCAGTGGCACACCGTATTTGCTCCCCAACGCTCGTACCCTCCTCTTCCAGCGCGTGCACATACCAGAGTACAGTAGGCACCGCTGTACTTTATGGGGCCAGCATTCCTCCCCAAGCGTCCACGAGCGCATCTCGAAATTGAGCTTCGCCGTCGCCTCCCGTGCCTCGAAGGTGGACCACCCCACGTCTCCCTGCGCGGCCTCGTTTGGGGACGTACGGTAGGCACCCAGAGCCCGCCATCCCACCTCTCTCTGTCGTCGCTCCAGAAATTCACGGGTCCCTGATGAGACACATAGCACAGCGTTCGCATAAGTCAGTCCCGGCACCATCACCGCCTTCCAAATGGTGCGCAGTATTTCCAGTCTGTTGAATGACCATAGCGCCTTGGCTCTCAGGAGACATTGGTTCCGAAGCGCCTTCGTGCGGAGGCCACTCTCAAATAGCTCCAGGTATGCCCGCTGTGTCGTGAGCTCTATTCCTAGGTATCTGTAGGAATGCGCCCACGGTAGCTCACGTCCCTGTAGCAGCAGCTTTGGCTCCACGCCCGTCGGGGCACGGGACCAGCACAGCACTGCGCTCTTCCATGCGCTGAATTGGAGACCCAGCTGCCCTGCATGCTCGGTGCAAACATCCAGCAGCTTCTGGAGGCCTGGTTCCGAGCCCGCCACCAGCACGATGTCGTCAGCGTACAACAGGCCTGGGGGGACCTGTCGCACCACCCGCCCATCGTTCATGTAGGTTAGGTCGAAACCTGCACCACACCACTCCAGTTCGCCTCCCAGGTCGCTCAGCAGCAGCATGAACAGCAGAGGGGAGAGTGGGCATCCTTGACGAAGGCCCCGCTGTACCTCAATTGGACGAGACCGGAGGCCCTGCCACTCCACAACAACTTTAGTGTCTGTGTAGAGCGCGCGCAGCCGGGAGACTGCAAATTGGTTTGGTTGACAACTGAATAAAAAAGATTTAGTAGGATACAACTTAAAAAAAAACAGCAGTTGCTAACACTGGGCCGCGGTCCGCGGCATCCTGTATTACTCCGCTAGCCAACTGCAACTGTAAACGAAATCAGCTTTCTATTGCTTGACGGTATCAAACAATCCACGTGTAAAAATCCTAGGGCTTATAATTTGTCTTCTTGTTATAAGCTTCTTGTTTACATAACAAGAAACGTTTAAGCAGCGGACTACTTTTTCTGGTTACTGGCTACTGGCTGGAGTAGTAGTCGTATAGTAAACTACTATAAATCGCTGCACTGTAGTGGCACTTTAGATACGAGCTAAACAAATAATGGCTCCATACATGTGACGGTTCTGTGACCTAAAGGTGCTCTTTGATTTCCAGATCTCATCTGTCAACCTGATCCTCTCCAGCCGTACGTTTGCTTTCTTTAGGAATCGACTGTGTTACCCTAAAAGTGACCTTAGGTTGTCTACTCCCTACGCTACACACTTTGCTGATGCCCATTTCTTCTTAGTTTCAGCTGAAGTGTTGTTACGGGACAGTCCCTACATTGGAACTGTGCTCCACTGGTCGGAACTCAGCGAACTAAGGTTTTGAAGGCAGGTTGTGTGCCCGCTCGCTCAGTATCGTTGCCACCAAAATTACTGATAATCGCTCACTTGTTCAGTGGCTCAATACTCTAAGGTAGCACTACCCCCTCGGCTAAAGCACAGTCTGGGTGCCTACTATTGGGTGAGTTACGAGTGCGAATGATAAGTCTTCCTAAAAATAGCACACACTGCAGGTAAAATTTTGACATGTTTTGAGAGTGGATATGTTTGTTGACATTCTCATCTGCTTCAGCACAAGAGGAGCACCGCACAGGTCATTTATACAGATAAAATAGATAAACTCAGAAATCAGGTTTCTCAAATGTGAACTTTTATCTGCCTTTTAAAATTATACTTACAAGTACAGTTTTGAATGTTCTATTTGATAACAACGTTATTGCTTATTGGTAAGCTTGCCTGAAGAGGCAAAGGTATCATGCAGGGCCTTTGCTTTTAACTTCCATTTCTTGTCAAATGTGAGGGGCAAAAAATTGGGTGCTTATCTTTTGAATTCTAAACTAGATAATAATTAGGAAATTGTTCTATACATAGGCTTTGTTTTGTTTTTTTAGCAGCAAACAAAATAAAACTATAGGTACTCCTTTTCCTCTAAACTGTAAACTACTTTGCTTTCGCTTGCTGTTTTTATGAGTCATGTCATGAATGTCGGGTCGTGCTGGGAATTTGTTTCACACAAATCGATTATCTTTCTTTTTTTTTCTTTTATTATACAATTATTCTGTCATGTGCACTTCCATCCTCAGTACAATATTTTATCGTGCCTGAGCTGTAGTCACGCTGAGGGCAATGAGTGTTAACACTATCAAAGCTAACTGTGAACATCTTCATAATATCTTCAATATACCTGCCAGCTTCCCATGGTATGTTCGGATTTTGCACTGATGGGCTAGATTTTTTCACAAGTGTCATTTTGGTATATACATTATTAGATTGAACCTGATTTTCATGAAATATGCTCAAAGCACAACAATTGGGTAAAATTGGGTTTTACTTAAAAATAAATGGCCCTAGTTATGTGGCATTGTTCATTCATATACTACTTGTCATTGGTTGAATAATGTTGGAAGTTGCAAGAACTTTCTTGTGGGCAAAAAATTCAGGGGCCACTTTGTTGACCTAAAGTGCGACGAGGCGAAAGCCTTAAAGGTGCACTGAAGAGGATTCTGAACTTGTCTTTTTGCCGCGGGAACTCGATCTACACGTTCCTAGCATTCTTAGAAACTGCGACTTATTGCCCTGTATGGCCGATTTCCCTAATTAAAACGAATTAACGTGC
Organism: Amblyomma mixtum; assembly: GCF_055824585.1. Lineage (NCBI taxonomy): Eukaryota > Metazoa > Arthropoda > Arachnida > Ixodida > Ixodidae > Amblyomma > Amblyomma mixtum. The sequence goes on along the minus strand of NC_143018.1, from coordinate 126,155,230 downwards.
GGCTCCCGCCCTTTTTTTTTTAATTCTGCCTCGTACGATGGGCGGAGTCGACCAACGCGTGAAGTTCCTTTCAGCCAGCTCCGTGGAGGCTTTGCTTTCGCTTTATTTTGTTTTTTAGGTTTCCATGAATATATAGTTTCATTTGCAGATAATATAGCCGCAAAATAAGCCCGCAGAAATAAAAATACGCGCGGACTATTTACTACTACGGACTACTACGTATTACTCCGCCGATGGCAGAGCGGCAAGCTGCCACGGGACTGGGTGAAAGGCACTCCACGCGTTGGTCGACTCCGCCCACCGTACGAGGCAGAATTAAAAAAAAAAGGGCGGGAGCCGGCCGTTAATTCGATTTAATTTGGGAAATCGGCCATACAGGGCAATAAGTCGCAGTTTCTAAGAATGCTAGGAACGTGTAGATCGAGTTCCCGTGGCAAAAAGACAAGTTCAGATTCCTCTTCAGTGCACCTTTAAGCGTGGTGTTGCTGCTTGTGTCACTGATGTGTGGTTAATATGCTAATTAAGTACAGAATTGCTTGTGAATCTGGACACACTGGAGGATGTTTGGGAGGCATCCGTCTGGTTAGACGCCTGTCTGCAAACTCTCTCCAGCGTCCTACTACACATGCAGTTACAAGAAGTAGCGTAGCCATTAGCACGCCTGGCTGCGGAACAGAAGGACGGTGGTTCGAATCCCGTCTTGCACAAGGATTTTTTTTTTTCTGGTCTGACAAGAAAAAGCGTCACACCTCTGCTGACAACCTTCTGCCGACAACGATGAGGCGTTAAAGGCTTCCGCCTTAATAGAAGAAATTGTCTGTTCCCCTGTCGCTGTCAGAAGACTTTAAAAATGGCCTTATTTTTACAATATCCTTTCGGAAGGGTTCCACATGAGTGTTCTCTGAAGAAAGAAAGGCGGTTATGAACTGATCGCTATGCCTCTGTAGCCAGGTTCAGTGATCCAAGTGTTGTCTTCTGTCGGTGCGTGATCGAGATGTGGTCCAACATGTTAGGACATGATCCCTTAGTGGGGAACATATTGCCCATGGCTTTGTTAGTGTCTGTGTGGATGATTCTTGCCATCAAATAATGTGTGAATGGCATGTTCTATGTAGTTCTGAAATTTAAATTTAAATTTTTCTCATCCGAGTTTTTAAAGCGAGAGCTCTACTCTTCGGGGTACAACTTCTGATTCCGATGTGGAGGAGGCAATGCCCTTCAATGCCGCACAATGTCAAAAGTGAACTCAACTGCATGGTGATATAGCCCAAGCTATGGTAGTATCACCGCGTGATCATATTGCTATTTCGCCACGGTGCCTGAGTGGTTATGGTGCTTGGCTGCTGACCCAAAAGACGCTGGTTTGATCCCGGCCGCGGCGGTCGAATTTCGATGGAGGCGAAATTCTAAAGGACCGTGTACTGTGCGATGTCAGTGCACATTACAGAACCCCAGGCGGTCGAAATTTCCGGAGCCCTCCACTACGGCGTCCCTCATAGCCTGAGTCGCTTTGGGACGTTAAACCCCATAAACCATCAAATTACTATGACCATTGGGTGCCTGACCTTGACCATGACATTTGATTTGAGACAGTGGAAACCATGCTTAAAGGGGCTGCGAAACACTGCTTGGAGGGATACCGGCTATACTTCAGGTGGGTTCTTTATGTCACACAGATGCTGACTTAAAAAGGATTACAGGAATCGATGCACAGGAACGGGAGTTATTCAGTGAAGAAATTTCAAAATACAAGCAAACAAAACGCTGCCCTCAACTCGATTTTGGCGGGGCTTCCCACTCCTATTTCGCTCTATCAATGACGGCACCTGGCGCAACCAATCAAAACAGCCAGCCAGAGCACGTCGCAGAAGTTTGTACTCCATGGTTGCCTGCTCTCTGCAACTCGTTCTTGCTGAGACTGGCAGCGTCGTTTCCATGCCAGAGCGCCCCTGGTGGTGTATTTTTATTTTACTTGCCTTGCAGGGCTTTTATCTAAGACAAACAAATTGTTTTTGTTGATCTAATATAAAACGCAGACAGGTGACAAAATGTGAGAGAAAGCAAACGTAGCAGGGGACGGCAGAAAGTTAGGTGGGCGGATGAGATTGAGAAGTTTGCGGGGATACAGTGGCGGCAACTGACAAAGGACAGGGTTAATTGGAGAGACATGGGAGAGGCCTTTGCCCTGCAGTGGGTGTAGTCAGGCTGATGATGATGATGATGATGATGATGATGATTTATTCACACAATTTGCAGTATATTTACTGTTTGTCCGATCATCAAGCTCGCACCAGGTGATGTCATATCCGCTGCTAAAAACCCACCACTGTGTGGCGACACCATCAGAGCCATGAAGTTGTTTTTGGGAGGACATTAAAATATTAAAAAACGGAATATACGCGGTATTACTGACACTAATAGCATCATTTTAACTCACTGTATGCAATCAACAGGCAAAACAGTTAACTAAGATTGTGTTTCTGGGCCCCTTTAACAGAGCTTTCGCTCGTATAACTAGGTTCGGGCCATGTTGAACCCCAGACATTTTTTTCCCCAAGTTCTAAATATATACATATTTTATTTCATTGCACTGTAGCTCCATTTTTTATAGGATATTCTAGCCAAATTTCTGCACGTAAAGTACTTTTCATAAATACATAAACATGATCTTGATCATGAAGAACACAGTTGGTAGAGTTAATCAGTCTGCCTCCCATATAGCTCGTGTTGTCTCAGGTGTACCCCAGGGTTGAGTCTTTGCTCCTGTCCTCATAAATGACCTAGTGGCTAATCTTAACATTAACGTACGACTTTTCCTAGACAGTTGTGTCATTCATTGGGATAACAACACAATAGTTGACCATAAGCCGTTTACCAACACGCTGAAAAATATTTTGAGTTTTTCTTGTTATCGTGAGAGCTCTGCCGCCGCGGTAGCTCAGTGGTTACGGCGCTCGGCTGCTGGCCCGAAAGACGCGGGTTCGATCCCGGCCGCGGCTGCTGAATTTCTTTGGAGGAGAAATTCCAGAGGCCCGTGTGCTGTGCGATGTCAGTGCACGTTAAAGAACCCCAGGTCGTCGAAATTTCCAGAGCCCTCCACTACGGCGTCTCTCATAGCCTTAGTCGCTTTGGGACGTTAAACCCCATAAACCAAGCCAAACGTGAGAGCTCTGTCTACGTGCTCCGAGCATTCTTAGAAAGTTTAAATTATTATCCTGTTCGGCCCTATTAAATCGGATTAAATGTCCTGGCTCGTCCCCCCTTTTTTAACTCACTACGGAAAGTACGAGGAGCCAGTCAACATGGTTTCAGTGGGGAAAAAAGCTTGCAGAAAGTTGCTTTCAGCAAATCACGTGCCGGCTTGCTGCTCTGCCATCGGCGGATCAGGCGCATCACCCCTGCGACAGCAGACGAGGAGAGAACAGTCTGCTTGTTTTGGACTTATTATTTTGGTGATATGTTCTCTGAACCACAAATATGTAGCGGTTTTATCACACTATTACTTACATTGAGTGCAAAAAAATGTAATAACCCTTGTCAAACTGAGCTATTAGCCTACAATGGTTTTGTTAAATTTGTTCTTGAATATGCTAACGTCATTTGGTTGCCTTATACTAATCAAGACATATGCAAACTCAAAGCAGGTCAGAGAAAATCAGTTAGATTTATATTTAACAAATACAAAATAACTGATTCGCTATCTGAAATAATGAGAAAAGAAGGAATACAATCACTACAGACTACCGCTAAAACTGCATGGCTTAAATTCATGCATCAGTTAATAGTTTGTCATTTTAAAAATTTGTTATCGCAGTTGATAGTGTATCGTCTTATTACCAAATTTTTTCCTGAGTGCCTTTCCGTTTTTATTGTTGCTTAAACTTTTTTGTTGTACCTATGCCAAGTTGCATAAGCTTATCAATGCTATTTTATGTTCTTTATAGTATGGCACTTTTGTAATATTTATTTTATACAACCTTTGTGTACAACCTATTAGGCAGTCTTGCATTCCTAATTTGTTCTTTTTTGTATAGTATTAGTTCTGGTTTCTATATTTCATGTCCAGTTTTTTTATTTCACAAGTTGTTGTATTTGCATTTAACCATTTGTTGCTGTTTCTTAACATGCTGATATGTTCAGTTTTCTTTTAGACTTTCATCTGATCAACCGTATTGTTCTCTACTGCAATAATCATTTCAGCCGCATGTGTAAGTAAATGAATAAAACTCAAAGGGTTATTATGACTCAGTAGTGTGAACTTCAGTAACAGCGTGCCTTCCCTTTTCCTTTTGGGAAGCAAGGCATTAACAAGTGTCGCTGTAAGATACACTGTCTGGGTCACCAGTTTATAGTATTGTACATCTTTATCATGAAGACTCGTAAAAGTTTTCTTGTCTCATCCACTGTCTTGTTTGCGATGAAACTGTGCACAGAAGTTGCATATTGCAGTAACTTTTGTCTCGTATTCAGTTTGACAGTGGTACTTACCTAGTCCTGCCGAGCACGGTTATAACCCGTGTAATCGTCTGCGCCGAGATCGAGGAACTGAAAGCTGCCAGCGCCTGGTTTCCGCGAAGGGCGACGGTGGCGTCATCAAAGAACCTGTGCACATAGCAACGCTCGCCGTAGCGTCTTTTACATTCTGCCAGTTTCTTTTGCAGACAAGAGATGGCGCCACTTACGCCCTGTGGCGGAAACCCAGCGTTGGCGGCTTTCGGTTCCTTGATCTCAGAGCAGATGATTATGGGTTTGCATCATGGGTGGCTGAAGGAGGTAAGTACCGTTGTCAATTTTGAAAAGTCTTCTTGATAAAGATGCACAATTCTGTGCAGTGACAAGTTTAGTACATGCAGGATATGTACTTTGTGATTCGTGCAAAACCGAAATTAGGCTTAGATCTGGGTATGACTTGTTTGGGTGTTGCGCTCTTTGGATAAACATTGCGTGTTTTTTCTTGCAGTTGCAAACCTGTGCGCAAGTTGGTTTGAAAAGGAGACAGTCCAAGTTACAGATGAAATTAGCTTTTTTGATGGCTTGGGCTTTTATCACCCAAGATTCGACTACCGTGTGGATGTTGTGAAAGCAGCTTTTTGGATGCGCCTGCCAAAGGAACTGACGCTGCCGCTACCAAGAGGTCGTTTGACTTACAGTTAGTTGCCTTGGGGCAGTATGTGGCAAATCAGAATTTTTGCAAGGTGTGCTTTTTCTTTGTAACAGGTAGACGTCATGGATAATCCAGTGGGGGCTCAGTAGTTGCATGCTGGTTTTAAATTAAAAAAAACAGACCTGGAACGTGGTTTTTTAGAAATATTGGTCCAGATTTCTTGAGTTGACAAAGACATGGGCTTGGAATGTAGATTAGGTCTCCACCTGTACTGTGTTGTCGTTTCTTGTGTTTGCTTCCTTTTTTATATATATAGTGAAAAATAATTATTAAATATAACTCCCCCACTGTAGTTACAAAAACAAAATTGCTCCTTGCTTTTTTTCTTGGCTTGGATCATTGCTGCATATATTTTTTACCTGTGATTTATGCGTCATTCTGGGTGCCAGGTGTTGTTGCGGATGTCTAGTAGTGTTCTGCAGTTAGAGGAGTTGCACATGGCAAGAGGGCATTGTAAATGGCTCTACTCAAGTTGCTTGTGAGCAGGGGCCATGTATGCTTCTGGTCCTCTCATCGCGCCAGTCATATTATGATGTACACTTGTTATTTATACTACAAGCTGAAATATGAACCAAGTATCAACACGCTATGATTTGTTTGGAGAGATGATCACTTTTGTGCATTTGTTTTATTGAAATGGCAAGTGCACAGCAGTTAAAGTTAATTGAAAATCCTTTTTGCAGAGCCATCAACATTTATGTTGCGTGTATTAGTTGACTGCTGCATAGTATAACAGCTCGGAAGATGAGGACAAATGAAAAAACAGATAACACGTGTGCTGACTTTCAACTGCACTTTATTACATGCGTGCCGCCGCGCTGGCTCAGTGGTTATGGTGCTCGGCTGCTGGCCCTAAAGACGCGAGTTCGATCCCGGCCGCACCGGTTGAATTTTTTTGGAGGAGAAATTCTAGAGGCCCGTGTACTGTGCGATGTCAGCGCACGTTAAAGAACCCCCAGGTGGTCGAAATTTCCGGAGCCCTCCACTACGGTGTTTCTCATAACCTTAGTCGCTTTGGTAGGTTAAACCCCATAAACCAAACCAACTTTATTACACGCGTATTACCTTTCCTGCCAAGACTAAGTTAAAAAACCGAACTTATCAACGCTGATAAAGACCTACAACTTCACAAAGGTACCTTCCAAAAATTCCATTTTGCGGTTGTCAAGTGGTAATGACGGTTAGCTGCCACACAAAGAACCACGCTTACCAAAATGGTAAGCCTCGACTGTCTCCCTTACCCGTTCTGCAGCAATTCTGCACTGAGTAGCAGTAAACATGGAGGATCAGATAGCCAAGCTGAGGGAAGCAGGGTACTCCAGCACGCTAATCACAAGATTGTGCGAAAGAATGATTGCTAAGAGCACGTCAGAGCAGGGTCACGCTCCAAGGCAGAATGATTTACAAGTTCGTAGAACGGTAGCCGTAATCCCATACGTACACAGTGTGTGGCACAGAACGCGAAACGTTGCCAGAGAATATAGCATTGATGTCGTTTTCTTCTTCACGCCAAAACTGGCCATAGCCTCCTATATTTTCCATGCCTGGGTATCGGCTCAAAAGCAGCTGTTCAAGCAAAATCAAAGCTACTAGCACTCCTTGCAGGCGAAGTGCGAGGAGGTCAGGAGAGGGTGTCACTGCGTGACAGTGGGCACGTGCTGTTGGTTCGCGTGCACCTCAGTCTCTCTACCGCAAGCGGGTTGTCTGTGATGCCAAGCGCCTCATCACAGCGAGCGCCAAAACTAGGCTCACCGTGATAAACCCAACGATGAGCGAGGTTTTAGGTGCTCTCCAATGTGAGCGCACCATCGTGGCGAGCACCTCATTCATCGCTGCATGCCTACTTTTGCCGATAAGTGGCACTCGCAGCCTTGATGAAAAGTGTGACAATCAGCATCCATTGATTTTGGCATCAGTGACCAGGCATGGAAATTATAGGAGGCTTTGGCCCGACAGTTAAGAGATCAGAAGTGGGCGGAGTGGGTGAGGGGAAATGAGGTGGGTTAATTTTTATTTATTTATTTATTTACCCTAAAGACCCAGAAGAGGGCATTACATAGGGGGGGAATGATTAAAAGAAAGCACACATAACAAATCAACTCATAACAAATGATGGTAAATATACAGAAGGCAGAGTTTGGGTAACATTTGGTTAAGTGCAGTATAACACATTGAAACCGCAAAATTCAACACGTTCAAACAAGTGAGTAATAATTAGGGCAAAATAAGTAACTAAAAATACAATGACACACAAAAGAGGCTCCGGAGCTGTTCAGCACACAAGAAATGGCAAAGCAAAAAAAGGACCGCCAAAAAGTCACGGACACGGTAAATCATCTAGCACTCTATGACGCATCTTCTGTGTTCAAAAATGTTAGTAAAGCTGTTTGAAACGATGATAATCCTGATGACACGATGACATCCTAGTCGAAATCAAGAGGAAGAAGTGGGCTTGGGCAGGGCATGTAATGCGAAGGCAGGATAACCGCTGGTCCTTAAGGGTAACGGAGTGGATTCCAAGAGAGGGCAAGCATAGCAGGGGGCGGCAGAAAGTTAGGCGGGCGGATGAGAATAAGCACTTTGCGGGGATATGGTGGCCACAACGGGCAAAGGACAGGGTTAACTGGAGGGACATGGGAGAGGACTTTGCCCTGCAGTGGGCGTAGTCAGGCTGATGATGGTGATGATGATGGCCCGGCAGTGCAGTGGAGGCAGCAGCCGGATGCAAGAAGGAGAGAGGGAAGAAGTTTCTCTGTAAAGCGCATGGTTAGAATGATAGATTATGCCAAAGATGTGCACTGATTACCCCTTTTTTTGCAGTGGCCACTATGTTGGACAGACAGATTGTTGTTTAAACATCTGCCTTATGGAGCACAACAGATCTTTGGATAGCAGTACGGGACCTAATCTACCTATTCATTGTTGCCAACGAGAGCATGCATGCAACCCATTGTTCCATGAAATGTCAGTAATTTTCACACATAGCGATCAGACGGTAGGAGAGATAGTTGATGGTTACCATATTGGTAAGAGTGGTTCTTCGTGTGTCAGCAAACCGTCGTATTCACTTCGACAGCCTTGAAATGTAATCTTTGGAGGGTGCCTTTGTGGAGTTGTAGGTCTTGGTCAGTGTGGATAAGTTCGTTTTTTTTTAGTTAGTCTTGGCTGATAACGTATAAATGTTTACAAGTGTCTAATAAAGTTTAGTTGAAAGTCAGCGCTCATGTTGTCTAATTTGTCATTTCTCTTCTTCCACACTGTTATACTATGGATTGCAACCAACGTGCCCAGCTTTCTGACCTTTTTGACTGCTGTGTTGCCAGTGTTTTGTTCAACTTTGTAGTTTGTAGGTTGTGTGCACCTCAGGGTTACAGTCCTACTGCTCCCCACATTCTACGTGTTGCTTTGTACATTTGCACTGCATTGCTGGCAACTGCCTGAGCAATTTTGCCAAACACTGTGTGGCTTCGCTTGAGTTTTTAGTTTGGCTTTGGATGTAGCTATTTGTGTGTGTCTGATGCTCAGAGATATATTCGTTGGTGATGGTACAGGGCAGGTTCAGATTAATGTGACAATCTGTAAGGTGTCACGTGGCTCTGTTGATGCTGTGACCATTGTTTTGGCCTGGGGTCTTGGGCCTTTTTTCATGTGCGAGCCCGGAAGACTTCTCGTGTGTTTCTGGCTAAAAAGGGGAAAGGAGGGTGGGCAGTCATGTCCTCTTCAGAAGAGTTCTTCTGCCACTGCAAATGTAATGGAAGTCAACCATTGACTCACAGCTGGGGATGTTGCGAAGATAAGAGATTACTGCCCCATGACTTCTAACTACACAGAGTATGTCCTGTTGCCGACTTACAAGTCGGATGCATTGTACAGCTGGTCAGGTCAACCTTCAGTCTCAGTGAAGAAGTGCAATATGGGTTATAAAAAATACCGAGAGTATTATGGGCGTGGTGGTTCTAAAACAAAGGCTGAAACCTATATGGCCAGCAAGCTATATGGTCAGGCCAGCAGGCATCATTTGGTCCATGGGCTACATTTTTGGACCCTAGATTTAAATAATGCCCACTTGCTATACACTTGGTGGGCTTGAGTGCATCGTCAGTATGGTATCATGGCAGTGGCTACATGGTCGTGCTTAATTTATTCCAAACTACTTAGCAACACTAATTGCCAAAGGTTCCAAGTTGTATTTTATTTGCTTTGCCTTGGTTACTGGTCAGTTTTGTTCTTTCCCCATACAGTAAAACCTCATTACTTCGACTCCTGTTAATTTGGACATCCATGTACGTAGTTCATATTGCCAGCCTGGTCCCGGCCAACACCCGTGTATGTTTATGACGCCAGACGGTCATTAATTCAGACTCAGGTGGACTCACATCAGTTACGAGCACTTCCCGTTCTACCCTATGACCGTGGACTTAAGCTAAAACATGAGTATTTCTAAAGACAACCCAACAGATACACCACATCTGGACACAAATGCAGCCTCGTTGTTGTGCTTCGAAATGCATTCCTGGACGCTCTTCATTAGCTCATTATTTGGCATTGAGTAGTACAAGTCCGCAATGTCCACATCAGTTAACTCGGACGGTCTCCCGACAGGGGTCATGCTGCGGTGTGAGAGGCGCAGTTAGTGCTCATCTGAAATATCCCCTCCTCAGCCCTGAATAGCACGGTGCAAGGTTGCCCGCACACCTCTTACATGCGAGCAAAGTAAGGCGTGATAACGTTCAGAGGGTCTCGTTGCTCAAAAATTGTGCGGCTGCATAGTTTTGGTTTCTCTTCACTGAGCATCACTCCAGACTGTGGTGACGGCGGCTACCACCACGCATCAGCCATTCAGCCGACTTTTGCGCAGTTTCGGACGCTGATTGGTGCGTCGACGTCTTTAAATTTTTCTCACGACAAGGCACCTCACTCTTCAGGCACCTACAAGTATTTCCCTTGCTTCCACCTGCACGGTTCGTCCATTTTTCTGTTGCGCCAAAACTGCGCACTTCGCTGTGCGCTGTTTACAGTTTGTTTGGTAGAGGGCCTTCACACACAATGCGGCCGCTTGTAAGGAGACACCAGTGCCATCGGATGGCATTACAAGGTGGCCACAGAGGCCCTTACTCTTGTTTAGCAGTTTCGCATTGACAGCGTGCTGTTGAGATTGGGTTACCGACATCAGCATCTCCGGCTGGGCGTCGTGCCCGAGGAAATGGAGATGTGAGGTTACGGAAAGAGTAAGAGCTTTATGCACAGAAGGGTACATCTTGTGGGTTATGGACAAGAGAGAGATCATACATGTTGATGGTGCTCTGTATAAATGGAGCAGATGTTCCCTAGGTCCCCCCACATGGTTAGAACTTCGCGTGACATAGCCACAGGAGGAGGTCAGGAGGACAGCCCAGAGTCAAAGGGCAGCTGGGGTTGGTTTGTTTACAAGCCGTGCAAGCGGCAGCTTTTCGGAGGTGGCATGGTAACACAGGCCGCGCACCAGTCGTGTTCTTTGTGTTGCTGAGATGTCCCCGGAGTTGCGGTTTGGCCGTAGCTAGAACCACACAGAGCAGACCAGTCCAATTGCGTGGCATAAACACAGGTCTTATGCAGTCGGCACTCGCTGCTGAGTTTCTCTTTTTGGTCGAGATCATAGATAGACATAAACTTGAGGAACGTGGACTGGGGTGGATCAGCTGTGCAGGAGGCTGTTTCCTGTAGCTCAGTGGGAAACACTTTAGCCAAGACGTCCCTTTGGAGGCCTCGGGTACCTCTGCCCGTATAAATTTGTCCATGTTGTAGTTCCTTTTGTATGCCTATAAACTGATTCTGATTCTGAAATTCCTGCCCGGGCCCAACAGTTTTTGCAGTAAAGCATCTGACAGAAGTACAAAACAATCATCATTGCCGAGTAGTTTTCGTCTCAGAAGCAGACAACCACCGCTCAGGTTCCCGCCAAATAAATTTGCCATGATGTGAGTGGTTTTTTGGCAGTTTTTTGGGGTCGTTCTTTAATTGAAACTGTCGGATAATTCGGACATTTTGCCCTGTCCTTGAAATCCGAAAATAATGAGGTTTTACTGTACTGCCTTGTTCTACTGTGTAGCCACTGAGCTATAGAGTCTTACTGTGTCCTGAGTCAGTTCATTACTTCCATTGTTCAAGTTGACCGAGGCTGATTGCTGTCAGCAGGAGGAAGTTAAAGTTGTTTTAGTTGCCTTTGCTTCAGTTGCAATATGAAATATCAACATCTTATTTTGTTCATTGTAATGTTGCTTTGCCCAAATTTCCAATAATGTTAATCAACCACACTTTATTATGTTTTACATTGGCGTATAAAGTGGGGTACATATTATCTCTTGGCATGGCCAGCCGTGCCCATTGGACGAGTATTCTGTTAATAGTCTTTGTGGAAAGCTGAAAAGTGCTTGTTCATGCAGTTGCTCGACATCTTTTTTGCTCACACTCTGCAGATAGCGGGCAGCCTCCGTGCCTTCAATCCCTGAAGGAACTGACCTTCAATCTGCCGTCATCGCGACACTTGACCCTTTACGGCCGCCATCGCATGACCACAGCAGCAGGGGTCCGCTCTCCGGACACGGTGAGACGGATCAGCTCATCGCTGAGGCGTGAGCTCCAGCGTATCAGGTCCATGCCCATGCACGGCGGTCTGGCTCCAGTGTCGTCATCCGCCGGCAACAGTCCAGTGGGGATGACCCGTGTGGAGCGTCCAGCGTCAGCCGGGCTGAAGCCGTTCCACTGCCACCTGTGCCCGAAGAGGTTTGCCCGCAAGCATGTGCTCGAGAACCACGTGCGGACACACACGGGCGAACGGCCGTTCAAGTGCCCCACCTGCCTCAAGGACTTTGCCCGCAAGGATTACCTCAACTACCACATGCGCACATGCAGGTGCAGGCACTAGGGGCCGCACGGTGGTCAAGAGTGCTTTGAGGGGCATTCCCTGAGGCATGTAGTTCATTAGAATTAGACTGAGAGCAAATTGAATCTAGCCTGTATCAATAGGCTACTGTATCTGTAATGAGAACAAGGCTAGTTTTGTAAAATAGGAAGCTCTCGTCAAATACAGAAGAGCTAAATATCATTTGTGAGCGTCACCACTGCTGACTGTTCAGACAAGTAGGCTGTGGCATGTCAGGCGAGGTTCGCTATCGAACAGAACAGAAAATGCAGGTGTACCTGCAGGAATATGAGGGCAGCTGGGTCATCACTGCTACTAGTGCACTTTTATTCTGAAAGGTATAAAACAAATGTGGAAGTTTAAATGAGGCCAATCCACAGCAGTACATAACATCATCAGTATCGGGTGTAAAAAGCGTGCCAAAGAAAGAAAAAGGTCTGAAATTTGACTGCAAATTTTTCAGCCCTTTTGCAGCCAAATGAACGTCATCAGAGTCGCAAAAGGTGAAGTTATTTGGTTTTGCTAAGAAAGCAAAGACATTATGGAGTTGCTTTTGGTGTCCCTTTAATCCTCTAGCGGACTTTAGTCCAGCTTGTCGTGCGTTTTTGACACTCTGAGTTGAAGGCTAATACGGCTCATTGAAAGCATTTTTTTTGGCTTGTCGATAGATGGCTGCACAGGTGCTAAATGGCCATAGTAGTGCGATAACATTAAGGCTTCTGTTCTGCAGAAAATCTGGTGTTGGCAGTGTTGTGAGCGAAAAATCTTCAGAGAAGCAACGTAAGGTCGGTCACATAGGTTACGTGATATTGTGGCACCGTTACAACCTGCCCACTGGATTGTGAGCAAACCGTGCGCCGGGCAGGTGGCAGTTAAATTAATGATTGGCCATGGGAGTTGCTTGGGAAGGGAAACCTGGCTCGCACAAGCCCCACCAATGGCAGCCCCTGCCATCACTTAACCACTGCAACACTGCACCAGTAGTGGTATGAGAACTCTTGGGGATCTGTGAATGTGAAGTAAAAAATTGCAAATGCTGATATATGGGCATTAACCCGTTACCGCTATTGTGTCATACCCTTAAAGGGGTCATGACACCGTTTTTCAGAGTCCAAGCTGTTTATTGCATGTTGTTCGCTATCCATCTCGGAACAACTGGACAAAATATGAGCTCATTGGGTGCAGCGAGTCACTTGTAATTGAATTTTTAAAAGTTCTCCTGAACTGTGTGGAAGTCTGACTACACTGGAACGCTCACGGCTCGTGACGACATAAACTGACAGTCGCATGCTTGCTTGCGACGGAACGACTGAACCACCTGAACTGTCAGTAGTGAGTGTAGGGGAGTGGGTTGTTCATTGTTTCAGGCTTGGAGTGCAGTGGGGCGAAGGGGGCAAGTTGGAGGAGGACGAAGGCAGCAAAGACTAGTGTCATTCCTTTTCAGTGTAGCTTCTGCCCCTTCTTGGCAACTTCACCACAGTGAGCCTCGGTTGGACTCGAGTAGGCGCGTGCGCTCAGTTTTATAGCAGACGATGCTGCCAATCTATGACGTCACTTAGGCTGCTTCAAAATGGCCGTTGCTGCCAAAGGGAAGGGCTTAGAACTGATAGCTTCAAATTTCTAGCTGAAATACTCATATAGGCTTGTAGCTTCAACGTTAAAGCGAGGTTTGGTGGTAGACCTTGTCATGGCCTCTTTAAGATGGAACTTAAGTGTCCCCATCAGTCCGTGTTACCATTTTTTTTTTAAATCTGTCCGTTAAGGGGTTAAAGGGACAGTGAGGGCTACGCGTAATTTTTGGTCCAAATAAAAATCGATTCCATGGCACTTTTAGCTGTGTTGATATTTCTCCCACAGCAAAAGACTCGTTTAGTATTCCCGAGAAATTTAGATCTAAAAAATTTTCCACCGTTTGATTTCAACTCATGGTGTCTACACCAAAAAGGACTCTCTGATCACTGTTGTGAAGTGAACACAGGTGCAGCCTAGCCTTTGGGATTCGCACCCAACAGACTGTGGTGATGCACCACAGTTTACATCCGGCAACAGGAGCTGGTGGTGACACCTGTTTTTCATTTTATGCCCTTTTCTATCTTATCAAAGTGCCATTATCAGTGCAAGCAGCATCTTTGTCATTCTGTCAGTACAGGCCAACTTCAGTTTGCCCTCATTGTTTCTTTAAAGGAGTGTGATTTGAATGGAGATGCAAAGCATTTTTATGGGCCGCTGTCTGATTGTCACAGGTAAAGGCGGCCAGTTGCGTACTGTACAATTGTTCCCCTTGGGACTGCTATCAAAGTTCCTATCTAGTGCAGCACCATTATTGTGGGTGCAAGACGTGAAAATGCCTGTGTATTTCAGTGCTTGAAAATCTTTAATATCTCTCACTGATAGCATTTGCATTGATATGAAACTCCACCACAGCTTTCATTGGTATATGCAGTTCTTGTGTGAATGTGGACAGGTGCATTTTTCGTATTCATTTTTCTTTACCTGTAGTTTCGATCAATTTATAGAGCTGTGTTGTCCCTTGAACAGCACTGTAGTTAAAGCAAATGAGAAGCCATTCATGCTAAGTTAACTAAGTTGCATCTTTCTATACGCGGCGTAGTACAGAACATGTTTCAGCTCTGCAGAATACTTGTACCGTAAATTGTGGAGAAATGGTATGATTTATGGTATAATTATGGCGGCAGAAAGTTAGGTGGTGGTTGAGATTAAGAAGTTTGCGGGGATACAGTGGCCACAACTGGCCAAGGACGGGGTTAGTTGGAGAGACATGGGAGAGGCCTTTGCCCTGCAGTGGGTGTAGTCAGGCTGATGCTGATATGAGGTGTAACATCCAAAAGTGACATGAGCTATGAGGGAGACTGTTGTGAAAGGCTGTACATGAATTCTGACCACTTGGGGTTCTTGGCACAATGACATCATGCAGTACATAGGCGTCTTGCATATAGCCTTCAGAGCGGGAATCGAATACACGTTCTGAGGTTTGGCTGCCGGGTGCCCTAGCCATCATTTGACGGAATTGTGTCCACACACGTGTAGTGCTATTATGGAGTTTGTTAAACCTTTCTGTTCTTAATGTACCGTTGTCCATAAAGGAGGCATGCCAGCCAGGTGGCTGTTAGTTACATTGCTACCAGCAACCTTTCTTGCACATTTCTGGACAGCTTTGCCTGTTGGCATATCCACATGCCAGGTTAAAGTGTGTTAGAAAGAGCTTGTTGATGAAACAAAGTTAAATTCTCGTGCCTGGTGGTGGCACTTCTTTTTTTGGGGCACATACTTGAGTTTCACTTCACTGCTACCAAGTACAGGGCCAGTGCTCAGAGTTGGGGTTATGAGAAATGTCATGCCTAAGAAGTAGCAAAAGTAATGATTGGGTGCCCATGTTGCCATTCCAAGTATTGCTTACTGCTGTGTATTAAGCCAAAACAAGCTAACAAAAGAATGATAGATTTGCCTAATCATGTGTTCAAGAAATTGTGGTGGTTCTGCTTCAGCTGTGCAAAGGGATGCTAGCGTGGCATGACTTCCCCTTTTGTACTGCCAGTGAAATGGTATGTCTGGTCCCTGTTTGAGCTATTCTGACTGGCTTCTCACGGTGCAAGACACGAATGCATCACTAACCAGCAAATGTCACCAAACATGTGACAAGCTGTGATAAACCACTGGCTATTCTATTTTCAGGTTTGTTTGCTCGTTATTGGGTTTTGTTGTAGCATTAACTGTTAAGTGTTTTTTTTTAGTGCTATGCTGCTTTGCGACTGGTGCTTTTAGATATGCTTCACTTTGGTTCCTTGGCATATGGCATAGGTATGCCTTTTTTCTTGGGACGGTATGAAAGCCGTGGGTTACAGAAAAGTAAACAAAAGATAAATGAATTATTTACGCACTATTTTCATGGTTAGGGTGGACTGTGGTGCAGTCTGTAAAGTTTGATAGGCAGGTGGTGACGACAGAACCATGTGACAGTGGATGAATGGGCTACTTGAAGAGCATGACTGATGCTTAGGGAAGTGTGTACTCAAAGGGCAATTAAGAGACTGTGCTGCAAGTGGGACAACTCTGCTTAGTGTAAATTTTTTAGACTTGCCTCGGGATACAATGAAGGGCACACGACAAAGTGAGGTGTCAAAAGCTTATGAGACAAGCACACAATGGCAGTCTGGGTAGCAAAGTTTGTTAGGCAGGTCTATGCATTTAATAATACGCTATCGTTGCATGAATACCAAGAGGGATTGGGTCTAGAGGGTTGGTTCTGTGCCAATTCCAGGGCATTGGTTAGGCATGCTGGGTCAGGGCTACGGGTAGGAGAGGCTTCTTCCAGTGTATATTTGGCTGGGGATTTGTATGTATGCAGTTTTAAGTTTCTGGGATTATGCTGTTTGCTGATGATATGATGTATGTTTGGTATGACTTGTGTGTCTATCATAAAAGGATGTAAGATGTTTGGAAATGTACGTATTTGTTCCCTTTTAGTTAAGGTAAGGGCTCCTGATATCCGCTTTTGCCACTTGTGGCTTTGTGCACTCGTTCAGGGTAGTATGAGCTCCCATGTGTTCAGCTTTGTCAAGTTTTGTCAAGCTTTGTCATAATTTTGCACAAGCTTATAGCCTCGCTTCATGGGCAGATTTCACACAGGCTGGCTCACAGTGATGGGGAGGTCGCACTGTCAGTGTTCTCTCTTTGTAATGTCTTGCAAAGGATGTTTAAGGCAGGGTGGCTTTGTGATCTGTTATATGGTTTCTTCTTCTTTGTTTCTGATGTTTTGTTCACACAGACAGATGGGCCTGAGATAAATGCACATGCACATGCACACTTGTATAAGTCCATTTGGAACCAGAGGTTATTTCGCAAGACGTTTGACACCCTGTGAGAGTGTGGAGTTGATATATATTTTCAAACCCAAATGGTGACCTGTGTTAGTGTGCCTTGTAATTACTGTTTCAAGCTGTGATTTCTCACATCTTGCGCCTGAAATCTGATATGCTGCCTGGGCATTCATGTTCAGGTAGGCAGCACGCATGAGTGCGTACACGTGTAGCGCGTTGGTTTATTTAGCGTTTTTAGTTGATGGTGCACGTGCATCTGTGTGTGTTCTCCTCAGTTCACAAATTTTATAAACTGGGAACGTTTTGCCAACTTTCCCTCCCGTCTGCCACCACACATCTTAAATTTGTTCTCTTTGACAGACACCTTTTTTGAGCAGTACTGTCTTGCATTAGACGCTGTCTTTGTTTGTCAGGCTTTCATGAAATAAAGCTACAACTACAATTTCTTCCTTTCATTTGTGCGAGTGTCTGTCTTGTGTCTGTTGAGTATCGGTCGTGTGAGCGTCTGTAGCTTGCACATGCTTATTTATTTGAGGTCTGCATAGGACCACCTTCAACCATCACGTAGTTGATGGTATGACTTGTGACAAGTTTACTGCTAACTTTTTCGATAGAGCTAATTGCCGCGTTGGTTTGATTTTGTGCTCGTTGTTGTGAATACCACGCTGTTGGGTGATGTCTTTCTTGCTACCTTCGATATTTTTGCCAGAATAAAATGGGCAGACTCCCGATATGTCCATGTGTGGGGAAAAAAAGCTTGCTCAGTTCTTGCTGTCTATTGTTAGAGTGCCTGCCCTTTCCGCCAGCTCCTTCCGGCCAGTGATGACTTGGTGCTGCCCTTGCGGAGGCAGGCGTCATTCCTGTTTCTGCACTGGTGTGTCATCAACTCTGAGGCACCCCCCTTCCCTTCATGTCATTGTCACTTGGATGAACCATTGGAGGTGATTCGCACTAACTTTGTGGTTTTGTAGGACGGAAAGCTGGCCGAGTTGATTTTCAATTGTACCAGACATACTGGCACAAGAGAGCACGATGTTGGGCGAGTCGGTCGTACATACTTAAAGAAGGGAATTGCGCTAAAAAAGACACGGACGAGAAAGGACATGGACGGGCGCAAACTCGCGACTGATTTTATTCAGAAAGAATATTTTTTTTATTTTTTTTATTTATTTTATTTAGATTTTATTCAGAAAGAGATTTTATTCTCGTATCAATTTGTATAAGAAAGAGAAAACTTTCCTGGCATGTGTGCTTAGGCAATGATTGAATAAGAATCTAGGTATATATATATATATTTGTGTTCTTTCTGAATAAAATCAGTCGCGAGTTTGCGCCCGTCCATGTCCTTTCTCATCCGTGTCTTTTTTAGCGCAATTCCCTTCTTTAAGTATACTGGCACAGCGCGAAAGACGGGCAACACGGCGCTGATTAACAACTTCAGTTTTTTTATTCAGGAAGGACTGCCTTTATAGATCAGAAACAACACAAACAAAAAGTGTACACTCATGGAAGAAAAGCCAATATCCAGATATCGGCCCGAGATGAGAACTTGCCCCAACCCCCTCAAGGAACACAACCAGGTGACTTTTGCTAGATGCACACTCAAAAATTCACTCTCATGTCGGAAACACCGTCTGCAAGAACGCAATCTCATTTTTGTGAAGGTTAATCGAAGGTTTTGCAACGAACTTGGCCCCTTCTTCTCGAATGTAGAAGGCTTCAACCACTTTGCGTGATAGATGATTTCGATGGTCGCACAATAGGCGCGTGCCTTTAAGGTCCGGAAGGCAACCACTACAACTCTGACAGTGTAGCACAAGATTGGAACTGGGCGGTTTCCCCAGTGAATCAGGGTGTTCAATCAGGCCTGTATTCACACAATGCCCCGTTTGCCCAATGTACATCTTGCCGCAGGACAGGGGAATACAATACACTATGCCCGTCCTACATGGCGAAAATTCCACATCATGGTCAACACTGCGCCGTGTTGTCCCGCCTTCCCTGGTGTCTGTCTTTTGCGCTGTGCCAGTATGGCTAGTACAATTTGTGGTTTTGTCCTTGTTCTTTCCAGCACTACCAGGGAACTAGTGTCTCTAAATGGGGTGTAGCCCTCCTTTGATATGCCATGAATAGATTTCTCATGTCTTTGAGAGGAAAGAAACTAAGATAAAAAGGTGTTCAGCATTCCACACAAAGAGGAAAATTCCTCTTTTGTTTTTCCTAGAGGTGAAGAATTGCTGGCAAGGTCTGTACCTAGCCCCTATCCGTAAACAATGTCTGTACCTCCGCCACCTCTGAACAATGCCCGTATGTCTCATCTTCCCTAAATTATTCTTGTACGTCCTCGTTTGTGCGTATTTTTGATGTTGTGTTGTTGTAAGATTATTAATGCAGAATACAATTGTACATACAAAGCTATTCTACAACTTCAAGAGGGTGGGATCATACACCGGGGCGAATACTGCCTTTTCAGTACCCAATAAGTTGTTAAAGCTTTGCAATGTGCTTATCTCTGACAAGTGAAAAAAGTCACTTCGAACAAAGAAACAGCGAAAATGCACTTCGTGAATGGGGCTGTTAGTGCACTCTTTGTGAAACAAGAGTTACACAGTGCTGACGGAAAGATGCCTCAGTGATTTATTGCTAGAGTGAAAATGTAAAGTGAGTAGTGCAGTGATTTTCTGCCTGGTAAACCACTGTAGGGGTTATGATTGTGCTCCTTCAGGCAGTCAGTGCGAAGGTCTGGACAAAACTTAAAAAAATATAACCAGAAATATAACCAAGTGCGCAAAGGCATTGCTACAGGCTAGTTTGGTTCAGAATAATGGAAGAGGACACCTTACGACGAGACGACGAAAGGAGGCGACAGAAGTGGTGACTAGCAATTGATGTTTATTCTTAATTTGTACACACAATATGTAGTCTTGAGGGCACTTATATGCTGAGTCAACAGCAGTCGCGGTGTAAAAGGCCTGTCAAAGTAATAAAATTTAAGCAAGGTGAGAGGGTTTGAAAAACTGCAGGTGTAAATGAAAACAACAAAGTACACAGAAAAGAATAGGCAATGAATCTCGAGGCATGCAGACTTGAGAAGGCCAGAGATCAGTGCATAAACACAGCATTCCTTAAAAGACATGTCTTGTTTTTGAATGATGGATAAAAAGTTGTTCTGTTAGGCATGTACCATCCCTAGCAAATATGTCAAATTGCTTGTCAGTCCTGTCCATTGTTTTCATTTTGAGATAGTTTGCTACAGTATACAAACTGTGGCCACATCTCATTAAAAGTCACTTTGCAAGAGTCACTATTTTGGCAGAGTATTCATCAGCTTTAGTGTTTGCCCTGGACAGAGCAGCCACGGATGCTGACAGGTTCAGACCGTGGTGGCGTGATCCAGTCTGTCAATCACTGTGTGACGTGCCCTACCCTTGCTTCACTCTCCCAGTCCAATCCAGCAGTCACAATGGGACTCTCCATACTTGCTCTCCACCACTCATCTCACGCACTCTTGTTGTCTTCCCTCTCCACATTCAGGGGAGAAGGAAAGTGGGAAGGGGAGGATATGACAAGAGTGTGCGAGGCAATGGGTAGTGGAGAGAGTAAAATTATCCTCCCCACTTTGCCACCTGCCAGCTGAGGCTTGAGGCAGAGGAGCGAACAGAATTTGCCAACATGGGTGTTCTAATGGCAACATATTAAAATAAACGAGAGTCTGCTTTGCATTTTGTTAGTGCGAAAGCACACATACGCTCACCAACACTGTGCAAGAATCTTGTCACCATACGTACGTTCACTGTTCATCGTACGTATGGTCTTGTGCCGTTGCTTAGCAACCCAAGCTTACCAGAGTTACTCGGGTAAATTTGGAGAAGCATCCATCTGCGCGAGAGGTTGCTCGGGAAGAGCAACATGGGGCGCAGAATCCCTACGGGTGGCTGGGATAGAAATAACAGCCACCTGCCAGTGCAGTGGCGCTTCGCTTAACCGCTGCGCTGGTAGTGGTATGTGAGGACTCGCCGCCATCTGTGGATCTTAAGCAGGAATTACCAATTCAGCATACATGGGCATTAGCCCACTTAAAGACGGCACGTCATACCCTTAAGGCAGAGCTTAGGTGTCCCCTCCTGTGGAAGAATGAACAGCTGCTTTTTATTTATTTATTTATTTATTACCTCAAAGGCCCCGGTTGTGGGGCATTACATGAGGGATGGGCGGATTACATGCAGATTATATAAAGATTACAGAGTACATAAAGATCAGGATACATAAAGATTACAGGATACATAAAGATTACTGATTGCATAAGGATGGCCTCAATCTTTTTCTTGAAGTCGATGCAGTTGACGATGAGTACGGCTTCCGGCGGCAGATCGTTCCAGTCCCGAGGTGATATGACAAAAAAAGAACGGAAATGAGATGTTGTTCTTGCAGCGGGTGGGTATACGGTCTTGATGTGGTTGTTGCGGCTAGAAGGACGATGAGCTGTTGATATGATAGATGATCCTAAAGGTGAATGATAGAACTTGTGGAATAGGCATAGTCGAGATATTTTTCTTCTAGTTTCAAGGTTAGGCAAGGATGCTCTGGATTTTAAAGAGGACACGCTAGTATAGTAAGAGTAGTCACAATAAATAAAACGGATAGCGCGGTTTTGAACTTTTTCAAGGATTATAGAAAGGTTAGATTGATGAGGATCCCATACTGCTGACGCGAATTCTAGTTTAGGTCGGACGAATGTTTTATAAGCTAATAATTTGATAGAAGGGGTAGTAAAACGAAGATTTCGACGTAGGAAGCCAAGGGTGCGGTTAGCGTCATTAGCGATGTTCGTGATATGCGAAGACCATGTTAGGGTATGAGTTAAGGTGATGCCAAGATACTTACAGGAAAGAACAGATGATACTTCAGAACCGAAAAGAACATATTTTGAGGGAATATGGGATTGCCTGCGATGAAAAGAAAGCATGCATGTTTTAGTAATATTAAGGGACATTAGCCAATGCTTGCACCAAGTTTCGATTTGGGTTAGTTCAGTTTGGAGGGTGTCAGAGTCTGTTCTGCTGGTAATAGGGCGGTAGATTACACAGTCGTCGGCAAATAATCGGATGTTCGAGTTGACGTTAGAGGGAAGATCGTTAATGTAGATTAGAAAAAGCAAGGGTCCAAGCACTGTGCCTTGTGGTACACCTGAAGTAACGGGGGAAAGAGGTGACGATGATTTGTTGGCGTAGACAAATTGCTCTCTGTTGGTCAAAAAATTTTGTAGCCATTTTAACACCAAGGGGGTAAGATTAAGACGTGAAAGTTTTAGTAGTAATCTTTTGTGGGGTACCTTATCAAAAGCTTTTTCAAAGTCAAGGAAGAGCGTGTCAACGGGAATGTTTAGGTCAAGATGAGAGCTAAGATCATTAACAAAAAGGGCTAGTTGGGTGTCACAGGAAAGTCCTTTTAGAAAGCCGTGTTGGTTAGGATGAGTAGATATGCCGAGTAGGCATATCTACTCGGTTTAACTACGTTAAATCTCTACCAATTTTCTTTTCAATGCTATGCGCTTCTTCTGGCTGTGTGACTCGGTTCAGATGCTCTGGCAACATGCTTTACCTTCCAAATGTGTCTTCTCCTCACACTCAAAGCATGAGTCAGGTCTTTGTAGGTGATTGCAAAAGTGCTCTCCACCTCTTTCATAGGCTTGCTTGCCCCGGGTGTAACCTCATCTCTGTGTATTTCTTTCAGTGGTTTGTGTTCGTGCAGGGGGAAGTGGCCGACAAATGAGCCAATTCCGAGACATGGTGCAATGGTGACTTGAGTGAACGCCGCTGTACCTGGGGTGACCCTCCCTCTAAAAATCCACCCTGTTGCACCAACAGCTAGAGCTTGGGAAATCGCCTGTGCAGTCACATGCTTGGAGGGCTGGTCTGCTGATTTTTGTGATGGACTTTTGACTTGAAACCTGTGGTCAAGTTGCTTTTGTTGGCCTGTTTGTGTCCTTGTATCTTGCTCTGTGCTTCATGTTGTGCATTGTTTGATCTTTGTACTGCACCTTCTTTGAGAGCCAATGCTGTCATAGTCTTTATTGATCAAACTACTGCTGTTTATCAATTTTTTATCCATGCCCAACATAAGCTTTGCATTTTCAGTAGGGGTGTGCAAATATTGAAACATTTTAATGTGAGTTGAATGCGAATATGGGGGAAAATGCCTTTGAATATCTGTTCATTATAAAAAGGAAGTGTCTGGGAAAGAAAAGTTGTGCAAACGTTGTTGTCTTTATGTCTTCAAAACATTCTATGGTCTGTGCTGCCGAAATTAAATGAAACTAAACATACTTAGCACCATACACAAAAAAAAGTTGCTAAGGTTTAGCTTTGGTTAAACCTGGTAGGTTGCGTAAGCATCCATAGTGTTCCATTCGGGATCATCACCGGTTGTAGACGATTCGGTTTCAATAGAGGCGCGGTGCGCCCGTCTAGTACCGACTTGGGCGCGCCGCTAGCAAGGCGCTGTTCGCGTTCTTCATCTGTCTCTGAAGCCCGTTGTCGTTTCCTGGCTTCGGCAAGCCGACGTAGCCGCCCTTTCTGTTTATCAGGCGGCATAACGATGGAGCTGGCAAGCGAGCGAACGCATTTTATAACCCCCCCCCCTCGTTCACCAGCCTCCTCTCCACACTCCGCAGCTGGCGAGAGTGCGGCGAGGGCAGCGCCTCGCGCCGCCCTTCAGGGTCAAGCGTGCCTCGCGGCCGCCCCTGCGCGAAGGGCTGAAAGTGGTCGTAATATTGCTTTCGCAATAAAATTGTGTGCACAGCAATCTATACAGCCTGATTAGACAGCTAAACATTATACAACGTGTATTGTGGTCACGTTGAAGGAGTAACGAAATGAAATTCACTAATTGACACATGACTCGCAATGAAAAATAACATGCTGAGCAGTAAAACCTCATTAATTTAGACTTCAAGAGACAAGAAGAAATGCCCGAATTATCTGTTAGCTGAGTTATCCAGGTACCCCCCCCCCCCCAGAATAAATAAAAGCTGCCGAAAATATGAAAATAAACTATCTGCTGCTAGCGCAGAGTTTCTAATTACTGGAAGAACAACACAGATGTAAGCGAAGGAAATGCACATTGCTATTGCAACGGTGAGACTTCTAACATGGAAAAAGGAAATAACCAGCAGCACGCCTGTCTGAAAGCAATGCACGGCTGTGTTTGGATGGCTGGCGAATGGGCTGCCAATAGCCACAGGCTGACGCCGAAGCATGGGAACCTAAACTATATGGCCATGCTGTTATTTGGCCTTGCAGCAGGGACTCTCCTATAATCATGCCTAGTGTTATGTGCATGTCATGTGGACGGGCTAGAATGCACCATGCAAAAGGACGGCTTCTTACACGTTCACTCGCCCTGCTGGTCACAGCTCAACTCGGCCCCCCTTCAAGAGTTCCAAATGAAATTCTGCAAGTGGGCTTTCCCGCATGTACCGTAGTTTACCTAAACGAGATGACGGAGTTCCCGCTGGAAGAGTTGTGGAGGGGACATGACAAGTGCCATATGTGTGGGTGTTTAGTATGACAAAAAATTATTGGCAATCAATGCGATTGATGCGATAATGTATGCATTAGTGTTGCCGCAGACAGAACAGCTGCTGAATGGGTTCAGGCTATGTGAGTGGGTGGCATGATCCGGTCTGTCAATCACCGTGTGACATGCCGTGCCACGACTCCGCTCTGTCGATCTCATCCAGCAATCGCAGTGTGATGCGTTGTACCACTTCTCCGCCTGTCGACTCCCACCCTCTCTTTGTCTTCCCTCTCCCACGTTTCCTCTCTCTCCTTCCCTGAAAGTAGCGAAGGAGATTTTCCTCTCTCTACTTTTGAGTCTTTAGATGGCCAGACGGACAGATTTTTCCAACACAGAGGCTCTGATGCTTACATATTAAAGCATTACAGAAGGATAAAGCAAGCAACCTTGTGCTTTTGCATTGTGATTGTTTGAAGCGGATGATCAGCCTAGTTTTCAGTGTGTGGCAATGGGAAAAGCCCACTTGCGGAATTTCATGAGGACCAAGTCTAGCACCTTCCAAATGTGAGTGGTCCACGCAACAAATAATGGAAAAGAAAGTGTAGAGGACGCTTTTCTACTGTTTTCATGACACTTTAAACTTCACTTGTGGATAGTTTGTCCAGATGAAGTGGTTCTTCCACAGTCTGATAATGAAAGGCGGCGGTATTTGGCCACTGCCAAATATTCGAGAGTTTTCTAATAGCAGCAGTTTTCAAATGCCCATTTACTGGAATCTAATATGAGCCAAGTAACAAACATATCTGATTCATATTTGAATTTTTTAATATTCGCACAGCCATAATTTTCAGCTTTCCTGTTGCAGTGCTCTTCTTAAAGAAAAAAATGTGCGCATAGTGCTGTCTTCTTCCAGAGCCCATTCCAGAAATGTGTGTTGGCCACTGTTCTGTTTTCCTATTGTGTTGAAACCATGGGTTTAGCACTTTCTTTGTTTTAAATTTCTGTCGCATATATACAGTCTCTTGCTACACCAGGGGTTCCTAATAGTGTTCGTAGCCAGAAGCCCCGATGGCTTTCAAAGTGGGCTCAAGAACCGTGCGTGTCTTGGCTTTTATTCCTTTCTGCATTATACAGGAATTTATCGCAGTGCAAATAAGACGGGGACAGCAAAAGAGAACGATCACGACAGACGAGTGCTGTTTCCTTCCTGGCTAATATGCATGCAAGATGACTTAATGCAGTCAAGGCAGAAAGCTGGGCTAGTTGGTTTGTCATAGTTAATTAAAAGACTAGCGCATAAAACTGGTACAAAGACAGAGAAGGAGACAGGACGAGCGCTAAACATCAAGGTTACATCAAGGCACAAGGTTAGGTCGTGAGATTTGTGAGGCTTATCACATTAACAGGGAAGGTGACAAGTGTGTCAGCACAACGTCCCTTGCCCTGACCAGGAAAGAAACCATGTATCTTCGAAACAGTTTGCCACTTCTTGATTAGTTTGAGCTCTTTGTAACCCAGTGTGCGCATGTGCCACTGAAGTGTTTTTAAGTACCCGTTTGTTCTAGTAAACCTTCAGTTGATGTTTAGCGCTCGTCCTGTCTCCTTCTCTGTCTTTGTCCTAGTTTTATGCGCTAGTCTTTTAATTAACTATGCAAGATGAGCATGCAGACATGCACCATTTTAATTAAAAGATGCCCAAATTCACTTCATAATGACTGGCTTTACATTGAAACAGTTAGCTGTTTCACTGTATCAGTTATCTTGTGAAGCAAGTTAACCGCTGGTCCTTAAAGGTAACAGACTGGATTCCAAAGGAAGGGAAGCGTAGCAGGGGACGGCAGAAAGTTATGTGGGCGGATGAGGTTGAGAAGTTTGCGGAGATTCGGTGGCCTCAACTGGCGAGGGACAGGCTTAATTGGAGAGACATGGGAGAGGCCTGTGCCCTGCAGTGGGCGTAGTCAGGCTGATGATGATGATGATGAATTATGGTTCCAGTTAGTCCCAAAATAAATTTGATGAAAGGAAAGGTGGAGACTGAGGCATGCATGACCCCCTAGGGGCTCGGGGAACCCGAAAAGCACTCCCAAGGAACCCAGTTGGAGACCCCCATTACTGCGTGCACAGTTGAATGATCTGTGTGGCAGTCCCTAAAAGTGCCTCTTTTCTTGTGCCACAATTTGTCGTGTCTGCAAGAGACACAATTCAAATGATGGATTTCCAGCTGCTTAATGCGGAGGAGTTCTTTGTGTTTTGTTGACACGTAAATGCTTAGCAACGAATGTAGTGCAGCAAAATGCTGTGCACAGTTTTTGTTACCCTTAACCTTTGTATTCGATGATTATTTAGCCAGTGATTCACCGTAAGTGTTTTCTTGAGCATTTGGTGAAGTTTTATTGTGATAGTTTTACTGTGAAGAAACCCTTTGGTAAAAGGGAAAGGCTGCATAGGAATTGTAACGTGTTGTTATGGTAAACTAGCTCTCCATTTCATACATCGGGTGCAACACTGTCAAAGCTAGCACTTTTGTTTGCGCTACCTACATCCACGATCAAAAAGTAGTGCATTCCTTCTGGTGAGTGAAAAATGATGAATGCTTTGCCTGCAGGCGTACTACATGACACATATTTGTCATGAGCTTGAGTAAATGCACTCTTATTGCTGGTGACAGGCTGTCGCTTCCTCGTTCCTTACACCACTCAGCCAGAAAACAGACGCGGATTAACACGTCACCCTTTATTCTTTTCATGCGGACTAGTTCCATACCTTTCACAGCATTGCACCTTGCTGTATGAAACGGAGTATAGAGTGCACTTGCCAGCCATAGAGCATGTTGCCTAAGAGTAAACGTTAGTCACAAGAGGCACGTGTCCAGGGTAGTGGGTGACTTTGACAACATGCCACCTGCAGTAACGAGGTCTGCATGGCCGTGGAAGAGAGTGTACTATTGGGAGGTCTGGCCTAGTCTGTCAGTGCTGTAACAGTAGTCATATTTTATCCATAAATTGAGTCATTCCAGAGCAGTGCACAGATTTTACAAGCCCTGAAGCTCTGGGTGATCAGAGAGCGAAAAGAAATTTGTCATGAAAGGAGGAAGAAATGGGCTTGGGCAGGGCATGTAATATGAAGGCAGGATGACTGCTGATCCTTAACCCTTTCAGGCGCTTAGTACACAATTGTGTGGACAGCAAACTCATAGCTTTTTCTAAAAGACTAGTGCACCTAGCAGTGATTTCATCGTTTCAGTCGAACTGAGCAGCCTTCTTGTCGCAAATAAGTTGGTTTTTTGTGCCATGTAGCGAATGCAGTAAATAATATTTCACTCAACAGTGAGCTAGGTAGCACTTGATCCAGCATTTTTGTGCAGACAGATTTTGCTGCAACTGAAAACATTGATTTTTTTCTCAATTTCGAGTGTAATGTATATCTTCGAAGCAGAAAGTGGTTCCACGATCCCTAGTGTGCTTACCTGACACATGAGAACATTTCGATGTTTCTATTTCAAACAAATCTGATGCTTTGTACGGAATTCTGCTCACTGTTGTAAAAACTTACCTGCTGGTCTTTCACGCTCATAAACTAACAGATTCCCTTTCTTGACGCCTGAATATGCTGCTTAGGCAAAAAAATAACTGATTTCAATCAAAACAAAAAACGGCACCTGAAAGGTGATGGAGTGAATTCCAAGAGAGGGCAAGCATAGCAGGGGGCGGCAGGAATTTAGGTGGGCAGATGAGATTAAGAGGATTGCCGGGGTAGAACTTACATGTGTACTGGGCTTACATGTGTACTTGATGCAAAGAAAATATTGCAGGAAGGCATGTATGTTCTGTTCTTGCTGAAGAAGGTACATAATAATATGCTTAAACTTGCTGACATATAGAGATTGCTATGCAGAGCTCAGCCTAGTTTTGCAGTCCCTTCCTGCTACTACACCACCCAGAGCTTTGATTTTTTTTTTCACGTCCAGCTGTAATTCATCTGGGCACTTGTAAGAAGGCCATTGTTTCTGTGCAGCTTGACCAGTAGAATCTCAGTGATACAAATCTTGCGACATCGAAAATGTGCTGGTTGCGAAGCACCGCTCACTGTACACGGTGCATATAGCATGACCGGCAATTGCAGTGTCTGCGATGTGTGGGCAGTGCTTAGTGCTCGAGGGTGGCGATCACGGCTCATGCATTGGTATCATTCGAAGTGACACACAAGAGTGTTTGGAGCATTGCAAATTCAGCACGCTGTGCACAATCCACTGCGGCCACAGAATTTGATGAATTCGTATCAACGGTGTTCATGCCATCTAGATTCTGCTGTAACCACATTTCGCATGGCAACTCGTCTAGCTTGGAATTTGTCTGGCGTTCTAACAAGTATTCTTCTTCCCAGCTCCAGCAATTAAGCTGCAAAAGCCCGAGGCACCAGAAAACTTCATACAAAGTGGTGGCAGCAGTACTGCAGGAAAAGAGCACTTTGGTCATTTTTCTGGTGAGTATCATAATTCTCTCTCGTCCTAACATTCTGTCCACATTCGTGCGTTTTGTGTCGAGGCACGGTGGTAGATCTTCAGCATACGCTCGTTGCTGCATATAAGTGGAGCGTCGAAAAGACATGTAGTGGATCTCCTGGTGTTGATTTCGTTTTGTCCTGAGCACACACACCAGAGAGCATTGCAAGCTCTTCCCTCTTCCAGAGGCCACTCCTAGTGTCACATTAGGAGTGGCTTCCATAATCGAGGGTTTCTAGACTTGATCTGCCTCACTCAAACTGTACCGGCTTATACCCTGCGCAATACAGAAAAATTGTTTATTCCTTTTTGCCGCACCAACTATGGGAATCAGATGTTACGTTATGATATGCCACACTTATTAAAACAATTACAGTCTGTGAATGTCGATATTTCAAAAAGCAGCTAGGGCGAAATTAAAGCCGCGTTTACATAAGCAGCAAAACGTTGTTAAGTATATTTTTTTAGTTGATGTACAAAATAATTTGTATGTATAACTGTGTCTGTAAAAAGTTTTTTGTCTATAGTGTGGGCCGATCTTCCGATGTTTGCAATGTTTTACAAGATACTCATATTTCCTGCTGTATACCATGTAAAGGGGGGGGGGGTTTGAGGCTCCCTCAAGTGATCTGCGATCAGTTTTTACCGGACCTACCCACATCTATGGTATAAATGAAATACTTGAAAACAAAAACATCGGCTTCCTCAAAAAAAAAAAAAGATAAGTCTGTGCGCTCACCTGCAGTCTTTGGTTAAATGAATGACACAATGGTGTCTGTCACCAGAAACTCCTCGACCAGGGGTGTAGCCGCATCTTGCCTTTCTGTGCACCTTTTAAATCTGCCCGTCACTAATGTCCTTTGGCATCGTACTTGAGGGGAGCTTGCAGCCTCACTACTGTACACAAAGTTTCAAGACTAAGGGTCAATTCAGCGCCCACCTTCCCTGTGGCCTTGTCTTTAGTTTTCAGTGTGTCTTTTTTCTTAAGGGAGATCAATTATTCAGTTCACATGCCACGGCTACTACCACTTACAACTTTGCTGTCAACTATACTTCTGTGGTAAGGAATCGCCTTTTTTTTTCTTTTATAGACCTTTCTCCAGGTGCACACTACTTTTTTGGCTGCCATTCACAAGTACAAACTTACCTTGTGGGAAAGGGATGCAAGGCGCATAAGGGTTTGGGATGAGTGCTTATCCTGTCTTGTTCGCGTCATTAAGCACTTGTGGTCTAAGTACTATGAATGATAAACGTGCCCACGAGTAGACAGTTCTCATAGCTCAATGTGTCTTTGCAGCTACCTTCCCCGTGGATGATGCTGGCAGTTTCCAGTTCCTCACACTGGCAGATGAGCAGGCATCGGCAGAGGCCACCACCATGGCGTACGTCACGGAAGAGCTACCTGAGCCGGCATTCCAAGACAACTGTACCACTGCAGGCAGCGTTATCCAGGGCAGTCGTGCTGGAGTTTCCTTACGACCCGAGTGGTCAGCAGCCAGCAACGCTGTGGCGAGCAGTGCAGTGGCGAGCAATGCAGTAATGGCCGGCGACAAAGATTGGCCTGTGTCTGACCGCCATCCGGTAGAGCGCGTCAGGAGGACTGCAGCGCCTTCGCGCTCTTCGTGGTCTGTAAGCTGGCGCCAGCAGCAGCAGCAACAACAGCAGCAGCAGCAGTCCACATCGCCATTCACGGGGCACACATCTGGCCGGAAGCTGTTCCGGTGTCCCATGTGCCCGAAGATGTTTGGCCGGCGAACCGGCATGGTCGCGCACATCAGAGTGCACACTGGAGAGAAGCCGTTTCAGTGCGCGTTTTGCACTCGTAGTTTTTCGGACAAGAGCAATGCCAGGAGGCACATGCTGACCCATGCTGGACAAAAGGAGTGACAACAAGCGCGACAGGACTGTGTTTGAATCTCATCGGGTTTTCACGTGTGGGTAAGGATCCAGCAGGAAAAGTGTTTCAGAAGCCATTGGACGAAATAAGAGGCAGCACAACAAAACCTTGGCATACGTGTAATTGCCAGTATTGCACACAATTCCAGGCTTAGTAAAATGCAGCTGATTGGGTATGTTCTTATGTTTCACATAGCAAGTGGTGTTTCTAGGCTGTGCCCGAGTAATTTCATTATCCTTTGGGCAGAATCACTGTCAGTAATACCAGACACTACAAATGGCTGAGAAGTGTATTGCTGCAGTAGCAGGTTATGGTTACTCCCTTCCAGCAAAAATTGGGAATTAAGTTGTTAAGTTCTTGTGCTGTGTTGGTGTCTTTAGGCCTTCTTAATAACTGGCTATGCCATTGCTGTACATAAAAATTTGTTGGATCCGAACTTGGGGATAAAGATTTGTTAAATCTGAACTTGTGCATCATATGGTTGTGTGCTTAGGTTTGACAGCTTTGTCTGGACATTCTGAAGTTTTTATGGCCTAGGATGACAACGGCTTCGCCGTCATCAAAGCTCTCATAAAAGTGTCATCCTGCTGTCCCCCTTTCTTGTCACATTCTGCTGATGCTGAGAGAGGGATTTCATCCGCCGAGAGAGAGGGATTTCATCCCTCTCTCTCGGCGTACTCTGGATGGATGGCTGCTGCATCGCCATCTCACTTCTGTGCTTATGTTTGTGGCGACGTGAAGATAGCAATTAAGCTACACTAGTTGTGAAATAAAGCAGTGTAGTTAGACAGGGCAGGACATAGAGCAGATACATGAGCTCTCGTGTATGTCTGTTCTATTTCCTGTCCCATTTATTTGTGCTGTTTTCTTTCACAATGTTAAGTGACCAACTCGCCCAGCAGCGTACATTAAAGCCACACTGGATTTTCATTTGCGGTTATTGCCGGTTGCACTGCTTGTGGTGGGCACTTTTTGCTACATTTTCAAAGGAACTGCTATTTAGAAAATAAATACGTATGAAACAGTAAATATTGCTGTGCACTAACTGAAATAGACAAATGACTGGATTACCTGATGTCATGTCAAATTTCATTAGGGACGCACATCCATTACTTAAAAAAAATTATGAGGTGCACCTAAGTCTCCTTACAAGCAGAAATGGGAAAGCTGTATGCTGTCCACCACCAGCGCCATCTGCTGTGCCAGCGGCGTACATTGCAAGGGGAGTTTTCAGTGGGTGCGGCATGATGGCACTATGACTGCACGCCAAGCATGGGGGAAATTTACCGGAAGCGGAGGAAATTCGTTTCTCTCTTTATTGCAACATTTGTAATTAAAATGCTCGTAATTACTCATGTAGGCCTCAGTGAATATCTCGGAGATACAGTTTTAAGAACTGTGCATTCACTAGACGCACCTTTATTCAGCTTCAAACGTCGAAGTGTTGTGGCGCGCTTGATTCTTAATGGCTGTCTCTCACAACCAATCCAAATTCAGTCCCCTGTGAAGCAGGGTTGCTCGCTATGCCCGCTCCTGTTCGCATTATACCTGGAGCTACTTTGTCTAAGTGTTATAAACAGTGTAGCTGTCAATGGTTTTCGTATTATGGGTCACAAACCGAAGGTATTAGTCTATATGGATGACCTCACATTTTTCTGCTCTGATGAGCCAAGCCTTCATGAGATTATTCGTTTAACGGAAGACTTCACTTCAGTGTCAGGAGCTCGAATTAATCGTTCTAAGTGTTGCGGTCCCTGGTTTGCTATGTGGGGAACGACACCTGCCAAATATTCTGGTATACAATGGACACGTGCACCACCAAAGTACCTTGACGTTCCTTTGAGTGCCTATAAGCGCAGTGTACATTAATCGAAAGACCGCGTCCCAACTCTTGAGCGCTATGCTCGGACTTTTGTGCGCCATGGTCTCTTGACTTTGGCAGGGCAACGGCATGCAATCTGATTCTCGCCACTTAAATTTATTGTGTACCGCAAATTATTCACTGCACAAGACTTTATATCCAACATTTCCACAGAGTGTTTGCAACTTTTGTGGGGGATTCGGTTTTTGAATAAATGAGGCGTGATAACGTTTTCCAGCCTATAAGCACTGGCGGCCTCGATTTAGTCTACCTGCATGTCCAATAGACGGTTTCACGTTTCATGTTTTTCCAGGATGCTACACACCCAATAGTGGGTGCATTCCTGCAAGTAAATTTAGTTCATGCTTTACCATGCATCATTGTGTCTTCTAATGTTTCTTATCATTTGCGTTTGTGGGAATTCATGCGTGAGGCGTATTTGTCTGTTCATTTCCCTCTTTGTTTTTCGCCTGAGTTCCTTTTTTCGGTGTCAAGGAAATGGTTATACAAGCACTTAATTTATATGCTCTTTCGTCTGCCAGTGTATTGCTCTGTGTATTTTGGTTTACCAGGACATGACCTACTCAAGGGAGTGCGTAAAATGCTCCTCTTGCCATGTAGAAAAACGTTTTTCTTTAAGCGACACACTGAGACATTACCAGTTGAAACATGGCTAGAGAAAAAAAAGGTATTTTCATGTCTACGGTGAACTGTCGCGTTTGTGATGCTCCTGAAACGATTGTGCATTGTTTCATTGATTGTAAAGATGCAGTACTCTTCCAGGACATCATGCAACAGACATTGAAAAAAGACAGTTTGACGCCGCATTCTGTATGATCTATTACGGCACTACCTTCTGCTGATGAGCCCTTAGATATGTCATTTTTAATTGGATTGCATAGCCTGTGGAAAACACGCATGATGGACCGACATTGTGAATCTGTTGTTTCTGCTAAAGACTATTTCTGGGCATAATTTTGTGCCCAGACCGAGTATGAACCAGAGTGAAACTCGCTCTTAATGCTATGTCGTTGATTGCCTTTTTGCTAGTTCTTTCTTGCTTAGATGTGTTGTGTTATGATCTACTTGCGCTTTGCTGCTTATGTGTGTTGATGTGCCATTGTTTTCTTAATGTTTGTAGATAGCTCATGTACATAAAACATTACATCATTGTAATAAATACCAGGTTGAAGAAAAGAAAAAGTGTTGTGGTGGATTGGTAGCGTCCCCGTCTCGCGTGCCGGCGGCCCCGGTTTGATTCCCACCTAGACCCCAATTTTATTTTCTTATTATTTCAGTTACCATGCAAGTGCGGACACTTTTACAGACAACCTTTGTCTAAAACTTCCGTCCACGCCGCTCCACTCGTGAGCCAAAACAGGCTTTCGCCTTAAAGGGATGCTGTTTGTATATGTCACATAAAGCCTTAAAGTATAATAGTATTCTGTGCTTTTGGCAATTTGAAAACCTGCAGAGCAGGGAAACTACAGCAGGAGGCCTTCACACACCTGCACCTCCCCTGATCACATGGTGCAGTGGAGCCGGCGAGTGCACGCAGGCGCCCCTCTGCTTGGCGAGTCACGTGGTAATTTTCCTGCGCTCCGGGGCCATAAGCCCTCAAGGCCAAACGCACATCAAGATTGACCTAAGGAGACACATAATAGAGCTTTCACTCTAAAATGCCGGCGTGTCTGCGCGTGGCCGCCTAGTGAAGCCTCTGGCGCCTGCTGCGAACGCGACAACCGCCACCTGACGAAAGTACAGAGGGGAAAAACGGCGGCGCAGTCGCTACAAAATTTCTCCTGGGACTCGAGAGGCGGGCGCACCGACTCCTTCAAGCGAGTGCAGAGAGAGGAAAAGCGGCGTGCTAAGAAATAAGGCGAATTGCAGCAGAGGAACCATTCCCCACTCCAAAGAAATCACCACAGTAAGGCGAAGTACGTATGATGCAACAAATGTAAAAGCCTGAAAAAAAAAAATCATTACCGAGCTATAAAAGCCTACCAAAGTAGAGCGAAATCGGCAAAACTTTCAGGTAATGGGTTGCGGCAAAAGCGAAAAGCATCTTCGTAAAATCGCATGCTGCTTTGAAGTTAGTTGCATCAGACCACCCGAGTGCCTGTCAGTTATTTTTTTATCTTCGTCTTTCTGTTTCGGACCCAGCGTGAGGCAAGCGCAGTTCACTTGCCGCGTTGACCGTGTTAATTTTCGCAAATGCAATGTCTGCGCGCTGATCGGTGGCGTGCCAAAGACGAAACAAATATGCAACGCTCAGCTTATGAAAGCTGACGTACTGCTATCATCTGTGCCGATGTATGAGGGATGAGATCACGCGGAAGCGTAGGAATATGCACAAGACTGTTGGCAATATATCCTCCGGCCACTTTAAGTAAGAGGAGATGAAGGTATATTTTCTTGTCTGAATTATATTCTAATTTTCCATAAGAGACCCGAGTCGGAAAATCGGTCGGTATCTGATAGTTGCATTGATGTTTGCTCTGCAGTACAGCTATAACCCGTGCACAAATCCATCATTGTGCTACACTGAGAAGACGGCACTCTGCCTTGGCCTTGTTGTACCAGTAAGAGAGTGCTGTGTGGCTGACGCTAAGAAAAAACGGTAGTGGTAGCATATAGCGCGATGAGTGGCCAGCTTCAGCGGGCTCCTAGCTGCGCATGCGGACCTGGATGAGCAGGTTCGTGGTAACGGATTGCCTACGCTAAATCTCTCTAAAGGCAGCACCCCCGATGTGTGCACAGCTCAAACAGCGAAACGATGAAAATTTGAAAATTGGTTTTGGCGGTGGTGGTGGTAAAACTTCATTGTCATAAAGACAAGGTGCATGCGGGTGAGGATTTAGGGGTCATATTGACTTGAAATATCTTGGTTTTGGGAGATATCTTGGTACTTGTTTTTGAAGAAAGGAAATGGAGCTGTAACTGTCACTTTTCGGTGGTCACCTCAACCACGCCGTGAGGGGAACGATGAGGGCGGGAATGAAAGAAAGATGCCATAGAGGAAGGTGGCGGTGATGGTGGTAATAACTTTATTTGTACGAATATTTTAGATAGTGGAGGCGTCCGGAATGCCGAGGAAATTTAGTGTGCACTGACATATCACACAGCACGCAGGCGCGTTTTGCGTTTCTTCGCCATCGAAACACGGTAGTCCGAACGTAAGAACTCTAGTCACTGGAAAAATTTTCCAGTGACTCTGATTGGTTATCAGGAAATGAAAGGCGCGGTAACTACCTCACTTCTGGTTCAGTGGACACCTCAACTGTGCCGCGATGGAAGCGAGGATGGTGAGGAGGAACTGCCAACTGGGAGATTAAACGGTTGGAGTCGCCCTTTAAACTCCATATATGGAAACATTTACTTCATCAATATGGAGTAAAATGTTAAATGACCTATTTTATACCCTGCATTCATTAATGGGGCATAAAGGAAGGTTCTGCTCCATTTAACTCCCATTTTTAAATTGAGTTTCTTGGTCTCAATGTGTCCCAATTAAGTCCCGAATGCAGTAAAAAAACCCATTTGCGTCATCCGCCCCGCCACTTAGCGTTTCGTTCCATCGTCTGATAATGGCGGTGAGTGATTTATTTATTTATTTATTGATACTGCAGGCCAATAAACTGGCCCTAGCAGGAGGGGCAATACAGTAAAAAGTGTGACAATGCAAAACAGCAACAAACACTAATGAAAAAATAATGCTGGATGTAGCAGTGTTACTCAATGAATACATTCTGGCACCAGCACAATAACTAACAAAACATGAAGAGTGGCACATGTGAAATAACAAACAGGCGGGCAATTTTTACTCAAAACAACAGAACTGTTTCTGGGGGAAAAAAAAAAAAAGGCATGACAGAGTGAAGGAGTTAGGAAAACAACAGATTGTGAACACTTTTGTTTCAGTTAGTTTATGGAAGAAAGATGTTTTTCTAGCTCTTCTGCAAAGTTTTGTGACTGCAATACCTCGACAGGTATAGAATTCCATTCATGAATAGTACGCGGAAAGAAACTATTCATATGGGATTTTGTTTTAGAAAATATTGGCGTAAGTGAAAGGTTATGTCTGTGTCTTGTCTGGCGTGAACTTAGAGGTTTTACGCAATGAGGCCGCTGAAGTGCGCTTTTTCCATTTATAATGTTATGTAAAAATTGGAGACGACTTATCTTCCGCCTGTTTTCCAGCGTACTGATTTTATTTGCAAGCATTATTAAAGACGGAGAATCCTCTCTTTTATATTTACTGAAGATGAATCTGATAGCCTTCCTTTGAACACGCTCTAAATTCATTATATTCTTTTTAGTATGAGGATCCCATACAACTGCTGCATACTCCAGTTTGGAACGGACAAATGTGTTGTATGCTAACATTTTGGTATTTGCAGGTGCATTTCTAAGTTTCCTTTTCAAGAACCACAACTTGCGCAATGCTGCTGAACATGTAATGGAAATATGGTTTGACCAAGAGAGTTTACTATTGAATGTGACACCCAAATACTTGTATTTTTCAACCTCAGATATTATTGTGTTGTTAAGTACATAAGAAAATACAGTAGGTTCTTTTTTCCGTGTGACTCTCAGCAAAACTGTTTTGTTTACATTGATTTCCATGCACCAAAGTTCACACCAATCACGGATAGCATTAACTGATTCCTGTAAGTAATTGCTGTCGTTCCTGGAAACAATTTTTCTAAAAATGACACAGTCATCCGCAAATAAATTAACATAGACATCATCAGGAATTACGTCGACTATATCATTAATATAGATCAAAAATAAAAGTGGTCCTAATACGCTGCCTTGCGGCACACCAGAAGTTACCTGACGGATATTGGAAGTACATTTGTTAATTTCAACAAATTGCTGTCTATGACGGAGGTAGGCCTGGATCCATGTTATAATATTTGTAGGAAGACCAATGCGCTCTAGTTTGCGGAGTAATTTTCCATGTGGAACCTTATCGAATGCTTTACTAAAATCAAAAAAGAGCATATCGACTTGCCCGGACGCGTCAAGCACCTGAGAGATTTCATGAACAACTGACACAAGTTGAGTTGTTGTCGACAGTCCCTTTCAAAACCCATGTTGTAATGGAGAGAGGACATTATGGTCTGTCAAAAACTGACGAATAAAGCCTGCGACAATGTGCTCTAATAATTTGCTGCAAGTGGTCGTTATAGAAATGGGACGATAATTGGATACTGTAAGATGGTCGCTTGGTTACCATCGTTACTGTATCTCTGCTCACTTCTGTTCCTTCACGGGCGCCTGCCGCGGTACAAGATATCGGCTTGTCGCCGTTCTTCGCTACAGTAAGCTACATAATTCAACTGCTCTTGTGAACCCTCCAGCGCTCTAACCATACGTGACCTTCATTTGTTAGTGTTGCCATCCCGTTAGAGTCACCATGCACGTAGGTTTAATTCTCACAGATGTTTTCAGTGTGGTTTTCCCGGTGTGTTGCGCAGCAATGCACTGCACAAACATGGAACTGTGACAGAACATAGCTTCAACGTCGACCTCTTGACTGAAAGGTAAAAAACGTAGCGCAAAGTGACGAGGACACAGAAAGACAGACAACACACGGCACTAACTTCCAACTTCCAAGAAAGTCTGCAATAAAAAAGGCCAGGATAACCAGGAAGCCATGAGTAAGAAAGAAAAAGTTGCCGTCATTCCTTATTTTCATAAGCTTTCTCATAATCTAAAAAAAAATAGCGCAACGTTCGGGAGCCAGAGTGGTTTTTTCGGCGCCTAAGAAGTTGAGTCATCTGTGTACGAAACATTTCAAAAAATCTAAAAAGGGTGTTGGTTGTACGAAAAAACATAGGAAAAAGTTTGTCAATTGTATTGAAAATGTCATTTATCGGATTCCTCTTTCCTGTGGCAAGCAGTATGTAGGGCAAACCGGCAGATGCCTGAATGATAGGCTTCGAGAGCATGGGCGTGACGTAGATGATATGCGTGGAAAAGGGTTGTCAGCCCACTGCCGTTCGTGTCACTGCATACCGCTTCTTGAACAATGCATGGTTTTAAAAGTGCACAATAACCGGTTGACACGAGAAATCATAGAAGCGGAATGATTGTGTTAGTACCCCCTCTGTATCATTGCTGGCAAAAGAGCTCTCATATCTGGCTGATACGCTTTGCGAGCACATGATTTGACGGCGTGTTAGTCGTGATGTCGATATAAAACCACCTTTCTTTTTGAAGTAAACCATTGTTGGAAGTTAGCGCTGTGTGTTGTCTGTCTTTCTGTGTCCTCGTCTCTTTGCGCTACGTTTTTCACCTTTAAAATATGAACCAACAAGCCCAAGCATATACCCTTCTCTTGACTGAACTGATGAGGCTACATTTTTCCATAGTCACATTAAAAAGTAAAGCCTTAAAGAAGTGAATAGGAAAGCAAACTCTGACACACCGAAATACCTTCAGGTGTGTTCTGATTTTTAACTTATTCTGCTCTGGTTTTCAGTCAAATATAACGTGTGCATGGCCATGATAACTACTCCCAGACTCCTTTTAAGTTTCGAGCTATTGATTCTAATGTTACATCCCTTTATATACGAACGCAGCCAACCAAGCGAGCTTGTACAGCAAAAGCAGACGACAGGCAGACGACTCCTGCCGCCTCTGCTTGCACCGCCGCTGGGCTTGCAGACGGCGAAAAGAACGCGTGACGCGGGGTCACATTAGGGCAGCGCAGTTTCTCAAGTTGGGTTGCCGGCGGCCCCCGCAGCTACTGCCCGTTTCCGTCGCTGGCACTGTTGTAAGAATGTGCCTGAATGAGGGTCAATAAACATGACACCATTTATAGGCTCCATTTCTGTGGGCAGTTAAAAATTTACTCCCTTGTACTCCTAAATACCTCCCTTGTGTAAGGAAGTAACTAGAATACTCCATTGTATGAAGTAAATAAAACCTGATTTTGGGTGTGCGCTAGAGGACATGCTATTTACTCCCAGGAAAGTGGGAGTGAAAGAAGAAAGAGAGGGGTCACCGTATGGAGAGCTCTGGAACAAGTTCCACCAACTGGGTTTCTGAACGTGCACTCATATCGTAGAGCACACTGGCGCATTTTGCGTTTCGCCTCCACCGAAACGCGGCCGCCGCGGTCGACTTCGAGCTGAGTAGAGGAGGTCAGTTGCTGAGGGCTGTAACGATGAGCTACCGCGATGTTTAAGATCCCAAGGTGATCGAAATTACTCTGGAGCCCTCCACAGGGCACATCTTCCTCCTTTTCACTACAACCTCTTCTCTCACAGCGCGGTTGAGGTGTACACCAAAAATTGCCTGGCGGTTTTAGCGTTGCTAAGCACAAAATATATTTTGCGAAAGCCACCTAAATTTTGAATGTGTACCAAACCCATTCTAGGGGTGTCCTAGATCGGTTTCAAATGTGGGTCGTTTCAATTTTGAAATTTTCAGGGCTGGGCCACCCAATTTTCGAGGTTGGCCAACCCCATTTATTGTATGTGGTGGGCCAATTCCATTTCGCGACTAGGTCAAGCTTGTCTTCTACCCGAGGAGAGCAAGATTCACCCACAGTCAAATTCGGCGAACAACCTTTCGAGGTCTAGTTTCGAAGGGTTCATGCTGTATTGGGGCACGTACGAGCCGCATTGGGGACGCGCTATACTACCTCTCAGGAACCTGCCATTCAATTTTCGTCGATTTCGGCCAAAGTGACTTCAAGGGCAAATGTCAGGTGGCCCTTCCCATATTTGGGCATCGACCATGTCACGGTATGTCTAACCACATCCCCGACCTTCATGGTCGTTGCCAAATCTCTTAACAGCTGTTTTTACACCCGCTGTAAATTGAGTCACGTGACCAGCCAGGAGGCTTCACTCATCCCACGCCTTTCGCCAGAATGCAGCTAGAAGTGCTTTCACACTAAAAATGAGACATCATCATCATCATAAAACTTTATTAACGCAACTGAGAAGTTTGGAGCACGCCGGCTCCAGGCCCCCGCATGGCCCTACTGCACTCAAGTGTGTACCTCCCTGCGGTCCTTAACGCTGGCAGCCCGGTCGGGAACGATGGTCTGCACAACCGGTTTCGGAGCGTAGCAGACTCTCCCAGTCCTCCCAGGTCTTGAGGTGCTCTGTCTCGTGGGGAGTATCTGCCGGACAACGAGAAAGCAGATGGAGAGCTGAAAGCAGATGGAGAGAGGTTCAGAGAGTACTCTGAACCTCTCATCTACTCAGAGAGTATTGGATGAAGTGAGGAAAAGTTAGAGGGAGGAGAGGGGACATTGTGTGTTCGTAATTTGCGCCGAAGGGTTGGCTGTAGATTCCTAAAGGTCCTGCGTGGAAGGGGGGGTGGGGGAGGGTATAACTGAGGTGAGGCCGTGGAGGCCTGTGTCAGCTCGCTGAAAGTGTGCGCGCGTTTCATCGTGAACTCCGGGTTGGAGGTTGCCAGATCCCGGTTTAAAGAACCTCGGGATTACAGACTGCACGGACACCCAAATCAGCTCCGCATGACGGGACAGGGTTGCAACAGGCGAATCCAGTATGCAAAAAGTAGAAACGTTGATTCGGCTTCGTGCGAAATTTCGGATTGCAGGATTTGATTCTGATAAAACATAGCCGGCTTTTGGACTGACGATGACGAGGGCAATGGCAGCCTCCTCTGCAGCTTCGGGGGACGTGTCTGGGGGGAGTGCTTGTTTACCAGTAGGGGAGAGAGTGTCATCCAACATTGCAGCGACCAATTCATCGCCCATTCAGGCTGTGTTACCCATTAGCTGTCCGGTTCGGAGCCGTGGTGGAGTGCTTTAGCGCAAGCTCTACGGCGTTGATCGTGGTGTTCAGGGTACATCCCAGACAACACAAAACGTCCTGAGGACGTCCTCAAATGGTCAAGACGTCCTCATCCCGAACAGGACATTCTGAGCACTTTTTGAGTGCATCACGGCAAAATGTCCTCATGAGGATGTCCTCAGTTTGTACTTCGCGGAACGACTCGAGGACGAAAATTTCTCAAATGTCCTACAAACGTCCTATCGCAGGACAATATTATGGCGTTGAACTGAGATGAAACCAGCTTTATCTCTCGCACTCGGCTTTCATTTCGTAAAAGCCACAGGTTTATTAAAAGACACCTGTGTACAATAGAGATGTAATGTAGGAAACCATTGTGACTGAAAATATTATGTGCCTTCAGGAGATATCTTATGTTATTTCGGTTTTAAAACCTGGTCACATATACTGCATGCTGCTGATGGGGTTGCAGTGTGCACATTTTTGGGCAGTTTGTTGGATTCGCTATTCCATTAAGGCGACAGAGTTCAACTCCTTAGAGAGTTATATAGTCATTGCTGTAGGAAAATATTGCATGGAGAATAACCTGTAACTGCCAACAAATATGGTGAACGAACCACCCACTTGTTGAGTATGCGAAATTTTTGCAAAATTTGTTTGCTAAACAACCCCTGTGCACACTGCCTACAATAAATAAGAAAACAGTGATCCACATTCCCCGGGCTACATCATTATCTAATGTCCTGAAAACAGACTGAGAAAGTCTTCCAGAGAAAATCTGAGGATGTCCCTAGGACATACTGAGGCCGGATAACAGGACTAAATGAGGACCTTTTGAGGATTAGAAGAGGACGTCCTCAGAAATTAATCCTCAGGACGTCTTGAGGATGTACTTGTGTTGTCTGACTTGTTAAGGGGGAGCGGCTTAATGAGCAGTTCTCGGTGTAGGGGTATTGGCATGAAGAGTAACGGTGGATCATTGGTCGGTATCCGGATTCCAGGGGAATGCAGCATATGCCGGCCAGTGGCGGTTTGTGTGAGGCGAAGATATTAACGCGATAGCTTTAAATGCCCCGTTCCCCGGAAAATCCGGTGTTGGCGTTATCGATGTCGGCATTGTGAGTGAAAAATCACGAGCATGGCTCTAACAGGTGGTCCCTAGAGAGCAACCTAGGAGGCAGGTGGGCCACCTAGGTCACGTGACCTTGCGGGGTCATCACAACCTGCCCACCGGATAGTAAGCTAACTGCCCATCGGGGCAGGTGATAGTTAAATTAATGATTAGCCGCTCGGGGAGAACAACCTGGGCTACACAAGGCCCACCGCTGGGAGCACCTGCCATCGCGGGGCAGTGGCGCTTCGCATAACTGCTGCACCACTGCGCCAGGAGGAGTAGGAGGACTCACATGGAGATATGCATGTGAAGTAGAGAATCACCTTCTGCATATGTGGGAAATAACCCATTACACTATAGCGTCACACCCTTAAGGCGGACGTTAAGATACTCCAGTTTTCTTTTGTGCTTGGCGGTGCGTGTCTGCAAGTTCCTCGATTGTATTGTGAAGGCCTAGTTGTAAGAGTCGGTCGGTAGGTGTATTTTGTGGGAAGATGGAAGGTGACCTTGTATGCCAGACTAATCAGAGCATCCAAGGCGTCACTGTCACGGTGAGGGAGCTGGAGATAGGGGGCAGAGTAGAGCACGCTGCTCAGTGCAAAGGCGTGAAGAAGGCGACATACCTGTACGTCGCGCTCCCTCATGCCTGTGTGGCTTCCCGGGACCCGGTGGATGAGGTACGAGATCGCCACTACTACCTGCTTGAGTCTCCAGAGGGTAGTAGGGTTCTCACCGCTCTGGATATGCATAAGCCAGTATACGGAGGGTTTCCACCTCTGGTACTGGTCTGCCATCAATTTCGATGCCGATGGGAGAGGTGTGGTTGTTGAGACCGATGCAGAGGTGTTCGAATTCTCAGGGGAACAAGAAAGTCCGACGTTGAATAATTTGGGCCAGATTGGCGGCTGCTCGGAGGGTGTCCCGAATGGCGCAATCGCTGCCATGCGTAGTCCATAGCCTGATGTCGGCATAGAAGGCATGTTCCATGTGAGGAATGGTTACCAATTCTCGGGCTAGGGGGATAAGAGTGGTGTTAAGTAAAGTAAGAGGGCGGACCCTTGAAGGGTGCCGTCAGTCTTTAGAGAGTGCGTGGGCCAGGTGAGGAGGCCAAAATGAAACAGCCTTATGTGCCTTGAGCAAGGCCTGGATGTATACATATACGTTTTTATGTGCTCCTACATTCAATAGGAAGAGTGCAGTCATGATCGCATGATGTTCAATGCAATCAAAGGCTTTGCATAAACCCAAGGCTGAGACTCCCTTGGTGTGGCCCGGAATGAGCGACAGGGTGATACTGTAACGTAGC
Source organism: Amblyomma mixtum (assembly GCF_055824585.1). NCBI lineage: Eukaryota > Metazoa > Arthropoda > Arachnida > Ixodida > Ixodidae > Amblyomma > Amblyomma mixtum. The sequence goes on along the minus strand of NC_143018.1, from coordinate 126,111,347 downwards.
CGTTGGGGCTCGTAACCGAAAGGCTTTAATGGGGGGTGAGTGAGTGAGTGAAGAAACTTTATTTCCGCCAGAAGAAGACCCGTGCCCCTCCGGGTCCGCACGCAGGCGTCCGGGGAGGGGCAGCGTCGCAGCTGGAAGACTAGCAACGGTATAGTCGCGCAGCTTCTGCTGCCAGGCGGGTAGCGTATCGTTGTATGCTAAGGTCGGCACTTCTGAGTATGGTCTCCCATTCCTCTGCATTATTGATTCTGCCATATCCTGGGGCACTGGGGCATCTCCATAGTATGTGTTCGAGTGTAGCGGTATGCCCGCAGAACTCGCACACCTCCGCATCCTCCCTCGTGTCACCTCCTGTCCAGCTCCTCCAGAGCGGGGATGCGAAGTTTCTAGCTTGGAGTCTTCTCCAGTCATAGGCCTCAGCCGAGCTAAGCGATCTATCCGGAGGAGGATGACCTGGACGGCACCGGAGAGCAAGCCAAGAGCACAGCACCCAGAGAAGATGATGATGATGATGTCCTCACCCAGAGAAAGCCGAGACCGAGCTTCTTCCTCTTTCACTCGCCGGTGCACAAGAGTTGCGAAGAGCAGCCGCCCAGCGGCTGCTTGTGCAAATACGGCATTACCCCGTCTATAAAAAAAAATATCGACCCGATGCATGCGTAAGGAAAAAAGGTAAGAAAAAAGCAGTTCATAACAAAATGGAAGAAAATAAGCAGTTCGTAAGCAAGGATGGTGAGAAAATGAACAGACACAAGAAGCATCATCATCATCATCATGCGGTTATGGCGTGGCGGTAGGCTACTAGCGGAGCTCGCGCGAAAAGTATGGGTCCATTCGCGCGACGTCGACCAATTCTGGCTTCTGCTGGCGGCGATGAGCAGTATAAGAGCCGTCGGGAAGAAGTTCGTAATTGACGTCACTTAGCTGACGGACCACTCTGTAGTGACCGAAGTACTGTTTAGCAGTTTCTCGGAAAGTCCTTGGCGTCGAATCGGTGTCCACACCCACACCCTGTCGTCCGGTGCGAAGGTTACTAATCGGTGGCGGTGATTGTAACGAGTCCCAACGGCTACGTAACAGTATGATGGCTGATTTACAGCATGGCGTCTTGTTTGACAAATGGTGGCGGAATCTCGCTATGCTTTGAGAGTATTAAGTTGTGGTGCTTTGTGAGTCATGGAGTCATGGCCTTCGGGATGAAGATTACTTTCGCGTGTCTCTAGGACTGGGGAAAGCGCCCTTGTTCCAGCTGTGGCTGAAGTTCTTCGCAATGCGGGTGATCTATAGTTCATTTAGATTACGAAGTGTTGTGTTAGTGACCAGGAGTGCGCCGGGTGCGCAATTGGTCTGGAATCAAGAGGGCTGCTCTGACCTTCGTCTCCGTTGTGTCGGCGTCGAGTTCGGGGTTCGGCTGTTGTATCCAAGAGAGCGTCGGGATTGTCCACGTGTGCGTATATCAGCCGGGTGACGTGGTGTTGAGTGATGGTTTGTGTTTGTGACGGATCAATGAGGTGTCGGATGAGCTGCCACGCCCGTTTGGTAGACAATCTGCGTGCGATGCCGTCGCATAACTTCCCCAATTGGAGCGGCAGAGCTCCTCCGAATGTTGTTGGATTTTAAGGCGGAAGCCTTTAATGCCTCATCGTTGTAAGCAGGAGTTTTCGACAGAAATGTCACGCTTTTCAATTGGTCGAAATAGTCGTGACGTCACAGTGCGCGAATTTCAAACGTGGCCAACTGTACATTGGCTAGTAACCATGCAACCATTTAAAGGGATGGTATAGTGATGCTCCAAGTAAAATAAATAAATGAAACCTAGTAGGAAATTGGTCGAGTTGAGGAATCGAACCAGGGTCTCCGGAGTGCGAGATGAGCACGCTGACCACTCCGCCATGCCACCTCGATGGTTAGGAATGAACAAAGGCGCGTCTAGTGAATACGGTGTCTTCGTTCACTCCCATCTTCTTCCCTTCCCATTACAGCGAGGTTCAGGTGTCCACCGAGATATGCGAGACAGATAATTTCCTGTCCTCAAAAACCAATTCACCGCCGAGCAAGGTGTAGAGCCGAACGGACGATGGCGTTCTGTGGACTCCCCGGCAGTGTTGCAAGACGCTGTCGCGTTCCACTGAAGCTTAACATCTTAACCACACATCATTGACACAAGCAGCAACACTGCGCTTAAGACTTTCGCCTCACCGCCTTTAGGTCAAGAAAGCGCCCCCCCCCCCCCTGAATTTTTGGATTGTAGAGTGGCTGAGCGTTCTTTGAGTGTTCTGTTAATTTTACCTCGTTTTCACTTTTCTATGAGGCTGTGGTAGGCCACCCGGAGGTGGGTGAGTCTGGTGTCTAGTGTGTGGGTGCCTGTGGTTGTTTAAATCTGCTTTGTACGGTGTTGGATGTCAGCCTGAAGAGTCTACTCAGTCGCTGATGTCGATGATGTGGTTGTCTGCGCGGGCAGTCCGCGTGGTGCGGTGAGCATCCCAGTTAATGAGTTTGTCGTTTAGGTGTGCTGGGGTGGTTTAAATGGAACAGTGACTTGTATCATGTAATGATCACTGCCCAGTGTGTGTTTTATTCCATGTGACCGCACAGGGAGAGCGGCTGAGCTCCAGATCCGGACTAGTGTCTATGCTGACACTGTTGCCTATTCGTGTGTGGTTCTTAAAGTTGCTGTTGATCGGGAGTTGGAGGTTCTGCAGGAGCACCCAGTGCCTGCGATCTCTGTGTGTGGTTGCTGTGTATCCCCAGTCAGTATGCTGATTGTTCAGAGCCCCGCCGGTTAGCAGGAGGTGCTTCCCTGCTAGCCGGTGAGCTCTCGAGGGAGGAAGTCCAAAGAGGCCATCGGTGGCGATTGGAGGTGGTAGGTATTGGTATTAAAAATAGATAGGAGTGTATGCGTGTGATAACGTCTCTTACGTGATGTAATGTATTATGTGTCAGATTGCGGTGCCTGAGTACCAGTATCTTGGAAAATACATGGGGCGCTGGCGAAAGTGTAGGAAGCAGAAGCTGCAAGGGCCCGCGCTTGCCCCGGAAACCGCTGCAGTTCCAGGTTATGATGTGATGTAAAGTATTGTTGCCCCATCCCGCTCTAATGAAGCGTAGGGGGATGGATAGTAGGTGGGGTTCCAGGGTAGTGTATTGTGCTGTGAGGAGAAGGGGATAGCAAGTGGGGGAGCTGTGTGAGGCATGCTTCAAGGAGGCCAATTATCGCCTGTCTTAATAGATTCCGTGCATCGCTCCATAAGCGCCTCCCATTTCGTCGTGACGTAAGCGATAAGGGTGAATTTAATTTCGAGGCGAATCTAAAACTCCGGGTGTCAGCCGCAGAGACGCATAACTGTCCCCTACTCCTCAGTTTGGATCTCGGCAAGGTTGGTACCAATACATCTACTTGATAGTCCATGGTTGAGTGGGCTGGGGGCTCGCTGACGCTAGGGCCAAATTAGGCCTAGCACCGGCGTGCAACCGTAAGGCAGAGAAAGGGCCGAAAAATCCATCCCGGGCGGGCTATTGGCAAGCGGGTGGGCTCAAAATGGGCGGCTAACCTTCCCGGATGCGTTGATTACAACATAGCGCCAGGTTGAAATGTCCGCCCGCAGTTGAATTTGAAGCAGGAGCCCATGTGCAGTGCGTTCGCTCGCAGCGGCCACAAAGAAGCGTCTTAGAGTGAGACAGTTTCCGCTCCTAATATGAAAGACACAGTAACTGTCTCACTTCTTGGTAAACACCTCAAACGCGCCATGAAGAAATGGAGGGAGGTGGGAGTGATAGAAGAAAGAAAGACTGTCATAGTGGAGTGATCCGGAAAAATTTCGACCGCCTGAGGATCTTTACCGTGTATCGGGCAGCACACGGGCGCCTTTTGCGTTTCGCCTCCATCGAAACGCGGCCGCCGCAGTTCGGTTAGAACCCGGATACTCCGGCTCAGTAGCCGAGCGCGCTGTCCCCTAAGCCATCGCGGCGGGTACTGTCTCACTTCTCGGTGGACACCGCGCCGTTAGGAAAGGGAGGAAGATGGGAAGGAAAATGGCTCAGGAATAAACTCGACTACCTGGGGATCTTTAATGCGCACTGAATACAGTGAGCGACTTTAACGCCGACATCACAGAACAGATGGGCGGGTTTTTGCATTTTGCCTCTATCGAAATGCGGCCGCCAGTTCGAACACGGGAGCTCACTTTCAACAGCTGTCTTTGTGGATGAGGCTTACAGCGGGGATAAAAGAATCTCGGCAGTGATCATTACATTCTTCATATTAGCCTGGAATGCAAGAAGTCAGGAACACACAGATGCCAAGCTAAATACTGGATTGAGAGAAATTCTGAGAAGATAGTGAAGAGGTGCTCGCACCCATTAACACTAACTGAGACGAATGGGCCTCGTCTTTAGTTCAGCACAAGGGCGATCTTACCAAAACCCTGAAGATTTTGGAAGGACACCAAGCTACGGACGACTGTTTCCTCTACTTTTTGGAGGAGCGAAGAAGCCTCGCCAGGATGTGGAAAACCCAGAAGCGCAATCGCAGTTTAAAACGTATAACAGTAGCCTTTACCAAAAAGGCTGACAAATATGCTTGCGAGCTCGCTCGGAATAATTGGCTTGCCAAGTGCGACTCCCTGAAGGGCAAGCTATATTCTATAACCACGTGGAACCTTCTCAATTAATGGCTTATTGACACCCCCAATGGCTTTTAGCTATAAGGGGTCCTTTTAGTTGCGCTTTCGAAGCGCGTAAAATAAATGGACCTTGGAATAATCTTCCAACTGGCGTCATCGGCGTTCGTTACGTCGAACTAGCGTGTTTATTACAATTAGTGTGCGCATGTGTTCCCTCTTGATGTGAAAAAATGATTCGTTAACTGCATTGTTTAAATACAGTGGATGAGAACTTAGATCGTTAATTATTTTTGAGCTTTTTTGTATTTAGAAAGGCCAATTATAGTTCTTCAAAAACCAGAACAAAGGCATGTTTAACACCGGTTTCTTTAAGAGAGAGACCATTTAATGAAACGCCGAGAGTTTAGTCGGCGTTCAAAATCGCTGGCATGCTTTTCTGCGTGGGGAAAGGGAATTTGGGAGATAAAGACGGAAGGAGGGCGGTACGGAAAAGGTACAATGAAAGAAAATATTAGGGTAAGAACATAAAATGCGACCATTAAATGCGTACTAAGGTGCATGGGCGAGAAATGATGTAACATATGAAATGATAAAGTGCATAGTCCAACAAATGGGCTAACAAAGTTCACAGCGTGAAGAATGCATCATGGTAACATGCAAGCTGAAGTCTGAGCTTGTCAAGATGTCAAATGTCTTTTAATCCATTAGAGACCAAGAAAAATCTAACGGAGGGGTTTTCTTCATTTTTAGCACATACTGCTCCCTTATAAAGAAAAACACATTACCGAAATTTCGTCACGATTGCTTCATTCGTTCCGAAGTTACACAGGTGCACTTTTTATAGTACGCTGAGTCCTCCCCATAGCAGATGTGGCTACTTCGCTCCACATCCTACTTGGTCTCCAGGCCTCCAAAAATTGGTGCTGGAACCCTTTTCTCTGCCGCCAAAACGGGCGAAGCATCTGCGAGGTCGAAGCGGGCGGCCCCATCCGCCGTCGGCATAGCAGTTAGCCGCCTCCCGCGGTGAGGAAGCTCGATGGCGTTAGGGGCTCACTTTCTCCGACCTCGTTGTACACGTAAGTCAACGGCGGAGAATTCACCACGGCTTCAACTTCGCAAAGGATGGTGGCTGAGTGTGCGGCTTCCAGGCATTTCTTTCGGATAACTATTTTTAATGCCACCTTCAGTGAGCGCATCATCCTTTCATAGAAACCACCCCACCATGACACCCGCTCATTAATAAAGCGCCACTCAACTTCTGCACATGCAAAATGATCTGCGATATCAGGATGCCGTAGCGTATCCCACAGTGTACCACACAGTCCCCTTCGCGACACAAACATTCGGAACATGAACAAAACACTGATCGTGTACCGTCTTTGTCAAAAGTAACCAGGCAGCATGGTTTGCTTCTAGCTTGTATAGTGGAGCCCTTGGGGCTTTCCTAAAAACCAAAAGGTGTTGGAAGGTAAGAAGACCCCCAGTCCTTACCTTTGACGACCATTTTAGCTTCCGGGAAGCTGTAATGGCTCCACTGTACGAGCTGGAGGCAAACCATACAGCCTGGTTACTTTTGACAAAGACTGTACATGCCATTGACAAGCTCCAGGTGTATAGCTCACGCGACCGAACAAGTAAACAGCACTACGTAAGCTTTGCACGAGCGGTTTTTGTTCTTTACATATAGCGGTCCCACATTGTCTGTGCCGACAGCTTTGAAAGGGTCCGCTCTAGTTGTCCGGTCTTCTGGTAGCGGTCCCGTCGGAGCACTTAGCAGCGGAGCACTGAACCGTTGACAAGAGGCACAAGCACGTGCTACCTTTCGCCAGCTCTCTTCCGCGCAGGACCCAGTACAGCTCTCGCGGCTGCACGAGAGTGCCCCTTGCTCCAGCATGCAGCATCTGTCTGTCAACAGGAGAGTGTAATACTAATGGTCCTTCGGCAGGACGATGGGATTCGAACCTTTCATCAGGCGCCATGTTCGCTGAGCGAAGGCGCCCTTTGATTCTCAGCACTCCGTCTGGGCTGATAAAATTGCCAATTCCCGCAGAGGAGGGCTAGGTGGGACTTCAGTTCCGTCGGTTGCGCAACGAAGTTCCGCAAGAAACGCGGAGTGCTGCGCTTCTTTCAAGCAACGCGTTCTTGCCCTCTGTACCTCTTCTGCTGTCAAGGGACTTCATTGCTTTTCCTAGAACGGTCGTTATCGATGAATTGGAGAATCCAGGCTGTTCCTCGATTGAAACTGGACACGTCGAGTAGCACTGGTACCGGCATTGCGGTGATGTTCAACACCTGAGCTTTCGGTCCACTCTCCTGAAGATCATGGCGAGGAAGCTCGATGCGCGTTTCCTGGGTTGGCGCTAGGACCGATAGAGTGAGCTCACTCTATCGGTCCTAGCGCCAACCATCTCGGTCCAGGCCACCAACACCGCGTGGAGGCCAGTCGAGAGGCGGAAATGCCTCGCGTCATGAGAACGGCAGAATTTTCCTCTACCGTGGCTCGCAGAATGATCACCTGGGTGAAAGTCAGGACCTCAGAACGAACCGCTCCTTCCCTGTACCGCCCATCCGAACGTGGTCTCTAACGCGCGAAGCTGCTTTCTAGATGACGAATTCGGTATTTCACTGCTTACCAGTAGAGGTCCGATTTTATCAGAATGACGATTTTGCGGGGTTTTAATTCTGTGTGGTCATCGCCCAAACTACAGCCAAGTCGTCTAACTTTTTCAAGATACTTTCGTCTGGGCTTGGGAGATCATCTTCACAGATAGTCGGTATTTCGAGAGAGTGGATCTTGTACCTTGTGCTGTTGCGCCTGCTTCGGAAAGTCAACTGAACCCTTCGAACAGTACGTTCTTGTTTACCGCTCCCACATACACCTACTGCCAGGATCTGTACTGAGCAGCTTGCAGTTTAGCGCCTTTGGTTTGGTTTGGTTTATTGGAGTTTAACGTCCCGAAGCAACTCAGGCTATGAGAGACGCCGTAGTGAAGGGCTTCGGAAATTTCGACCACCTGGGGTTCTTTAACGTGCACTGACATCGCACAGCACACGGCCTCTAGAATTTCGCCATCATCGAAATTCGGCCGCCGCGGCCGGAATCGAACCCGCGTCTTTCCGGTCAGCAGCCCAGCGCCGTAACCACTGAGCTACCGCGGCGGGTTCAGCTCCTTTGGTAGTCTTTCGGTAACCAAGTAGCGCTGGCTACCAGTATCGAATATAATTTTGGCCAGTTTTCTTTTTTTATTCTCTGCCCTTGCTGTCACAGATGATTGGAGCAGAACATCCGGTTTCGCGCCACAATGCGCTGCTTGCAGGCTGGTGGTAACAACGCTGTCGTTTCATGCCATCGAGCGTTAATCGGTCGAGAATGAAGCTCGGTTCACACATCTTTGAGGCACGCCTGCCGCAACACTTGCTGCAAGATTGCATAGATAGATAGATAGATAGATAGATAGATAGATAGATAGATAGATAGATAGATAGATAGATAGATAGATAGATAGATAGATAGATAGATAGATAGATAGATAGATAGATAGATAGATAGATAGATAGATAGATAGATAGATAGATAGATAGATAGATAGATAGATAGATAGATAGATAGATAGATAGATAGATAGATAGATAGATAGATAGATAGATAGATAGATAGATAGATAGATAGATAGATAGATAGATAGATAGATAGATAGATAGATAGATAGATAGATAGATAGATAGATAGATAGATAGATAGATAGATAGATAGATAGATAGATAGATAGATAGATAGATAGATAGATAGATAGATAGATAGATAGATAGATAGATAGATAGATAGATAGATAGATAGATAGATAGATAGATAGATAGATAGATAGATAGATAGATAGATAGATAGATAGATAGATAGATAGATAGATAGATAGATAGATAGATAGATAGATAGATAGATAGATAGATAGATAGATAGATAGATAGATAGATAGATAGATAGATAGATAGATAGATAGATAGATAGATAGATAGATAGATAGATAGATAGATAGATAGATAGATAGATAGATAGATAGATAGATAGATAGATAGATAGATAGATAGATAGATAGATAGATAGATAGATAGATAGATAGATAGATAGATAGATAGATAGATAGATAGATAGATAGATAGATAGATAGATAGATAGATAGATAGATAGATAGATAGATAGATAGATAGATAGATAGATAGATAGATAGATAGATAGATAGATAGATAGATAGATAGATAGATAGATAGATAGATAGATAGATAGATAGATAGATAGATAGATAGATAGATAGATAGATAGATAGATAGATAGATAGATAGATAGATAGATAGATAGATAGATAGATAGATAGATAGATAGATAGATAGATAGATAGATAGATAGATAGATAGATAGATAGATAGATAGATAGATAGATAGATAGATAGATAGATAGATAGATAGATAGATAGATAGATAGATAGATAGATAGATAGATAGATAGATAGATAGATAGATAGATAGATAGATAGATAGATAGATAGATAGATAGATAGATAGATAGATAGATAGATAGATAGATAGATAGATAGATAGATAGATAGATAGATAGATAGATAGATAGATAGATAGATAGATAGATAGATAGATAGATAGATAGATAGATAGATAGATAGATAGATAGATAGATAGATAGATAGATAGATAGATAGATAGATAGATAGATAGATAGATAGATAGATAGATAGATAGATAGATAGATAGATAGATAGATAGATAGAACTTTTATTCACGTCAATTGCCAGACAACATAAATCAGGCCTACCAAAGCCTCAAAGGGCTTGAGTGGCAGCGCCTGGCAGACAGCTAACATTGGCAAAACAAAGGAAAATAGAGACGTTGCAATGAACTTTGCAAAAAAAGAAAATGGTCACCAAACAGAATGAAACAAATATATAACTATTACAACATCAAGAAAGATTACAGTGATTTGAAATTAATACAGTAAATAGCTGAAATAACTACGGGGCAGGAAGCAACACGGAGACATACCGCAAAGTTTTTTTCAGGGTGTATTTAGTTTTCATGCGGAGTACAGTAGGAGGCAAGCTATTGAAACAGGCAGGTACATAGTAATGACGTGTGCGCTTTCCGTACCGGGTTGAGGAGCGAGGAATGCAGTAGCGGTATTTTGGTCTTAAATCCCGAGCAGGGACATATGGAACGGTGAACTGACTGTACCAGAAGTGTTTTAGCACAATAGTTTCTGTTAATAAAGAGTTAAAACTTGGAAGCTTTAGTCTTCTAAAAATATCAATGTCATTACCAATGGACAGGTCGTAAGCAATATTCTTTAGAAGCAAACGCAAAAGCGAATTCACCCTGTGTTGCCAGCGAACCGTGCAGTGACCATAAACAGTAATTCCGTACCTAAGTACACTATAGGCTAGAGCATGTGCAACACATTTACGGACAGAAAAAGGCATAAAATATCTAATGTTATACAGGACACACGATACAGCACGAAGCCTTTGGCAAACAAAAGAAAGGTGCGATTTCCAAGAGAGATCACTGTCGAAGGTCAGGCCAAGATATTTGACCGAATGCGCATATTCTACTGGTACACAGTTGCAATTAAGACAAGAGGAAGTATGCAAATAAACAAGGTCAGTTAATTCAACTTGTTTTAATGGGTTATGAAAACAGATCAGTTTTGTTTTAGAAGTATTAACATTAATAAGATTAAACTTAAACCAGTCCATGGCTTTAATAGCTGCTATCTGTAATGCTGTAACAGCATCAGTGTATTTCTTTGCACATGCAACAATAACAGTGTCATCAGCATACTGAAACAGCAAAGGTGGCACACTGTTAGCAAGGTCGTTAACGTATAGATTGAATAATAAAGGACTTAATATAGAACCCTGCGGGACTCCAGAGGCAATTGCCGTGAAATCGCTATGGAATCTTGAAATCGACACATATTGGCGCCTATCTTGTAAAAAGTTAGTAAGCAGTTCCAAAAACGAACCTCGAAATCCCAGCGCAGAAAGTTTATCAAGCAAAAGAACGTGGCAGATGCTATCAAAAGCCTTGCTTACGTCCAGAAAAAGAGAACATGCGACTTGATTCTTATCAAAAGCTGAATTTAGCACGTCAGAGAATTCTTCAAGAAGAACCGTTGTTCCTTTTCCTGCTATAAAGCCGTACTGACAAGGTGATAGAACACTGTGCGTATTCAAAAAATTCGTCATGGTGAGTAATAGATGCTTCTCAAAAATTTGGCCAATGCATGGTAGAATAGAGATAGGTCGGTAATTACTCATAATGTTTCTGGAGCCACCCTTGTACAAAGGTATAACTTTAGCAGTTTTCATTGAAGCAGGTATTATACCAGTAGAAATGATAGTGTTAAGGATAACTAGTAGAACACCTTTAATCACTTCAAAATTTCTGCACAATTCAGAAATCGTGAGGCCGTCATGACCAGGAGATTTGCTACGTTTAAGACTGAAAAGTATACACCTTAAATCACTTTCAGTAATATCAGGAAGGAAAGCAGATTCCATCACACTGAGAGGCATAGGACAGTCGGTAGGAGGGGTTCGAGATGCACCAGAGACCAGAGAAAAAAAATTGTTGAAGTCATTCGCAATGCTCTGTCCATCTTTATGAAAATGCGAGATGAAATATGTATCATTGTAGATAGCAGCGCTCCCTCCTTTCAGACTATTCACCAATGACCATGTTTTCTTGCTGTTAAAACGTGCGTCATTAAACTGAGACCTAAAGTGGTTGCGCTTGGCCAGACGGATCATGGCGTTGACACGGTTTCGTTCATGTTTAAACTGCAGTCGTAGCTGAGAACAGTTTGGGGCACGTCTTGATCGAGCCCAGAGCAGATCCTTCTCTTTAATGGCTGCCAATATTGCGGGAGACATCCACTTATTGTCTAAATTTCGTTGTTTAACATTCACCATGCGGGAAGATTCTGCTTTGTGTGAACGAAAAACATCGACGAACCTATCATATAGGTCCGCAGGGGACACACTGTGTATAAAAGAATCCCAATCATGCTTAGCTATTCTTTCGTCAAGACGCTTATAATCAAGTACTGAGACCTTTTGCTGGCTGTGCATAGATGCAGGATGGCTGGAACTATCTGTTAACGAGCAACAAATGAAATAGTGGTCTGCAAGCTTGACCTCAACCACAGCAGACCGCACCGACAGGTTTTGAGAACGCACGTTGATGTGGTCGATGCAAGACGCGACCAGCTGCCCAGCTAAGTATTCCTCACGTGTAGGGCTGTGGATTGTAGTCGCTAGCCCCCACTTTGATAAAGTGTCCAGATAATCTGCGACCGTTGACACAGTGGGGCGTAAAATATCGATATTCATATCACCGATAATGCACACGTGTTCTTCGCGGGAGAACGATGATATTGCAAAATCTAGCTCAGCTAAAAAGATTCGACCGTTACAACACGGAGGGCGGTAAATTGTGAGAAGAACCAGCGACAACCAAGGTGTACTTAGGCGGAGCGCAACTACTTCTGCTTGAGTGAAAGGAACACTAATTTCAGAAACGGACCAAGAATCCTTAACAAAAACTGCGATTCCTCCTCCCATTCTTTGTAAACGAGTGTAAGAATATAACTGGTAGCCTGGCAGCGAGAACTGTAGTAACACGTCTGACGAAGCGTTCACTTCCGTGAGAGCAATGACGTCAAAACTTAAGTGAAAAGGGTGAATTAACGCACAAAAATGGTCCCACTGTTTCCGTATACTGCGAATATTAACATGAGTAAACTGAAATGAATTGCCTGTTTGATACTGAAAGAACTTCCGGACTTCAGAAAAATCGGAACACTTCACGAAACCTGTATCAGACATGGTTATGTTAGTTTCTCAAGATCCGAAAACTTGTTGATGCGAATGAGAGGTGCGCCTTCGGACCGCTTTGCAAGGACCTTCCCATTTTTGGTCCAGACGAACTCAAAACCCTTTTGTTTGCCCCGAGACCTTGCTAGTCGGAACAGCTCGCGATTAACCCGAGACAGGTTATCGTTAAAAAACAGCCGAGGAGACTGGTCGTCTTGCACCAAATCAGGAAGGCCCTTCCGAGCTCCGAGCCATTTCTGCTTAACAGAAACCGACTGAGTCTGTACTAGGATCGGTGGGATATAGTCGCCTCTGGACGGTAGCCGATGGACTGCTGAGATATCTGCTGGTTGAAAATCGGTAATGTTTAGTTTGCCTGCTAAGGTACTTAAGAAAGTGTGCAAGTTTTCATCAGATTTGACCGGAAGGCCGTGAATCTCGAAGTTACATCGTCTGCTGTATTGTTCGAGATCATTTATCTCTCCACTCATCCTGTCAATCACTTCTGTCTGGGAAACTACTGTTGAAGACAGTGATTGAACTTGTGACCGAAGATCTGCAAGCTCAGCCTGATTAGTGGTCACTCCAGCAAGCACAGAGTCATACCGTGACGAAAGGAAGTCAATAGCTGACTGTATGTCCTCGACTGCTGAAGCAACCTTTTCACTAGCTTCCTTGACCAACAACAGTTCTTCCATTTTCACCATCAGTGCTGATACAGTGGTAGTCAAAGTATCCAGCTTCACATTCAGAGCAGACAGTTGCTGCGAGAACGAACCACCATCGGGGTTGGATGCTACGTCAGGTTGCGCCACCGAATCATCCTTGCATGAAGGACACTTCCATGTTTCACGTGTTACCGTACTCATCTTCTTGTAGGCGTTATCAGTAACTGACGAGCAGTTTTTCCCCAAGTGAAATTCGCCCTCACAGGCACAGCAAGTCATAAATTTCCCATCTTTCGGTATGGCTTTTGAGCAAGAAGTACACAAAGAAGACATGGTGCAGTCAGCGGCAAAACACGAAAAGTGATGAATTACAACAGGTGTAACCAACACTCACCTGCCAAAAGCGAAGCAAACGTTTAGACCGGGACAAAGGTTTGCCGCTGACTGCAACGGTCCACGAAGTTGACGGTCTTTAAATAGTCGGTGATCGGCGCCAGGGGGACATCTTTGGCAGGTCCAGAGCGAAAGGCAAGGATGGCTTGCGATGTCGAAACAACAGCTTTCTTGAGCCGCATGCGCAGATCAGTCACCCGAAGCAGTTGCGAAGGTGATAGCCGTTGAAGATACGAGCCGCTTTCCGGCTGATACTGTCCCCTGGCTTGCAGAGCTCACCTGCCAAAAGCGAAGCAAACGTTTAGACCGGGGCAAAGGTTTGCCGCTGACTGCAACGGTCCACGAAGTTGACGGTCTTTAAATAGTCGGTGATCGGCGCCAGGGGGACATCTTTGGCAGGTCCAGAGCGAATGAAGGCAAGGATGGCTTGCGATGTCGAAACAACAGCTTTCTTGAGCCGCATGCGCAGATCAGTCACCCGAAGCAGTTGCGAAGGTGATAGCCGTTGAAGATACGAGCCGCTTTCCGGCTGATACTGTCCCCTGGCTTGCAGAGCTCACCTGCCAAAAGCGAAGCAAACGTTTAGACCGGGACAAAGGTTTGCCGCTGACTGCAACGGTCCACGAAGTTGACGGTCTTTAAATAGTCGGTGATCGGCGCCAGGGGGACATCTTTGGCAGGTCCAGAGCGAATGAAGGCAAGGATGGCTTGCGATGTCGAAACAACAGCTTTCTTGAGCCGCATGCGCAGATCAGTCACCCGAAGCAGTTGCGAAGGTGATAGCCGTTGAAGATACGAGCCGCTTTCCGGCTGATACTGTCCCCTGGCTTGCAGAGCTCACCTGCCAAAAGCGAAGCAAACGTTTAGACCGGGACAAAGGTTTGCCGCTGACTGCCGGTGACTGCTGACCGCTGACTGCTGACTGCACGGTGATGATGTGCTCTTGCACATCATCACCGTATGTTTTGGCCTTGTACGTCAGAAACATCGGCCGTGCTCCTGTAACGTTTCTTCTCCGGCAGCTCCCTTGCAAGCGGTGCAATTCTCTTTGCATGCTTTTCGACTTTCACAGAAAGTATTGCAGACTCTTCATTGTGCTATGAAGTGTCGAGGCTGGTCAGGATGCGCTGCACTGTTCACCAGTTCATGCTCCTAATTAAGGGATATGGGCTTACCGGTTGCGTCGTTGGGTTGCTGCATGCCCGCCCTTTCTCGGCTCTCAACTTCGATCCGAAGGAATTCTAGAAGTGCGCGCAGCTCTTTGTTATGCACCGACTCTGTTCCTGTCTTGGAGCAAGTGTCACTGGTTGAGGTGTCGCCATTGCTGGAGCCCTCTGCGTCCTTCGAAGCCATCAGCCTGTTCTAGAGCAGCCTCAGGTCATTCGGAAGCGCCCGGAGCGCAGCAGGTTAGAGCATTGCGCAGTATTACTTTTTGCCGACACCCAACCCCTTAAGGTCTCGCATGTGAGTCCCAAGAACGCCATACCGGCGCCGCAGAGCATGGGCGTTGCTGCCGATGACACCTGTGTGGCCGTAAGGCCTTCCATATGGTCCTGGGTGAGGATGGCTTGATTAGCGAATCGCTGCTTTCGGATATCAGTGGCGTGATTTAGCCCTCCACCGTCGGCAGCAACCTTTCAATGGCAGATGATCTGTCTCCTGTCCGTGCAGAGCGCAAATATTGGAATTTCTTTGCTGGTGATAGGTCCGAATTCTTGAGGATCGCTTTTTCGAATAGCTCCCAAAATGGCTGCCAATTCCTTCTTTCGCTGTCATTCCTGTCGTTCTGGTCCGATCTCCATTCGAGTTAGTGCTGCCCACGTTCATTCCTTCTGTGCTACGCTTCGCTGCAGACTTCAGCCTGGTTAGGGAAGTCACGATCATGTCGCCATATTCGATTATGGTTGCCAACTCTGCGTCGGCTTCCTGTTCGGTGATCAGTGGCTCGATCACAGCGTCTGCATCGTTGAGTTGATATTCAGTCAATTGCAGACGATCGATAATAACCTCGAGATCTTCGGCATTTGGTGCGGTAGACTTCAGCAAGGCTTCCCCTTCACCAACCAGACGCGTCGCTTGGGTTCACGCTAGTTCACAGGGCTTCCCTGTTTTTCTTCGCGACCTCCATGTCTGTTGAGAAGTTTGTCTTGGTGATTTGTTGACGTTGCACAATTGTCCCCGGATTTCGGCACCAGAAATTAGTGCAGTAACAGAGTGATTCGATCGACGTTATTCATCATTCACCACACATATTCTTTTTCTACAACACATTTATTCCACGGAGGGGTAAAGAAGGCACTCTACATCACAGACCACGGCAAGTCAACACACTACACCAACTACTAACGCCGTCTCCCAGCACCTCCACGACCATCCCAGGCCTTTCTTTTCTCCTTGCTCTAGCAGGGAGGAAACCTCCACTTTCCAGAGAGGGAATACAATTGCGTGCGAGGTCGTCGTGCCGGGAAGTCCGACGTGTGCGGCGACCACTTGTCTCAGGGTAAATGGGCAATGCCCGGTGCGGCTACTGCCTGCTGTTTCAACAGTACCTGAAACCACTGAACAATGTTTTATTAACTGCAAGAATGCGGTTTTGTTTTCGGATGTGCTGCAAAAGACGCTAAAGAAGGCCTTTGTATTAAATTCTTACAATGCTGGTTACCTTGTGGCCACTCAACCTGATTACGAACCCTATGACATGCTTTTTCTCATTGGCCTTCATAATGAACCCTGCAGAAAACGCTCATGCTGGACCGCAACGCTGAACCTTTTGTTTCACCCAGAAGCCATTTGAGTCGAATGACGCTCCCACTCAGGGACATTTATGATTAAAGAGAGTTTTTACCGGAATGGTTTCCGCTGTTGGTGTGGTGTATACCTTTGCCGTCCTTTTAGCTGTGTTGTTTTCTGTCAAGCTAGTGCAGTGGAGTCTCTAGGTGAGGGCTTTCTAATTAATCTGTATATAGCCCCTTTCTGTACATACGTTGACGTCATGTAGTAAATACCACATAGAAAAAAATGCCCCTATAGCCTGGTGTTCTCGTGCAATGGCCAATGAAGCTGACCGGTTCGAACGCCGCGGGTTCGAATCCCTGTCGCGGAAATTTATTTGATTAATTTTTCTTTGTTTCTTTCGCTTCGCACAAACCTAGAAACATCGCAAGATCCTGCTCGGGGTTCACGCATCCGAAAAGCTCTATCGCACCAAAAAAATCAGTCTGCACAGAACCTCTGCAATGTCTGGACATTTCTTTGCCTTCAGGCTGCACCTAACCCCTGCAAGTGGCAGCACTGCAACGACACCTTGCATGCTGCTTGTCACGAGTTGGGCGCTATTCGGAGACAGTACGGGATAAAAAAAAGGCAAGACCTTACTGGCAGCGTATGCGTCTCGTGGCAGAAAGAAAACTATGTGAATATGTACAGTACCTGTGTAAAGAAGAAGACGATCAGCGCCCGCAGTGGGAGCGCCAACGCCTAGCGCGAGACGAGAGCGCTGACTGTTCGAGCCTGGACGTGCGATTTTGCTGCTCCGCCTGGTCGCCCCGGCCAAGTGCCTTTTGCCAGTAAAGCCCCTTACATCTTGGTGGTGGTCGCGGAGTTCCATCCTGGCCCGACGCAACCGTACCCTCGCTACGACCATGCCATCTGACACCACCCTGACCCAGCCCTTCGGCACTTCGCCGACGCCCGTTGTTTGTCCTGATACGCTCCGCCAGCGCGACGCTACCATCTTCAGCGGTGTGGACGACAACGACGTCGAGGATTGGCTCTCCTCTTAGGAAAGGGTGAGCGCCCATAACCGGTGGGACGACTCCACAAAGCTCACCAACGTCATATTTTATTTAACCGGAGTAGCCAACCTCTGGTATAAGAACCACGAAGCGGAGTTTATGACCTGGTCCGCCTTCAAAACCAGCTTCACAGATATCTTCGGCCGGCCGGCCGTCCGAAAGCTTCGCGCCGAGCAGCGCCTTCGCGTTCGCGCCCAGCAGACCGGCGAAACGTTCACGAGCTATATCGAGGACGTCATCGACCTCTGCAAGCGCGTCTACACGTCGATGACGGAGGAAGACAAAATTAAGCATGTCCTGAAGGGCATCGAGGAGGACGCCTTTCACATGCTTGTGGCTAAGAACCCCACCTCCGTCAGCGCCATATTCGACCTGTGCCAAGCGTATACGGCGAGCTACGCCGCCTGCGTGTTTCCACGCGGTCACCCTCTGCGCAGCCCGAGACGATCTCTGGCTTTGTGTGCACCGAAGACAGCACCCTTTTGCTTCAGATCAAGCAATTTGTTCGTGAGGAGGTCGCTCGGCAGCTATCCCTCCTTCCGTCCGTTCCGACTTCACCATGTCATCTTGCGCCTATACTTCAGCAAGAAATACGGGAGAAAGTGTCTGAGGCCCTGCCATCTGGTTGTCCCCCACCTTCCGTTACTGCCCCTCTTAAGTATGCCGAGGCCGTCAGGCAACCTCGCCCTGCGGCGTTTGTGCCGTCTCGACCTTCATCGCGGCCGACCCCGTTCCTTCCTACTACTCGGCCGCCACCCCAACGCTACCACCCTTGGCGGACGCCTGACAACCTTCCCATCTGCTACCCCTGCGGCATTCCGGGTCACGTGATGCGTCACTGCCGCGGGCGCTACCTGCCCCCTCCTGATACCGTCGACCCTCGCGCCTACACCTACGCCCCTCTCCAGCACTTTCAACCTCCCTCCCCTCCTGAGCTAGACCGTCCCCACTTCCGATGACCCCCGGACTGTTCGCCACCGTTCCCCATCTCCCCGTCGTCGCTCGGTTTCTCCGATGCGCCGTCGTCCTACTTCCCCACCGGAAAACTAGTCCCCGCAGTTCCGGAGGCAAGAGCTGCGTGTATGACGAACAGTTCAAGACCTCGCCTATCTCCGTGCAATGTCACTGAAGTTTCTGTAGAGGGCACCGATGCTTTGGCCCTGGTTGATACTGGCGCTGCTGTATCCGTATTGAGTGAGAAACGGTGCCGCAAGTTGCGCAAAGTGACAACGCCTCTATTTGGACTTTCGCTGCGAGCCGTCAATTCGCACCTGATTAATCCGTTGGCCGCCTGTACTGCCAGGGTCACTATTAAGGACGCGCTGTACATCATTGAAATCATCGTTTTTTCCTCGTGGTCTCATGACGTCATCTTAGGGTGGGACTTTCTTTCCCAACATCACGCCGTCATTGACTGCGCTCGCGCCGAGGTTGAGTTTTTTCCCTTCCACGAAGATCTGATTGGCCCAACCCACACAACGTGCGCGAAATTAAGTGTGGTCGACGGTATCACGATACCGCCGTGTTCATCTGTGCTCATCTCTGATTCCTGCGCCTCTGCTTACGACGGACCTGTCGTCTTCAGCCCGTCCGACACCTTTCTTGCTCGCAACGTTCTCCGCCTGCCCTCCGCCGTGCTTACCGTCGCAGCTGGCTGCAGTGCAATGCCCGTCACAAACCTCTTCATGTGCCCTTTTGCTTTGCATCGCGGCCAATGCCTGGGCTTTGTACAGTCATTTGCTTCTCTACTTGTCTGCGACTATTCCGAGGACGAGTCCGGCGGTCTCAAAATGGATTCACTTACTCCTTGCGCCGCTCCGACTGATCCTGCTCTCGTGGACGTCTTCGCCAGCTCTATCGACGCTACCCTTACGCCAGCGCAAAAGACCCAGCTTCTTACCCTGCTGGCCCAGTTTCGTTCCTCCTCTGACCTTGCTACCCACCGTTTGGGCCGTACGTCGGCCGTGACCCACCGGATTGACACCGGCTCCCACTCGCCGTTGCGCCAACGCCCGTACCGTGTGTCACCGGCTGAACGTCATGTCATCGACGAACAGGTGAACGACATGCTGCAGCGTGGCGTCATACAACCCTCCCACAGTCCTTGGGCCTCCCCCGTAGTTCTTGTCACGAAGAAAGACGGCTCTATCCGCTCTTGCGCGGACTACCGCCGCCTCAACAAAATCACTCGCAAAGACGTCTATCCTCTGCCCCGATTAGATGACGCCCTGGACTGCCTGCAGGGCGCTGAATTCTTTTCATCTCTAGATTAACGCTCCGGATATTGGCAAGTCCCGATGGCCGACGATGACCGCGCCAAAACAGTCTTTGTGACGCCAGACGGGCTGTATGAATTCACCGTGATGCCGTTCGGATTATGTAATGCCCCCGCAACATTTGAGCGTATGATGGACACTATACTACGCGGCCTCAAATGGAAAACCTGTTTGTGCTATCTCGATGATATTGTCGTTTTCGCCCCGGACTTCCAGACTCATCTCGCACGCCTGGGACATGTGTTGAAATGTCTCACTGAAGCTGGGCTACAACTAAATTTGAAGAAATGTCGCTTCGCGGCCCGACAGTTGACAATTTTAAGCCACATCGTATCTAAGGGCGGCGTGCTTCCCGATCCGGCAAAACTTTGTGCTGTGTCTGAGTTCCCGAAGCCCTCCACGATGAAGCAACTTCGCAGTTTCATCGGTCTATGCTCTTACTTTCGGCGTTTCATCCGTAATTTCGCTTAAATCATCGCGCCTCTGACTACGCTTCTTCGCGCCAGCAACGACCTCAGCGGCTGGAATCCTGCCTGTGACGACGCATTCAAAACCTTGCGTCGCCTGCTTACCTCTCCGCCCATATTACGCCACTTCGACCCCAATGCCCCCACTGAAATCCACACAGGTGCCAGTGGCGTTGGTATTGTTGCCGTTCTTGCGCAACGTAAACCGGGCTTTGCTGAGTATGTTGTTGCATACGCGAGTCGCACACTGACGAAGTCGGAGTTGAACTACTCTGTGACTGAAAAAGAGTGTTTGGCAATCGTTTGGGCGATAACAACATTTCGACCTTACTTGTACGGCCGACCTTTCGACGTCGTTACAGACCATCATTCATTGTGTTGGTTGTCCACCCTGAAGGACCCCAATGGACGCCTCGCTCGGTGGGCCTTACGCCTTCAAGAGTATGACATACATGTGGTATATCGCTCTGGCCGGAAGCATCACGACGCCGACGCTTCGTCACGCTCACCTCTGCCCACTGGACCTGCTCGCCCTCCCCGCGTCGACTGCGCTTCCTTATCGATGACCACCATGGCCACCGAGCAGCTCAAGGACCCATGGATCGGTTCTATTTACAACTTGCTTTTGAACCCTTCCGTCACCTCGGTCCCACGAGCACTGCGCCGTCAAGCCCACTTCAAGATTCGCGATGGGCTGTTGTACCGCCGCAATTTTATCTCTGACGGCCGGAAATGGCTCCTTGTGATCCCGGGACACTCACGTTTCGAAGTGTGCGCCGCCTTTCACAATGACCCAGCAGCCGCTCACGCCGTTGCTTTCGAAACTTATACACGTCTTCGCCTCCGTTATTACTGGCGCGGCATGTACACCTACGTCCGCAAATTCGTCCGTTCTTGCTCAGACTGCCAACGCCGCAAGCCTAGTCACCACCATCCGACCGGCCCCATGCAGCCTTTACCTTGCCCATCCAGACCTTTCGACCGGGTTGGCATTGACCTGTACGGACCGCCTCCCTACACGGCTACAGGAAACCGCTGGATCATTGTCGCTGTCGATCATCTGACACGGTATGCCGAAACCGCTGCCCTTCCCTCTGCTACGGCGCGGGATGTTGCAGCCTTCCTCCTGCACCGCTTCATACTTCGCCACGGAGCGCCGCGTGAACTTCTGAGCGACCGTGGACGTGTGTTCCTGTCTGAAGTCGTTGCATCCCTTCTACAGCAATGCAACGTTACCCATCGCACCACGACGGCTTACCACCCGCAGACTAACGGGCTGACTGAACCTTTAATCGTACGTTAGGTGACATGCTGTCAATCTACATGGCCGCGGACCATTCCAACTGGGACGCCGTACTACCATATGTCACTTACGCTTACAACACTAATCGTCGGCGATTTCAACGCCCCGAGCAGGCTATGGGAATACCCCCGGGAGGACAGGCGTGGGAGGAAGCTTGCGGAACTTCTTTCCACACTTGGACTCACCCTGCACACTGACCCCGCCAACCCAACACGTGTCGGCAATTCCATTCAACGAGATACTTGCCCGGACCTCACATTTACACACAACATACGATATGCCGACTGGCTGAATACAGAGGACACTCTAGGTAGTGATCACTGTATAATCAACACAACCATTTACATGCGTTCCCTGAAACGCCCACTAAAACAAGCTCGTATCCCTGACTGGACGACTTTCCGCACCTCTCTACCTATTGTAGACCCCCTCCAGTCGGGATACGACGCCTGGTCCAGATCGTTCACGTCTACACTCACACAACATGAACAGCAGATACAGCTCACAGAAACACAAACAGACGTGGACAACCACCTTCTCCACCTTTGGGAGGCCCGTCGCAGCCTCACGAAGCGATGGAAGAAACAGAAACATAACAGACGCCTAAAGAACCGCATCCTCGAACTCACGCAACAGGCAGCGGAATATGCTACTCAGCTAGCCGACACTAACTGGGTGGACCGGTGCAACGCGGCTGCTCGCCAGATGTCTGGCCGCAACACGTGGCGCCTGTTCCGCGCTCTCATCGATCCAATACAAACACGCACAGAAACCCAACGCCAATTACATAGGGCCTTGCACAACTTTACAGGAACGACAAAACAACTAGAGCACACCCTCAGGGATCGTTACCTGTGCACCACTAAGGACCCCCGGCAGGCGGCGTACTCGTATGCAGGCGAAGAGAACACGGAGCTGGACAAGCCGTTCCAGCTCCACGACCTCCGGGCGGCCTTGAGCAAAATGAAGCGGGGCACTGCACCCGGGCGCGACAAGGTTACGGTCAAGCTCTTGGCCAACCTTCCCGACGCAGCCTACGCCGCGCTCCTCAAATACATCAATAGCATTTGGGACGGAGAGACTCCTCTCCCTCTCGATTGGAAATCGGCTCTCGTGACCTTTATTCCGAAGGCCGGCAAACCTATTGATGTGGAGAACCTTCGCCCCATCTCCCTCACGTCTTGTGTCGGCAAGCTGATGGAGACGATGGTGTGCGACAGACTCTCCGATTTTCTCGAAACACAGCACACTTTCGCGGACACTATGTTCGGTTTTCGCCCTCACAAGTCTGCACAGGATATACTTCTGCAGCTTCACCACGACATCTTAGATCCTGTCGAATGTCCCCACAACGACAAGGTGGTCCTGGCCTTGGATCTTAAAGGCGCATTCGACAACGTCAAACACGAAGTAATCCTGGACCACCTCAGTAACACCAACTGTGGCCACAAAACATTCAACTACATAAAACAATTTCTTACAGACCGTCAAGCCTACATACGCATACAAGATGCGGAACACGGGCCATACACCATCGGCTCGAGGGGAACACCTCAAGGCGCGGTCCTGTCTCCCCTCCTCTTCAATTTGGCAATGCTTCATCTTCCCTCCAAATTGTCCTCTTTGCCCGGGATACATCACGCTCTTTATGCGGATGACATTACAATCTGGGCCAAGCAAGGTAACCTGGGCCACATGGAATCCTGCCTGCAAGCAGCGGCGACCCTAGTCGACGACTACGCGGCCTACTGCGGACTCCAGTGCGCCCCGTCTAAATCAGAATTTTTGCACATACGTCCCTCCCCTCGGGACACAACCCCGCTTTGCATCAGTCTCTCCTCGGGACCGATCCGGGAGTCCAAGGAGATCCGCGTCCTTGGTCTCTTCATACACCACCAACGCAGAGTCGACACCACCCTAGCCAAACTTCGCACGGTGGGAGACCAGGTGGGCCGCATGGTCCGCCGGGTCTCCAACAAGCGGGGCGGATTACGAAGCAAGGATGCACTGCGGCTTGCCCATGCTTTCGTAACGAGTAGAATCCTCTACTCAACCCCCTACTTGCACCTGCGCAAACATGATGATGACCAACTAGAGGTCATCCACCGGAAAGTCATCAAGCGGGCTCTCGACCTCCCGGTCACCACGTCCAACCAGCGACTTCTGGCCTTGGGCGTGGTGAACACATTTCGGGAGCTTCGAGAGGCCCACTTAGTCAACCAATACACGCGTCTTGCACAGACCACGTCCGGTCGCCGCCTCTTGGACCGGCTACACATCAAACATGACTACCATATTGAGGAAAGGGAGAGAGTGCCAGAACCCTGGAGACGCGCCCTCCGGGTCCGACCCCTTCTCCGCAACATGTCCAGAGAAGACCATAGCGGTCGTCGCCAGGCGCGCGCGGAAGCGTTGGCGCGATACTATGGTAACCAAGAACATGTGTATTACGTGGACGTTGCCGGCCCACACCACGGGGTGTGGTACACGGCCGCAGTCGTACACAACACAAACAGAGTCAACGGGCTCACTTTCAAAGCCTACAGCGCAACACACGCGGAGGAGATTGCCATTGCTCTTGCTCTCACTACTCCCAAGTCGAAACACATCATCACCGACTCGCGAGGGGCCTGTCGGAACTACGAGTTGGGCTGGGCTCCCCCGCTTGCCTGGCGCATACTGGAATATAGCTGTCGATCTGAAGATCCAACTCCACGCAACCTGATTTGGGCCCCCGGTCACCAGGGACTCCAGGGAAACGAACAGGCCGATCAGGCCGCCCGCGCACTCTCTCCCCGGGCTATCTCACTGTCCTTGGAAGGGTACTCCCAATCAGACAATCTGGCCATTACATTCAAACAAATCACCGATTACTACAAGGAGAAGCACCGGCGCTACCCGACCCCTTGTAAGGATCTGGATCGCGCTGACGAGCGCCTCCTCATCAAAATTCTTACTAACACTGTACTGTGCCCGGCGGTGCTTAAACATTTCAATACATCCTTTGATGGCGCGTGCCAGTTCTGTGGGGAGGTGGCTGACACCTTCCACATGGTTTGTTCGTGTCAGTCAAACCCATCTATCCCCCCCAACCCCAACCCCACCAGAGAGGACTGGGAGGCGGCCCTGCTCGGCTGTCAGGACCTAAAGACCCAAAAGGCCTTGGTTCACCGGACGCGGGCGGCGTTGCTTGCCAATGGGGCCCCGGAATAGGGGCTCCACCTAGTATTGTTAGGGGAAAGGGCCAATAGGGCCTACCCCAATCACCTCTCTGTAAATATTTATTGTATTATAAATGTTTTTCACCACCTACAACACTGCCATTCAGAGTACAACTGGTTTTTCGCCATTTTTCCTGCTCTACGGGCGTGAACCTTCGTCCTCACTTGACACCATTCTTCCTTACCGGTCCGATTCCTCGGAATCCACAACTGTTTCCGCAGCCTCTCGCCACGCTGAAGAGGGCCGGCAGCTAGTTCGGGCGTTCACATCCGCCGACCAGGGGCGCCAAAAATACCGCTTCGACAGCACGCATGACAACGACACTTTTCTACCACAATCCCCTGTTTCGCTCCGTGTTCCGCCTGCCTGTCCTGGCCTCTCTTCCAAGCTGCTTCCGAAGCACCATGGGCCCTACCGCGTCCTGGAGCGTACTTCCCCGGTAACCTACATCATCGAGCCTGTAACGCCTTCGCCAGATCACCGACGACGTGGGCGCGAGACAGTCCATGTGTCTTGCTTGAAGCCACATTACGACCCATGCGTATTGACGTCCCCTTAAGTCGCCAGGATGGCTCTTTTTTTCCCGGGGGGCCGACTGTAAACAAGAAGACGATCAGCACCCGCAGTGGGAGCGCCAACTCCTAGCGCGAGACGAGAGCGCTGACTGTTCGAGCCTGGACGTGCGATTTTGCTGCTCCGCCTGGTCGCCCCGGCCAGGCGCCTTTTGCCAGTAAAGCCCCTTACACCTGCAATATATCTGAATCCAATTTTCTTTACTGGGCACAATTTTCAGTTCGACAGTTGTTATTACCAACGCAGACATTCAGACCCACCGTTTTCACAATTGTCTGCAAAGCTGTACTTTTGCCCGACATCAGTTCCAAGGCCTAACGGGCTGATCAAGTTATCATGGACTAATGCTATGAGCTTCCGAAAGGGTACTGCAAAGCCGCTGCTTTTTTAAAAATCTCACACTCATCGCTGTGGCCTTATGCAATCTCGCGGGGTCCTTGAAGATAAGAATACGTCAGTTGCGCACTCCTATACATCATGGACCGTAGTTTCTAGACGACTGCAGCGGCACGACATCGATTTCCCGGGTTGTCAATTAAGAACTGCCTCAGCACCAGGCATAGACATGTGTCCATCGCGAGGGACTCCCTACATTTCGGTGCTGGTCTGCCGGTTAGGGCGCTGCAGACTGGCCAACACTTGCGGCTGGACTTGTTTGTGTTTCATATTTTGATGAACCAGCGGAAAGGAACACAGCGGGCAAAGTGTCGTCCTTCGTCTTGCCCTTCCTGTCCCTTTGAGTTGGTTCATCAAAGAAACATTTGGGGCTACTTCGTCGGGGCGCGCCGTTTTATATTCGTTAAGAGATGAGTAGCCGTTTAATGCTTACTGGCAGGCTAGCTGGTCCGACATACTGGGAAACTACATGCTGCTAACATATTGCAACGACGATGAACGATGAATTTGTAGTAAGCCTGAACCGTTCGCACCGAAAAATCGACACAGCTGTGCTTAGATTAGGAAACTATCCCAGCCAATAGTGACTGTACCTTCGTCGAATGCGATGCAAGACGACGCTCGCAGAAGGCCGAAGAACATACCGACCCACAGTGTTATAAATATAAAAATTGTTTGCACGACGATTATGATACGGCGTTTTTACCATGCTTATACCACTTTTATCCCAACGCGTATTACATACTGCCGCGAATCTTTTTAGCGTTCGTTTGTAGTGTTTGTTCATGCTTCAAGGCTGCCGACGCGCCGCTTTATCGCTTCTTTTGTGACGCAAGATGCGCCTAGATTTATCTCGATTGATCGCATCCGGACGGAGCCGATTCTAGTTTGCGCCAGAATGTTCTAGTAACTTCCCAAGCTTTATCTCGAATGTTCGCTATCAGCTTTAAAAAGAGCACGGCTGACAGCGGCGGGGATTCTGTTCGACGACCGCCGAGCACGCTTGTTGCTACGCCGCCGCCGAGTGATTCAGTTCTTTGCGGGCGCAAGTGAGCACAAATATAGAGTTCCGTTTCGAAGATATCCTCGTTTTCCTGTTCGCTGGACTGCAGTCACCACTACGTGACAATACGGATGATTAGGTGCGACCCTAATTAAGGTTCGGCGCAGATTTCTGTTTGCATGCTGATGTTTCCATCTCACTCGTTTTCCACGTTCTTGTATGTAGGCACGCAAATTGCGCTAATCGTGCGCAGGTTCTGTAAGGTGGCGTGTATGCTAAAGGGAACCAAAAGACACACTGCGAGGCCAGCCAGCAAAAGCCACACGTTTTATACTCTTCCGAATGGGGCCTTCGCTGCTGCGCAGTCTTCGCAACTAGTCTCTAGAAGACACAGGACGCCGACTTCACTGGATCTGCAAAAGATCTCTGCCTCTCCCGTAACCGAGAGTAGAGTAAGCATGAAATGTTTACAGGCATAACACATCGGTTGTAGATGGTACTAGTTAAAATCTTGAAATGGGTCTAGTGTTCAACACACCACACCACACCACACCACACGTACTAAGCACTGGTCCATGTGGACGCAATTGTTTCCTGTGAGTGGCTGGGGAATCTCTTCCGCCCTGCCTTGTCAGCTGTATCCGGTTTCAGTTTGCCTTTCATCTTTGTAATCGTTTTCATACCACAGTTATTTGTACCTTTTTGTAACAGCGCGAAAAGACGACGACGTTTACACACACAACAACACGAGCGCTGTACCACTTTATTTGTACCACTTTGCCTATGTGACAGTGGTGATGTCACCACTGAATTACGGCACACATAACTGGTGACGAAGTAATGGCAAACTACCAATTAGTGACTAATTACTGGTTAATGAATAAATACTAATTAACTGCTAATTAACGACGCTTAAGCTTCGCCTTTAGGAGTGGAACGCGACAGCGTGTTGTAGCGCTGCCAGGGAGTCCACAGAACGGGAACGCCACCGCCCGTTCGGCGCGATGCCTTGCCCTCTGAACGCACGCTTTTTGAGGAAAGGAACGCCACACCCGTTCGTCGCGATGCCTTGCCCTTTGAACGCGACGCTTTTTGAGGAAAGGAAATTACATCTCGGTGGACACCCGAACCGCACGGTACAGGAAGGGAGGAACGCCACCACTCGGTCGGCGCGATGCCCTGCCCTTTGAAGGCAAGGTTTTTTGAGGAAAGGAAATGGCGCAATAATTCTCTCTCATCTCGGTGGACACCCGAACCGCACCGTACAGGAAGGGAAGAACGCCACCACTCGTTCGGCGCGATGCCCTGCCCATTGAAGTGGCCGCCGCGGTGGCTCAGTGGTTACGGTGCTCGGCTGCTGACCCAAAAGACGCGGGTTCGATCCCGGCCGCGGCGGCTGGAATTTCTTTGGAGGAGAAATTCTAGAGGCCCGTGTACTGTGCGATGTCAGTGCACGTTAAAGAACCCCAGGTGGTCGAAATTTCCGGAGCCCTCCACTACGGCGTCTCTCATAGCCTTAGTCGCTTTGGGACGTTAAACCCCATAAACCAAACCAACCGAAGGAAAGGTTTTTTAAGGCGAAAGCCTTTAATGCCTCATACTGTCGTTAGCAGACGCTGTCGACAGCCGTGTCGACAGACGCGTCGGCAGCGGTGTCGACAGACGCGTCGGCAGCCGTGTCGACAGACGCGTCGGCAGATTTGTCCGCCTTTCGGCGCCACTGCTTAAAAAGAAACTGCGCCGAGGGTGCGAATTGAACCAGAGCCTTTGGCATTTCAAGCGGAGACACTACCACTCCGCCACGAAGGCTCAAGGTTCGAGTATGAATAAAGGCGCATCTAGTGAATGCATGGGTTTCATAAATAAAATAAAAAGAATAAAGTGAAGGAAAGGAAAAATGAAATAAGAAAATAAACAAAAATAAAAGCAAAATAATAATAAGAAATGAAAATAAAAATAAAAACTATAAAGTAAGAAAAAAAAACAAAATATGAAAAATAATAAATAAAAACAAACAGTGCGCCAGGAAACGCTTTCGGCTTGCAGCACTTTAGAGAGCCAAAGTGCCCCCTGAATTTTTGACGAAAGGAAATGGCGCAGTAATTCTCTGTCATCTCGGTGGACACCCGAACCTACTGTACCCGAACCGCACCGTACAGGAAGGGAGGAACGCCACCACCTGTTCGGTGCGAAGCCACCGGCGCTTGTATGCCTTGTTACGACTCAGCTTGAGACCCGCGTTTGACCAGACGACGACCCCAAAGAAGCATGCCGTGCGCTGAGAAAGTGAATGTGGTATTTTGTCACGCTTCGCTGCTTGGGAATGAGCATTCCCGGAGAAGGACGCCCGGGGGCAGCAACTGCATAGAGTCCAAATGCTCGTCATCGGTTCCTGCAGCCATAAGCCGCTGCATGAAATCGAAAACCACCCGAACCAGTCGGCGGTTCGAGGGGATCCGAGCCTTCAATACGCACAAGAAAATTATCTGCAATCCCAGAGACGCGGCATCGCAGGACTCCAACCCCGCACCCCCAGCCAGTGCTAGCTGTAGGCCAGAGTCCAATCAGCCCCCGTCTCTCACCTCCAATCCTAATGATGGCGGCACGGCCTAACAAGCGTTCCCCACCTCCGAAAACACACACGTTGGTAACCGTAACGCAATGGAATTGCAGAGGCTTCAAGGCTCGCCAGAAACGCGCGAACCTGCGCCTCTACCTAGAAACTTTCGAGGCTTTACCCGCCGTGGTCGCCCTCCAGGAGCCAGGAGCGGCGGCGAAATTGACTAACTACGTGACGTTCCAGCGAGACCCCTCGTCGTGTCTCCTCGTACACAAGTCGTACACAGCCACCGAAATCGACCTCGATCTCAACATACCGTACTCGTACGCCTTGGTAAGGATCCTTCCCCTTCGCCAATCGGATCCTCCCCTGCACGTACTTAATGTATACTGCTCCCCGAAACTGAAGCGAGTGACCTTCGCGGACCTCTTTAGCCGTGCACTTAAAGAGGCGGGTCGCGACCCCCTGCTGATTGTGGGCGACTTCAACGCCCCTAGCCAGCTATGGGGCTATCGTAAGGAGGAAGTGCGCGGACGCATACTGGCGGAGTTGGCGTCCACACTGGGCCTCACCCTTCACACCGACCCGGCATTTCCTACTCGCGTAGGCAACTCGGTGACCCGAGATACATGCCCGGACCTCACCTTCACTCGCAACATAAGACACGCAGACTGGATCAACACCGAGGATACCCTCGGTAGCGACCACTGCATCATGAACACCACTGTTTATACACGCCCCCTAAAGCGCCCTACCACACTAGCACGCATCCCCAATTGGACCACCTTTCGCCAAAATTTCCCGTCCAACACCAACGCGAACATCACAGAGCAGGGATACGCAAACTAGTCCCGGTCAGTCATATCGCACCTTCGCTCCCACGAGAAGCAGATACAGCTCACAGAGGTGGTCACGGACGTGGACAACCACCTCCTCCACCTCTGGGAAGCGCGCCGCGGCCTCACGCGCCGCTGGAAGCGCCAGAAACACAACAACAAACTCAAAGCGCGCATTGCGGACCTCACCCGGCAGGCAGCAGAGTACGCGGCCCAACTCGCTGACTCAAACTGGGTAGACCGCTGCAACACGGCGGCGAGTCAGATGTCGAGCCGCAACACGTGGCGGCTCTTCCGAGCCCTCATCAACCCAGCACATACCCGCACAGAAACGCAGAAGCAACTACATAAAGCCATGCACTCATTACAAGGAAATACAACGCAGTTGACACAGGCGCTCCGGGATCGCTACCTGTGCACAACTCAGGACGCCCGCAGATCGGCCTACTCCTACGCTGGCAGAGAAAATTCGGAGTTGGATAAGCCTTTCCAGCTTCACGATCTGCGGGCGGGTCTGGCCAAAATGAAGAGGTGCACCACGCCGGGCCGGGACAACGTCACCGTCAAACGTTTGGCGAACCTTCCTGATTCAGCCTACCAGTGCCTTCTAGAATACATCAATGCGATATGGATGAGGGAAACCCCGCTCCCCGTTGACTGGAAAACGACCCTTGTGACCTTCATCCCGAAGGCCGGGAAACCGATCGACACGGACAACCTCCGCCCCATCTCTCTCACCTCATGTGTGGGCAAATTGATGGAGACGATGGCGCGGGATCGGCTGTCCGAGTACCTCGAACAACACAACACCTTCGCGGACACAACGTTCGGATTTCGCCCACATAGATCCGCACAGGATGTCCTGCTCCAACTCGACCGCGAAATCTTGAACCCCATTACACACCCCCAAAACGATAAAATAGTCCTTGCGCTCGACCTGAAAGGAGCGTTCGATAACGTAACTCACGAGATCATACTCACACATTTGAGTCAAACTCACTGCGGCACCAATATCTTCAATTACGTTAAACAATTTCTCACGGACAGACTGTCCTACATCAGAATACAGGACGAAGAGTACGGACCTTTCCTGCTCGGCACGAGGGGGACTCCACAAGCCGCGGTGCTGTCCCTTCTGCTAATCAACATTGCCATGATGCGCCTACCCGCCCTACTGGGTGCGGTCGAAGGGGTCCAGCACGCGCTGTGCGCCGACGACATCACCATCTGGGCTACGCGAGGACGCCTGGGGGATATGGAGACCAGCCTGCAAACGGCCGCCAGCATAGTGGACCGCTATGCTCGAGACTGTGGTCTGCAATGCTCCCCGCAGAAATCGGAATTCGTGCATTTGCGTCCCTCGCGCACATGCTCGACCCAAATCAATCTCTCGTTGCAAAGCGGTCCCATTCGCGAATCCAAGGAAATCAGAGTCCTCAGACTTTTCATACACAACCAGCGACGCTGCGACACAACACTCGCCAAGCTCCGGCAGGTGGGGGACCAGGTGGGCCGCATGGTCCGCCGGGTTTCCAACAAGCGCGGTGGGTTATGATGCAAAGACGCCTTGCGGCTGGCGAACGCATTCGTGACCAGTCGAATCTTGCATTCGACTCCCTACCTCCACCTGCGGAAACAAGAGGAGGATGCCCTCGAGGTCATCCTCCGCAAAATCATGAAACGAGCGCTGGACCTCCCGGTGACTACCTCTACCAGCCGCCTTTTGGCACTGGGGATGGTGAACACTTTTAGGGAGCTTCGGGAGGCCCACCTCAACAACCAATACACTCGTCTCACAAAGACAGGGTCGGGTCGCCGCCTTTTAGCCCGACTTCACATCCAGCACACTCAATTCACAGAGGAGAGATGCCGCCTTCCCGTACACTGGAGACGCGCCCTCCACGTGCGGCCTCTCCCCACCAATATGTCCAAAGAGGATCATAATGGCAGGCGCCTGGCGCGGGCGGAAGCCTTGGACCGCCGTTTTCGGAGCAAACCAGGAGTCTTCTACGTGGACGCGTCCGGCCCGGACCCCAGGGGATGGTACACGGCCGCGGTCGTCCACGAGGGTAAAACAGTAGACGCCCTTACTTTCAAGGCCCAGTCAGCAATTCACGCAGAAGAGGTTGCCATCGCTTTGGCAGCCTCTCACACCTCCTCCAAATACATAATCACCGACTCGCGAGGGGCTTGCCGTAACGTCACGCAAGGGTGGGTTACTCCCCTAGCTTATCGCATTTACCAAAATTGTAGCCGAGACTCGGAAATCGCGCACCGGTCTATCGTTTGGGCTCCAGGTCACCAAGAGAGAGAGAGAGAGAGAGAGAGAGGGAAAGGCAGGGATGTTAACCAGAAAGGATTCCGGTTGGCTACCCTGCACAGGGGAAGGGAATGAGGGGAATTAAAGAGGAAAGAGAGAAGTAAAGGGAAATAATCACAGTCTGTCAATTAAGGCAGTCGCCCTCAAAAAGCGAAAGAGTGCCTTGTAAGCCTTGATGGCAGTTGACTGTTGTGGCCACGGACCGAGGATCTTGGCCTCTGTGAAAGGGCGAGGGTCCAGGCGGTCCAACGCACATCGCAGCTTATGTCTTTCGGCTACAAAGGCAGGGCACTCACACAAGATATGGGTGATTGTCTCATCACAGGCGCAGTTCACACAAGGCTGTCGGCCATCGCGATCCGGAAAGCATACTTATTCGTGAAGGCAACACCGAGCCATAGACGACACAGTAGTGTTGCTTCACGACGCGCTACATTACACGGAAGACGGAGGCGCAGTCCAGGGTACAAAGTCCTGAGGCGACGGTTGCACAATTCACCAGAGTTCCACGCTGAAAGTGTGAGCTCCAGCCTCAAAGAACGAAGCCCACACGCTGCGTCAGCTCTCGTTACGGGGATATTAACGGGGATTCCATCATTGTGGGCAGAACGGGCCGCTTCGTCAGCCTGGTGATTGCCATGAATGCCGCAGTGGCCCGGCAGCCACTGGAAAATTATGTTATGTCCTTTCAATGTGGCGTCATGGTAGAGCTTGCGGATTTCGGCAACGAGTTGTTCGTGTGACCCACGGCGTAGTGCAGTTTGTAGGCCTTGAAGGGCTGCTTTAGAGTCGGTGAAAACTGTCCAGTCATCTGCAGA
Source organism: Amblyomma mixtum (assembly GCF_055824585.1). Lineage (NCBI taxonomy): Eukaryota > Metazoa > Arthropoda > Arachnida > Ixodida > Ixodidae > Amblyomma > Amblyomma mixtum. The sequence continues at coordinate 126,078,215 of NC_143018.1, read as the reverse complement.
TTCCTGACTAATGAACTGAACTGCAGCCCGTAGGGCAGCTAGTTCTGCACCAGTTGAAGAGGTGAGATAGGTAGTCCTCACCTTCATTATAATAGACCTGGCCGGTATCACCACAGACCCAGCAGAGCTTGTTGAAGTCACTGAGCCATCTGTGTAGACATGTATGCGGTGTTTATGGTTAAAATGCAATTGATGCAGTGTCAGTTGCTTGAGAGCAGGCAGTGATAAATCAGACTTCTTATTAATTCCAGGAATAGATAGGTGCACCCGGGGTTCATGGAGACTCCATATGGGTGAGCATGATCTTGATGGGTGGGCGAACTGCGAAGGAAGATAGGCACGGTGAGCTTGAATTACATTTGCAAATGCAGTATGTGGTCTGAGTACGGGAAGAGCTGCAAGATGATGACTCGGAACTCGCGTGAGGTGCTGAATGTGTGTTCTCATGGTTTCAACAGCAATGTATGAAGTAACAGGATGCTCCCCAGCGACAAGAATAGTGGCTGCCGTTGAGGCACATTTAGGTAGCCCAAGGCAGATTCGTAGAGCTTGCGCTTGAACACTTTGAAGTGTCTGAAGGTTTGTCTTTCTGATATTGTTTAAAATGGGAAAGCTATACCGCATGTATCCCAGGAACAGCGAACGGTACAGTTGAAGCATCGAGCGTACAGATGCACCCCAGGACTTTCCCCCGAGGAAGGAGAGAATATGAACAATCGCTGTCAGTTTCTTTCGCATGTCGTAAAGATGGGGACTCCACGAGAGGTTCCTATCGATAACAACGCCAAGGAAGCGATAGTTTTTCTCATAGGGAATGGCGTTGCCATTAATATATATGGGGTAACTCATTTTTTTTCGCGTGAACGCCACGAGGGAACATTTCTCGGTTGAAATATTTAGGCCCTGCTGACGAAGGTATAACGTCAGTATCGTTGCCGCCTTTTGTAGTCTCGCACGAACTTGGGGACGGGTCACGCTTTATGCCCAAATACAGATATCATCGGCGTATATTGAGATCTGGACTGATTGTGGCAATGAGTCAACCAGGCCGACGAGAGCTATGTTGAAAAGAGTTGGGCTCAGCACTCCACCCTGCGGGACTCCGCGGGAATTTAGATGCGAAGAGGTTGGTCCGTCTTCAGTCTGGACAAAACACGACCTCCCTGACAAATAGCTGCGTATCCAGCTGAACATGCGGCCTCCAATCTGAGCAGCTTCTAATGCGTCCAAAATGGCCTGATGCGTTACGTTGTCGTAGGCGCCCTTGATGTCCAAGAATAGCGCCACAGTCAATCTTTTCCAAGTTTTTTTGGTGCTGGACGGACGGTACAAGGTCAACCACATTGTCAATGGAAGAGCGGCCACGTCGAAACCCAGACATAAATGCAGGGTAAATTTGGTATCGCTCCAGGTACCATTCCACGCGTGTTAACAGCATTCTTTCCATGACTTTCCCGACACTGCTGGAGAGTGCAATTGGTCGGTATGCTGAAATGTCGAGTGGTGATTTTCCCGGTTTAAGGAGTGGTACGAGACGACTGGTCTTCCATGCATTAGGAACTATGCCCTCGCCCCATGACTTATTGTATGTGTCCAGAAGAACCCGTCGAGCCTCTTGGCCAAGGTTGGCGAGCGCGGAGTATGTCACACCATCGGGCCCCGGCGATGACGACCTTCTGCAACAAGCCAGCGCAGCGTCAAGTTCCTCCATGGAGAACAAGTTATCCATTCGTGAATCCCGCGAGGGTGGAACATCACTGCAGTGCAGCGTTGTGGATGGGTTCGGTTGGCCTGTTATCCTTGCGCAAAATTCTTCGGCTACCGCGACCTCGCTGCGTTTTTGGTGGAGCGCGAGGGATTTAAACGGGTGGCGCTGTTGAGGGGACGTACGAAGGCCACGGATCACATTCCAAACGCGTGACAAAGGCTTTCGTGGGTCAAGTGTCTCGCAAAATGTTCTCCAACGTTGTGTCTGCAGGGCTTGAATTCTGCGCTGGATTTTCTTCTGCAGGCGTCTTGCATCTCTGAGGTCTAAGCGCGACTTTGTGCGTCGGTATCTGCGCTCTGCCCTGCGCCGTAGTGCCCGCAGTCGTTGTAATTCAATATCAAAGTCGGTGTACTTTGCAGGCGTCCACGGAAATGAGGCAGCCGACGCCGCCGCCCGCGCGCTCTCTCTCCGGACATTTCCCACGGGACCCGACGCCGACCAGGAGTTCGATTACAATCCGATTTACACTTTTAAATAAATATGCGAGTATTAAAAATCCACGCACCAAACTCTTCCCACCCCGTGCAAAGGGCTGGGGAAGGTCAACGAGCGGGTACTACTGCGCCTGCTCACCAACACGATGTTGTGCCCGGCAACTCTACAACATTTCGATCCTCAATTCGACGGGCGGTGCTCACACTGTGGGGAGGTGTCTGACACTTACCACATGGTGTGGACCTGCCAGCAGAACCCATCCCTACCCCCTATCCCAAACCCCACCCGAGAGGACTGGGAGGCGACCCTGTCCGGTTGCTGCACCCTCGAGGCCCAAAGGGCCTTAACGCAGCGCGCCCGGGCTGCGGCAAACGCCAATGGGGTACCTGACTAGGCATCCCACCTAGTGGTTGTAAGGGCGTGACCCTTCAAGTCACGACCCCCAACACCTATCCCTATGATTTAATAAATGTTTTCACCACCACCACCACCACCACCGGGGGCAGCGACCGACGACGGACGGACCCAAAGGCGCCCGTTCGGGGAGACAGGGGGACGGAGCCGAAGGGATTAGCCGTTTTCGTCAAGAGCCGACCACATCGTAGACAGCTCGTCGCCGCAGTTGGGGCCCGCGGCGTCGCAAGGACTACACGGAGCGCCCGTTCGGGGACCAAAAGGAACGGAGCCGAAGGTATTGGCCGTTTCTGTCAAGAGCCGACCACACCGTAGACAGCTCGTCGCCGCAGTTGGGGCCACTTCGTCGCAAGTACCACACGGAGCCACACTGCAGGAATTCGCAACGGAGTTGCAATTTCTCCTCTCCCGTTCCCACGGGTTGGCTCTGCCACGGGGGACTCCGCCAGCAACAATGCCTGTGCGAATGTGATTGGTGCCCATCTTGGGGAAATGTGCCTCGTGTTTGATTGGCCCCCGCCTGATGAAGGGGCGGAACATTAGGGGATTTAAGGACGGTGCTGAGTGCGAAAGGACGCTCTGGGCCTTGTCGAAAAGGCTCATCCAGTCACTCGACGCTATGAACTCTCAACTTTTGATTCTTTGCTCTTCTGTTCATTATGTAAATAAGCGTCCCAAAAAGTGTCATTAAACCCGTTTGTTTTTCGTTTCGCAAACTCCGAAGCTTCCGACTTTCCTCATCCCGGACGAGCCCCCATGGTGATGCAACAACTGGCCACGCTGCCCGAGTTATGACAACTGGTGGCAGCGGTGGGATGCTGCTACACGACCCTTGATAGCCTGTCCTGTAGGAGGGCATAGAGAGCCTCGTTAAATCTCGTACGGTGACCGGTGCCCGGATGCTCTCGTTTGCTGCTCTCGGATGCTCTCGATGAGTGGGATTCAGTGTCCGGATGTTGGCTCTCGGTCTCGGCGTGACGTCACCACACTGCCGACAACGGGAGCTAAAAGCATTTCATGCTTAAAAAAAGGGGACACTGTTTTCTGTTGTGCGAAAGACCACACGACATACATGTAAAGCCTCTCCTTAACAAGCTGCACGAACGTTCTTGCTTGTCTTGTTGGCAGCGTGACTCGCGACGTAAAAGCCAGGGTTTGGAGTTCCGACTGAATATGCGGAGTTTCTTTTCAGCGCAATTCCCTTACTTTGTACACTTACATGTACAAATGACGTTGAGTCATGTAGCGACCATGTAATCACTTGCTTTAAATTCTGCTTTAATCACTTTGCAAATTCTCCGCTTCACGCGCGACGTAGCCACCGTTTCGACCAATCCGTATTTTTCGCTCAAAGCTACGACGCTGCCGGATTTTCTGCAGGCGGGAGCCTTAAAGCTGACGCTTTAAAACGGTCGTCCCAGTTGATTGCCCCGTCTTTAACGCTTAGCTGTATGCGCCCCCCAAGTGGCTTTCTCTGTTTAAAAGCACCAGTGTCTGCGACGTTTCAACACAACGTTGAAATTCGCGCTTGTTGGTTCATACTTCGGAGCAATAGCGCAAAAAAAGACAAGGGACAAAAGAACGAATAGACACACACAGCGCTGTGTGTGTCTACTCGTTCTTTTGTCCCTTGTCCTTTTTTGCGCTATTGCTCCGAAGTTTCAACACAAGTATGTGTTGTTGCGCAAGTACATGACTCCGGCCCTGAAACCGATCTGCGATGGTATCTAATTATAGGCAGGTTGCCTCCTGCGGCCGATTCACTGTGGCACCGGTGCAAAGGAGGCCGTCTGGATGGCTGCTCTGAAGAATGCGCTGAGGCAGTGCTGGCTGATATTCACTTGTTGAGCACACGGAATGGCATCGTTGTCGAATAAATTTTGTGCTCGTTAATTTTTTCTTCCAAGTTAGGCAAACGCAAGTTACGTCACTGCTCCACCGAAATTGAACGGGGGCGAAAAGACCAGTCGGCTGAGTTCCGGCGTTCACTAGCACGCTGCGGAATTACCCACCTGCTTTCGTAATATGTTATGGGTTCGCGTGAACGCAGTTTGGGAGCGTAGCTATTATCGATTTATACCGGATTAAGGTACTCTTCTCCTCTATCGGTTATCTTGCGTTCAGGCGGTTATCAGGTTGTTACCTTGCCTTCAGCTAAGGCAAGATAAACGCTGGTCCTTTAGAGTAACGGAGTGGATTCCAAGAGAAGGCAAGCGTAGCAGGGGGCGGCAGAAAGTTAGGTGGGCGGATGAGATTAAGAAGCTTGTGGGGATACGGGGGCCGCAACTGGCACAGGACACGGTTAATTGGAGAGATATGGGACAGGCGTTTTCCGTGAAGTGGGCGTAGTCAGGCTGATGATGATGATGAGAGCACTCTTCTTGGTGGGCATCAAGATGCAGCACAAATTATGGAATACAAATGTGTCACGGACAAAGACAACAAAATGAAGTTTGTGAAGAAGTTTCTGATCTGTTTGTTCTCTAATCAAGGCTAGAAGGCCATAGCGCATGTCAAATCATGTCTTATTCATTGTAATTTTTATTTCACGCCGAATTTCAGCACTTCATGTTGTCACAAATGCCTAATATGAAGCCATTAAGAGAAACAGAAGGGAATAAATAACACAGAACGGACGAAAAACTATTGCCTGGTTGCGGGAAGAGAACGACGAAATGCGCTTATTTGCGCAGGATCAACCAGGTGTCGGGGATTTGACTCGCCGCCGCGATGGCTAATGGCTATGGCACAGCAACTGCGCAGCCACACCTGCGGAGGAACGAGTGCGACACCGTAGAATGCAGAAGCCGAGTAGACCTTCATCAGAGCTGTGTCTGGTACTTCGTTAAGGCGAGGTCTTAGCTACCATGGATTCTCCTAGCCCTGGTCTGCGTACACTTTGTCGATGCGTTTCCCAGAACAGTTAACAGCCGACGATCACAATCAAAACGACTAACAGTTGGTCGGTGCTCTGCACCTGGCTGTGGCTGGAGTCCATACGCCGGTGGTTGCCAAGGAAGCTGTGCTAATCTGAATAACTTATGAACTCATGCTTGCTACTCTAAATTAGCGGACAAATGTCAAAACATTGTGGGCGCTTTCAGTACACGAGGTCGCATGACAAATATTGCTCACTGTATCGCCTCTTATCTTATCTTTCTCCGTTTTCAGAGCGCTAGCACTAGATGAGTCCCTAGCGAAAAAGCCGTTATGTCCCTGTCGCGCCAGCTGCAGCCGCGTAGAGAGAGGGTGCGAAGTGGGTGAAGCGTTTGCGTCCACATGCAGATGCCAGAAAGAAGCGGCGAAGAGTGAAATCGCTGAAGGAACGTGCAGTGAGGAAACGGTAAACGGTGGATGAAGCCGGTCCTTCGATACATTCCGAAGCCGAACGACATGCACGTCAAGCTGAACGGCAACGCAAAAGAAGAGAGCGGCAACGTGAGTTTAACCGACCCAGTGCAGCGAGATAACAAGGGCAAGCAAGCGGCGAAGACAGTGTAACCTTGCTCAATCGGATGCGCAAACAGATGCAGAGAGAGAAACGCCAGGTAGAGCGAGATAGTACATGCGAATGTGGAGATCGGCGGAGGAACGTGAAGTACAGCGGCGATACAAGTGGCTTCAGGGGCTGCCGAACAGGCACGATGGCTGGAATCGCAGCGAGCAGCTCAGGAGGCTTATCGCAATGGGAAAGCCGATAAACGACATGAAAAATATATGAGAACAACTCTAACTTTCAAGCTTATAAAAAGCGAAACAAACATAAACAGAGTTAAACATCGGAAAGCGTGCGGGCGTACATAGGTAGCATTTAGTTTGGCCAGGAAAACCGGCTCCAATTTTCTTTTGTCCTTTCTTGTTCTCCTCCCCACTCTCTCCTCTCTGTGCTGAGTAGCAAGCAGTCCAGAGATTGTTATTTCGTCTGACCTCTTAACCCTTCCGCTAATTAAACCTCTTCCTCTCTCTCTCTCTCTCTCTCCCTTTTCACTTCCAGCTCATATGTCCAACTCCTATAACGGTGTCTAACTTAGGCTTTCTCTAAGGATAAAATATACTTCCAAAGTTCTTCTTCTTCACATTTCTAATTCTTGTGATTATGAAGCCTGGGCAATATAATTCTCTGGAAGTCTTCACAGACTTCCATAAGACAAGCGGCAATAAAGCAGCCACATGCGACTGAGTCCTATCAAAATCTGGCATAGTCTTTGTGGCCGATGGCTTTTCGTCTACCATAAAAAAGACACGAAGGCCAGAAATATTCTCTCCAGCTCTGCCCGGCTTTCATGTGGTCCATCAGCATGGTCCTGACTAGCGTTGGTCGAACACCGGGAGCGATAAAAGCCTCCCCACACCTCGGCCAAGAGCTATCAACGGGCGCCGATATTGGCTGCCGTTTCTATACCTGGGTGTTCAATCCCCTCCTCTTCGATTCTGCATAGTTTCTGGCTGAACGGAGGCATCGAGGTGGGGCGGTGGCCGAGGACGGGTGATAGTGCAGCATTAGAGTCTCCGCGGTGGTCACATAAAGAAGGCGCTCGTGCACTGGGCTCACGTGAAGGCAGAGCCTTTCTTCGTAATTTATTGCCTGTCAGCATTTAGTAAAGGAGGCTAACTATGGGGGCTTTCGATGAAAATGACCCTCGGCCGGGCGCGCCCCGCAATTCCGGTTATGGCGGTGATTCACGACCACCAGTTTTATAGACGCTCAGCTTCGACTGTCATTTACGCGGCTTCTTTAAAGCAGTGTGAAGCCAAAAGGTAACAAACATTGGAGTAAGGATGGATTTTCCAAAAAGCAGCAACGAAAAGGTCAACAATTTCAATTCAATTCAATTCTTTTTATTATCATTTCTTCAGCACAGTACATAACATCACTGTCTGGATCCTTAGCCAAAGGCTAGTTATGGATCCATGCAATAAAAGCAAAGATATTAGTGAGGACAAATGCTCTCTATCTGCATGCCAAAATAATACACATAAGAATGGTGGAAAAATGCAAAGCGTACAAGCAAGAGGGTTCAAATTACAGAAATACAAGAGGGCTCACTACAAAAAAAATAGAAGAGTGTGCAAAAAAAACATGAAGGCAGGAACAGCATTCTTTATACAAAATAAATGCAGTTGCCTTAGAAGTGATTATTCAATGACATATAAATGGCAAACCCAACATAGACACTACAGAGAATAATAAGAAACAATCACAAAGCGATTTGCATTGTAAATCAGGTAATTATTTGTGACAGAAAAAAGGTCTTCAGTGAAATATAAGGATTAGACGTTGCAAAGACTGCACAGGGGATTTTATTCCAAGTTTTTACCCCTTGATACTCGAAGCGGCGCTGGCCATAGTCATTGCGAGATGTAGGAACCAGAAATCTTCCCTGTGCTGCTGAACGGCTGTTAGTTGGGGCTCTATGGAATGTGTTCAAAGGAAAGGGGGAGGTGCCGGAGAGGACTCTTAGTACGAGTAGTGCAACGCGAAAATCTCGAAGCTGCAATGCCGGCATTATTTGGAGTCTAAAAAACAAAGGGCGAGAAGGCGTATACGGTGTTGTGCAAGTCATTATTCTCAGTGCCCGCTTCTGCATGCAGGCGTAAAACAGGTTCAATGTAAGTGATGTAAGTGAACCCCCATGATTCTATACAGTAAGTTAATTGGGATTGGAAAAAGCTAAAGTATATTGTTTTTAGTGTGTGTATTTCGAAATGTCGCCGAGCTTTGGCCAGAACGAAACATGCATAAGATAGTTTGCTGCGCAATTTTTCGATATGCGGTTTCCAGTTTAATGCAGCGTCTAAGGTTACACCCAAGTACTGAATAGTTTTAACTTCTTCAATTTCTTTATCTCCTATCGATATTGCGGAGCAGGTATTCTGGTATTTTTTATAAGGGGATGCAAATATAACATATTTAGTCTTGCCTATGTTCAAAGTGAGTCTATTTGTTAAAAACCATTTATTGACTCTCTGAAGTTCTGAGTTTAAGATATGCTTGGCTGTTTCAACGGAGTTAGAAGTCACCAACAATGAGGTATCGTCGGCGTACATAATGGCACGGGTATTTATTAGGCAATCGGGTAAGTTGTTTATGTAGAGTGTAAAAAGTATAGGCCCCAGTACTGAGCCCTGCGGAACACCTACGGAAATAGAACGCGAACTTGACGCGTGTTCCTCAATAATAACACACTGCCGTCGCCCAGTTAAATAGCTTCTAAAGAAATCGGGTGATACACCTCTGAACCCATATCGTTCTAGTTTCTTGCATAAAATATCGAGATCCACAGTGTCGAATGCCTTCTTAATATCCAGGAATACACCAACAGAAATATTGTTATTATTGAGTGCTTCATTGATTGAGTCAGTTATAGAAAGCACAGCCGTGGTGGTCGATCTAAATTTCTGAAAACCATGTTGGGACGTTGACAGAATTGCATTTTTAGTCAGGAATTGCGTAATTCTTTTAGCCAATAGTTTTTCGAAGAGAGTGTTGATACAGCTAAGGATTGAGATCGGGCTATAGTTTCCGAGTTCATTAGGATTCCCACTTTTGTAGATAGGGACTACCTTGGCGAGCTTCAAAATATCAGGATAGATGCCGGACAGAAACGCTTTATTAAATAAAGAGGCTAAGGTGGCAGCTAGGACGCCACGGTTGTTTTTAATTATGGAAACCGGAATACCATCGAGACCCGTGGCCTTAGTGGCATCCATTGAATTAAGTGCACTCATTACTTCGTCACTGCTTATTTCTATAAAACCGAAGGTCTTTTCAAGATACTCAGGCAGAGAAGGTTCGTCTGTGAGACCCATACTTAAACCTAAAGCAGCACCCACTGAGCAGAAATGATCGTTAAACTGATCTGATAGCAGGTGTTTATCTGCGGAAAGGGCCAGGTCAGGAAGTATTCGGTTTGATGAAGTAGGCTGAATTATCGAGTTCACTGTAGCCCAGAGTTTCTTAGAATTGCCGGCGCATGCGTTTATTTGGTTACTAAAATATAGCTTCTTCTGTACACGCATGGTAGCAACAGCTTTATTTCTATGAATCTTATACTGAGCACTATAATATGCGTTCCCTCTGTTTTGTTTCATTTTGGTGTGCCAGTGATCGCGCGTTTTTATCATGTTTAGCACAGCTTCTGTCATCCAAGGGCACACTGGATGTGTATAGTACGTTTTTTTCTGCGTAAAACTACAATCATTTATCAAAGCTTTAATTCTATCGACAAGGCTGCAGCAGTGTTCATTGGCATTCATATCGGCGAGGTCTGCAAAGCTAATTTCAGAGAGCCTGAGTGCGCATTTTTGATAGTCAGTTTTCTTCCTATGTTCGCACGTGCTGTCAGAAGTTCTACGGCTATCTCTATCGTCTCGCGGTATAAGAAGGCAATCGCGAAGTGATCTGCCACTGCTGTATCATATGCCCCAGCCAAATAACTAGGTGGCACGAAATTGCATAGAACATGGTCGAGGCATGTCGAGCTGGAACCTGCGATTCGGGTCGGAGTAGAGATAAGATTCGTAAATCCATATGAAAATAACAGGTCAGTGTATTCACTGTGGTTGGCACCTAAAGTATCAATATTAGTATCGCCGACGATGATTGCTTTTTTGTTCATATCGGTTACGTGTATAAAAACAGATTCAAGATCATTCACAAACTTACTGCGATCTGCGTGGGGGGCTCTATAAACAACACCAACCATGACACCTTCAAGTTCAACAAATAGAAATTCCGAACTGCTACTGACGGATGCGTTAAGAAACGAACATTCGCAGTGTACAAGGGCCCTTTTAATGTACAAACCTACCCCTCCTCCTCGATTGTTCGAAATGCGGGGACGGGATAGAAATACATAATTGGGAATGTTATAGCTTTCACCGGGCATCAGCCAGGTTTCCGTAATGGCTATAACATCGTAAAGAAAGCTGTGCTCTGCTAGAAACGTACAAAGGCCGTCAAAATTTCTAGCTATGCTCCTTACATTGCAATGCAGTATGGTGCGTGATTCATTTGACGTGAAAAATTTATGAGTGGTTCGTACAGTCAACATTTTGAGTGAACTAGACTATAAGGCCGAGGTCGGCCTCTGTAGAAATTCGGATCACGTCCGAGTTGTCTGCTTTTCGCGCCAAGATCCGGCCACGAGATACCCATACATACTTCCAGTTGTGAAGTTTCTTCGCCGCTATAGCCCTAGCAAGCAACACTTTATACTCTGGGCAAAGATGTTCGTTTACGAACACGGATGTTGATCCAGAAATGCCAAGGTCCGATGTGATTAAGCGAGTTTTTTTTTGCCGATTCGAGCAGTTTATCACGGGCATCACTTGACCTGAACTTAACGATGATATTTGATTTGTTCCTGTCTTTTGTTGGCACTCGATGCACGAGGTCAATATCGTTCACCGTTATTTCTGCTCCAACCTTCGTGGCAAGAGCGGAGACAATGCCTGTCAGTGACTCGCTGTCAGTAGTAGGGATGCCTTTTAACTCAAGGTTATTTATTCGACTGTACTGCTGAAGTTCAGTTAGCTCTGCTCTAGTACGCTGCAGCTGTTTCGAAAGTTCACTGTTTTCATGCTTTAGATAATTCTGCTCTTCCTTAAGCTCGCTTATCTCCCGACGAGACTCGGCCAGTTCTTTCTTAAATTCTTCAAAACTTTCATTCATAAATTCGACTGATCCCCGCGGGGTGCCAAGCTCATGGTTCAGGTTCTTTCCCAAGGCTTCCAACTTGCTATTAAGCTTCACAAGAAAACTTCCAACTTCTTTCACAGTAGTTGGAGCCTTGTCGAATAGCTTTTCACTCTTTTCTTTCGTGTTAGACGGGGTACCGGACCCTTCATCATCACTCATTGCTTCAGGACGACCCAGGCACAAACTATAAAATGTGTGTACAAGTAAAGAGTATTACAGACCTGTAATACGAAAAGTAGGATGAGCGTCGGGCCGATGCGTTCGTGCCTGGATCGTCCTCAGCAATGGTTCGTCCAGGGCCAAGAGTTCAGCTTTTATACGCCCCGCTGCATCAGTGCGCCACAGTTGGAGAGCTGGAGTATGCGCACATGCGCCGACGCAGTAACCACTGGGCCCGGTGTGACGAAGTTAGTAGAAGCCAGCAAGTTGCGTTGGCAATCGTTGGCACGTGTTGGCGAACCGGGAAGCCGCGACGGTGATCCAGACAGCCGGGCCAACTGTAATACGAAAAGTAGGATGAGCGTCGGGCCGATGCGTTCGTGCCTGAATCGTCCTCAGAAACGCTGCACTATCAGCATCGAATATAAAACATGACCGGCTTTACTAGTCAGACTTTCACTGGCTGCGTGATTGAAAAGAAAGAGAAAAGAAAGAGAGGATATGAAAAATTCGAGGATCATTTAAAATAAACCCTGACTGCCTGTGGCAAACTTCTAATTTACAAATACAGGCGCACCGGTTATACTCTGGCGGAGGAAGCATCTTACCAGAAACTCGCTCCCCCAAAGCTCTAATTCCTCTAAAGGCTCATTATAGCAAATATATATTAACCGCATAAAAGCAATTTCGTCACAGTTCTCTTATCCGTGCCTTTTTCAAAGCGGTTTCTCCAGCTCACCAGCGTGACCATCCACCGCAAGCGAAGTTTTCGTCTCTCTTTCCTTCTCAAAGGGGAGGCACGAAGCTGAGTGCCAAGCCTACAGAAAGCACCATACAGCGCTGTTCCGCCTTTGCAGGTGTGCACAGTAAAACTATCGCCCGTACACGTCGTATGACAACAGGAAGACGCGCACTGCTGTGTGCTATGCGCCATCACCGCAGCAGCCGTGGAGACGCAGCAACAGGTCAGTAACAGGGCTCAAATTCACTCTGGGCGCGAAAGGACCATGGGAGTGCAGTGAAGCGGAAATACAAAAGACAACAAGCAGAATGAACGATATGAGACTACGACCAGCAATGTGCAGGCCTCGGACAACCGCAGGTGTCTGTGCTGAGTCATGTTCGAAGCTTTCACTGCAATACAAAAGAGCTTCTACATGGAGAGAAACTGCTGTGCTTGCCCCTTCATGCGCGAAAACGGACAGCACAGAACGGAAGCAGAGCTGTACAGGGCAAGCGACCATACACCAGGGCAGTGTGTCACCGATCGGTCACGGCGATCGACCAATTAAGCTTCTTTAATAGTCTTACGGTCACGCGGATGCACCTTTTCTAGTGCTTGTGTAGACCGGAAGGTTGGATATGTCGAGAGGAAGCGCACGTAAGCTTCTGTTTTTATTTCTACCTCCTTTTGCAGCACGCATGACGCTACAACAGTCTGAAGTGAAGGTCATTGTATGGTACGGTATGGTATGGTATGGTATGGTATGGGTACGCGCAGAGTTTAAGCCCCAAGAATTCGACAGCTCCGGTCTAATTTCGACCACGTCAGGTTCTTCGCTGTGCACAGACACTGACATTGATAATCACTGGGGTGTTATTGCATGTAGCCTCATACGAATGCCTCCCCCGAAGCCGGAGAACCACGACAGTTATATCCGCGAGACTTAACTGGGTTTAGTTAATAGCCGTGTTCGATCCAAGTTAAGGACCCTTTGATGCCAGCTATCATCTTGAAAAACCACCTCCAGAGAGTAGATAACCAGGATGTACGAGGGGGTACCCAAAAGAAACCGGACTTATTTTTGTTTGAACTTATTTGTTCACATTTTAAGCACAGACCTTCAAACTCCTTCAAAGTATTCCCCACTTGCAATGATACGCTTGTCGAATCTTTCATTCCATTTTTCAAAACATTGTTTAAATTCATCTTTTGTGATGCTTGACAGTGCCTCCGTCGTTTTTTTCTTCACCTCAGCAACATCAGCGAAACGCTTTCCATTCACCTATTTTTTCATTCTAGGAAACAAAGAAAGTAGCACGGGGCAAGGTCGGGAGAGTATGAGGGTTGAGGAATAGGGGTCATGCCATTTTTGGTCCAAAATTGTCGTAGAGACAGGGCTGTGTGAGCAGGGGCATTGCCATGATGGAAAAACCAGTCACCCGACCGCCACAAATCTGGCCGCTTCCACCGCACACTGTTGCCCAATCTTTTCAAAACATCCAAGTAGAAAGCCTGGCTGTCTGACCCTGCGGAACAAATTCTCAATGGACGACTCCTCTCACGTCGAAAAAACAAATCAGCATTGTTTTAAGGTTTGGTTTCACCTGACGAGTTTTCTTGAGGCGAGGTGAATTTGAAGTTTTCCATTGGCATGACTGCTTCTTTGATTCAGGATTCGATTCAGGAACATTTGAGTTGTCCCCGTAGCATCGTCCTTGTACGTCTTTCTTAATATTTCAAGAGTTTTCATTCAACTTTTTCCGAGCAGAAATCAGAATTTCACCGGCGCACGCTGTTCACGAAACTCGGCCACTGCAAAAAACGACATTCACACAAAACAGTCGTCAATCTAAAACTCTGCCTAAACTAGTCTGACCTCCTTCAACGACGGCACTCGGCTTACTGACTCTGGAATGTTCGTTCTATGCACTCCTAGTGGCAAAACGCGGTACCACAGAAGCTTTGCCGACCAAAAAATTTAGTCCGGTTTTTTTGGGTACCCCCTCGTAAATCAACTGCTCCTGCAGATCCAATAATTTATTTCAAGTCCGAGTTGAATTTAGTTCGACCTATTTCATTCAGAATACAATAACCAACTTTCCTGAGAGAAGCCATCCTCGAAATTTATCTCTTTGTGGATAGGGAACCTGAATTCATCTCATCTATACGCCCCGACTAACCTCGTCTTTCTTGGCGCATCCTCATGGTGCTGAAGCAGTAGTGTTGCAATCTAGGCATTTCGCATCGACGGCTTATTGGGCGCACGCTGCGCACTCAAGAACTCATGTGCGCTCTATCTAGATGAGAACTGTTAAGATGTCTAGACGCAGAAGCAAGAAAGAATCTTGGCTTCTGCCTTACACAGTGTACTGTTGCCTTTCCTCTTTCTTGTCCTCTTTTTGAAACCGTTGCGATTACGGGGTGCAATAAATGTTTAGAATTCCCCTGCTAACTGTCGAAAACAACTGCGAAAGACAATGTTACCGCCTAGGAGATTTAGCATCACACTTTATTTTAAATTACGAGGGCCCTACTGCTAAAGTAAGACTCATGAGGAAGTGCTGTCGAAAAATTAACCCCTCTCCCCCACCACCCGTGGAAAAAAAGACGAGAAAAAAGGTGAACTGCGGGCAGCTACGCCATCGCGAAACTAGCTAAAAGTCGAATCCAAGCAGTGTCGTAAAAAAAGTCTTTATTTGATGAGCGACTTGGTGTTACTTCCACGTGGTTGCCGAAACTTTCTGATGAATGCTGGAGAGAGCTGCTTAGCCCCGACGTTGCTAAGCGGATGCACATCCAGAGAGATTTGTGCTGAAAATTATTGAGCAGCGTATCAGAAAATTGCAGCAGTGAACACCACGACGAAATCTGCGCTCTGAACCGCTTGCGCAGTGAGCGAGAGCGGCACTACAAACCTTCGCCGCTCCATGCACAACGCTGCTTACGAAAAAAGACCAGGGTCCTTGGAAATTCAAGGATATTTGCCGGGCCCTATCAGTGTGGACGTAAATGAAATGGCCCTTATCTATGCCCGTAGGCAATATCGAGTTTGCTTTTAATATTCTTCGGCAACCATGAAGGACGTATTTTAACTAAAGTGCAGCGAAACGGCTTCTTTCGACTTGGTGTCACGGCATTCACTCCCTTTTGCTAGAATTCTGCGCACTCTTCTCACTGTTGCGACAGTGCCGTCCCTTGAGTTGAAAAGAATTTGGCTGCTTCCTCTCCCGATTTCCATAGGAATAGTGAGCAGACTGGTCTATATACCGTACTCATAATTCCAAACAGCGCAGCAAACAAGGACAGAAGGAAGAATTAGACAGGACTGGCGCTGATCTCAACTGAATTTTATCACAGGAAGGGAAGAATATATACGGCATAAATATTTTTTTGCAAAATTTGTGCCGCATCTTTTCTTCCCTTCCTGCGATAAAGTTCAGTTCATGTCAGCGCCTGTCCTTTCTAAGCCTCCCTTTTGTCTGTGTTTGCGGCGCTGTTGTGAATCATGAATGTGTACCAACTCGCCCAACTTTCTTAACATCAGGTACCACAAAGCTATAACCCTGTGGCGGCGATGAGAGCGAGAGGGGATGACGGAAGCTCTTCAAGCATATTAGGACACCACGCAAGGCTCCAGGAGTCCTCTAAACAGCTCCTGTCTCAACTTACTGATTTACCGTAACGAAAACTGGCCTGGTACGTTCTTCTTTTAAATTATTTTATTATGAAGCACCTAGTTCGCACTTAAAAAGATCTGCTGGATGCAGAATTTTCTGCCAGCAGAGCGATCCCAGCACAATATTGAAGAGCGGGCATCGGCTGAAGGTTGCTTTGTAAAGCCTTCCCGTTCACCCTTACAAAATACCAGGCCACTACACAGCTGCTACACGCTTTCTCGTGAAGACTTTATCATTTTTGCTTCCAATAAATGCTGTTCCGTTCCTTCAGATTGGTTGCCTGTGTACCCACAGCCAAACTAAAGCACTGTTAAACTACGCTGCCGCCTCATTTAAGACACCACGTTTCAGCAGTTTTCAACAATGCTTTCAAGGTGGGTTGACAACAGACTGTGTTTTCTTCGAGTGACGAAGCTGTGCAATTCTTTCATTCGTCTTACTTAAAAGGCTCTTCACGCGACTAAAATAATGTAATCTGTCTGCAGGCAGATGCCTCACGACTCACGAAATGGTGTATGATACTTAACTTTTTGTAAAAACCCGATTAACTAATTGTCCAAAATACCGATACTCCGCTAACTTGGAGCATATGAGCATATGGTGCTTACGCAAAGGTGTGGAAACAGACCTTCTTCCTCCGATATCACGGCACCAAAAGAATTTTTTCGGACAAGCTAAACCTCGGATGCCAGCATGAGCGACGACGAGCGCCACTACCCTTCGCGCTGGAGCCTCGCGCGTTTGCTACGGGGCCTTACCACCGAGCGCTCCTGCACGGTAGACGCGTTCCCAGGATGCTGACCAGCTAGTCTTATGGAACAGAACATAGCGGGCGACGCGGCTGGTCCTGAAAGAGTTCGAGCTGGGGACACTCAGTCTGCGCTCATATGATGACAGGGTTGACTACGGGGCCAGCTACGGTGGTTGCGGCAATGTAAACGACGGTGCCTTCCTCTAACTTGGCTGCCTCTACAACACCGTTGCATGCATGAAGTCCGGCTGTACGACCGAGTCCACACTGATCGGCTCTCCTTCATGTCGTCTATCGTCAGTGGATCGGCGCCAGACCTGAAAAGCATCGTACTGCATCCCCGCCGCGGACTTCAGACGGAGCGGTTATCTCAGAGCCTTTGGACCAGCGCAGTACCTGCACAGCCTAGAGCTCATCAACATCTATGTCAGCGACGCTCTTGCGACCAAGGTGGCCGAAGTGCTGAGGGGAAACGCATCGACCCTCCACAGCGTCAAGTTGGTCGCAAACAAACTGTCTCCAGAATCTGCCGGCGTCCTGCTCCTGGCATTAGTCTCATATAAGCGACTGGAAGACTTAATCCTCCAGGACAGCAAAACGTCGTCCACCTGCGATTCCGTGGCAGACGTCTTATGGAACAGCAGATTGATTCAGAAGTGGAGGGAGGGTGTGCCTTCATTATTTGATCTCTTTGCTGCATTACGAGGCATTCTATCACATAGCACCTGGAACTTGTAGAAACATCCATTGATGGCACAATTGCAGAGGCACCGGCACAGTTCTTGACTGGGCATCGCTAAGTGCAAACATTCGCTGCTGAACTGCAGTTTTGATATCAGAGAAGCGGCATATATTGCCGAAACACTATCTGAAAACAGCACTTTGGAGCATCTCAACGTGCATAACTGTTCCCTTAAAACAGAAATCCTCAGCAGGTCGCGCTCTGCGCTTCCTGTCAACACCACTCTGAGGAGCCTCGTTCTGCCAGAAATCAGCAGCGGGTCGCTTTTTATACAGCAAGGAAATCGCATCCTCGAGCTGCTCAGGCTGGAGTCTTATGAAAACGTAGACGGCCCCACTTTTGACCGAGGTCTTTGATGCCCTGGCGCTTTACCCACGCATGGGGAAGCTTTAGCCAGTCATCTCTCGACTGACCTTCAAGAATGCTGAGGCGCTGTCTGTCCTGGTTTCCCAGTGCAAGAGAAGCCTGGTTGAGCTGGACATCTTAACCATTGTCAACATGTCAAACACAGTCCTCAGTGTGCTTCACAAGATGGTGACCACGAATGTCTCCCTGTCAAGGTGTCAGGTGTTCTGCCTGGAAAGACGGGCTGCAGGCTAATGCAGCCATGGAGGATGCGAAGGAGCGCAACCAGGGCCTCCTCAAGAGGACAACACAGTTCGTGCTTAGCATCGATGGAGGGCCAGCAAGGTCTGCTGAACAACAGTGCACTGGCGCGTTCAAGGAATCGTGTGGTGCGGCATCGTTGCGGGAACACCTGGTGGTGCTACCCGGAAAACCTGGACTTCAGGTGTCCCTAGATGTGAATCTGCAGCACAACTATAAACGTGGTCATCGCTCGTGTCAAGCGCACGGCGGTTATTTGCGAGGGCGACAGCAGCATACAGCTGGATGGACTCAATGCTGAATGTTGACATACCATTGCGCAGTACCTGAAGCTGAGTGATGTGGCCCTGTAATTGCTTACCTATTACGGGGACATTAGAAGACATTTCAGTCATCGTTGTATGTGTGTGTGCTTGCGTGCGTTCTACTGTCAGTAACGCACCTTGTCGGCGTTTACAGCCAACACAGATTTGTTCACTCGTTTCCTTGGCATCTTGGTTTCGTTTCTTTGGCTTGGCTTTTGTCTAGCCCTGGTTCGCAACCAGGTGAACAAGGTCAACTTCAAACGAAACGTCGTTCTCCTGTAAGATGCCTTGTGCGCGGCCTAGGGTCCAAGGGCGTCATAATGGCTAAGACGCCACTGTAAAAGATGTTTGTCGCTTCTCGGCTTTCGCATGCTGGCGCTTCGCCGCTGCGTAAGCTCTAGCTCGCTGCTGCTTCGTCCTGACGGGCGTGGCGCCGTGCAAAATTGTCCCACAGAGCGATCGGCAATGCCACGGCGCAACTTTTTCGTGGCAGGGTTGTGGCGACCATGTTTTGGCAATCACAGTAGTTTACAATTTCTTCGCGTTTCGCCGGTTCCCACTCTGCATAATCGGTTTCCACTATGTGACGACTGTTCTGAGGACCAAACACAATGACTGCTTCGTCAGCAGCAGTGTCTAAATCAGTATGCAACGTGCAAAGTTGGCTCGCAATTCTGAAGGGCGTTTCATACGGATATACGGGACCTAAGCATGCTAATCAAGGTGTGTAGTCTGCTAGTGGATAAAAAAAAAATCTCCAATTTCAGGGCGGGCCCCCCTAGCCCCTTTCTCCCCCCCTTCCCCCCTAGGTGACCTGGAACCCACCCTCCACTTATGTCATTGAGAATCAACATTTTTAAAGGTTAGTTTTTCATAGTGCATGCGTTCCTCAGTTTCACGCTGTCTACAGTGCAGACCTTTGTAGCGCGCCAAGATGCTGTGCGGTTATCACGGTGTGTTTATCTTTTGATCACAGCTCCTGCGTGGGTGGCGCACTTGACGAATTTGGAAGAACGCCGATTCGCTGAACACCTTTGACTGGAGCAAAGATAGTGGTGGCGGATTGCTCGGCGCGCGGCTGCGCCAGTGTATGCTTAAAAAGCCGGGCACTGCTTCAACCAGAGCACTATAAAGCAGCCTCTACACAGTAATGCTGCGGAGGAAGCAGGACTTTGAGACCCACACGCGACTTGGCAAGCTAGAGATCGGGAGCGAAAAGTCATAATCCCTCTCACACCACAGCTAACGCTTAACGCTTTCAGGCACAATTTTTGTTTTATTGAAATCAGTAGTATATTCAGGTCTCAAGAAAGGGAGTTTGTTAAATTTTGAGTGCGAAAGACCAGCCGGTAAGTTTTTACAACGATATGGAGAATTGCGTACAAAATGTCAGGTTTGTTAGAAATAGTAAAATCGAAATGTTCCGATGTCTCAGGTAAGCGCCCTAGGAATCATGGAATTATTTTGCGTTTCGAAGATGCACACTGCGCCGAAAATTGATCAAAAACAATCACTTTCCACTTGCAACAAGATCTGTCTGCACAAAAATGGGGGACAGAGTGCTACCTAGCTCACTGTTGAGTGAAATATGTACTGCGTTCGCTACATGGCACAAAAAAAAATTATTTGCTACAAGAAGGGTGCTCAATTCGACTGGAACAATGAAATCACTGCTAGGTGCACCAGCCTCAGAAAAAGCTGTGTGTTTTTTTTAAACGTCTTTATTTCTGCATTTAGTAGGCCGGTACCTCGGCAGAACTAAGGTGCTTCATGGAGGTTGGGGTGGGGGAGTGGTTAAGGGTGGGGGTGAGGGTGGCGGTGGGGGTGGAGGTCGGAATATGGGTGGTGAACCGGTGTCCGCTTCTTCCTCGAGGTAGTGTAGTCCCGAGGTCGGCTCCGCGAAGTAATGGCCTGGCCCTTTATCTTCCTTGAAGAAAGAAAGAAAAGTTCGCCAGAGCCGGAGTGCATCTGATGGCCCGATGTGCGATGGCGGATCGACCCATTCCTGCAGGGTTCCAGGTCGAAGACCGCCCAGGGACTTGAGTGCTCTCTCCCGTACTGCGTCAAATGTAGGGCAGCTCCACAGGAGATGTTCGGCCGTGCCTCTGGCAGGGCACGTCAGGCACTGAGTAGTCGGGTATGAGCGCAGGTTTATGAGATGCAACTTCGCTGGTGATAGAAGCTGGCCGGTCTAGGCTCGGCGAAGGAGCACTGCCTACACTCTCCGGAATGCGCTATGTGGACGGCGGTATAGTTACTCAGGGTTGGCCAAGTGCTGGAGTATGCTGCGACGATAGCGTTGTGCGCGATGCCACGTCTCCGCCCTATCCATATGGGGTGACGACGGGTGCGCAACGTCTTCAGGGTGCCAAGAAGCGGAAACGAATGTGGATCCAGGCAAAGGTGCGGAAAAAGCTGCTGCGAACGCTGCCTGGTGTGCCTTTTCGTTTCCAGTGACTCCTTCGTGTGCAGGAAATCCATTTGATAATTATGGTGTAGCCCTCCTGTCGCAGGCGACGGGCTTCTGCTCGAGTTGTATTATGAACGGCATAGTCAGCTCCCCCTGCGCGGCAGGCGGTGTGCGCTGCTTGTGAATCTGTGTAAACATGGTAGGTGCAAGGAGCCGGATCTTGTCTTTCTACTATTCGAGTAATGACAAGTCGTATGGCAATGAGTTTGGGATTGGTGACGGTGTGTTCCTCGGAAAGCCGTTGAACTACAGAGCTATCTGACACAGAGTCGTGACAAGCTATAGCGGCGCAGTGTTGAAACTGAGTGGCGTGTGTGTATTGTTGGATGGCTCCTTCCTGAGCTAGCTTGTATGGTGTCTTCTCGTGTCGATTGGCGGCAGCTTTGCGCCTTTGAGAATTATCCGAACTCATATTCTTTGGTAATGGCATACCATCTACTAAGTTGATCAGTTCCCATGGTGGGGCAGCGTACGAAAGTGGCTCTAAATTGTCAACGTTGTAGCCTAATGCCCGCAGGATCTGTCGGCCAGCCACCGTTGTGGAGAGACGGACTCGCTGGGCTAGCGATTGCTGCTCTGCCAGATCCTGCAGAGCATTGATTTTGCTGCATGCGTGTAGGTTCACTACTTCATTTCATTTCATTTTAATACCTTAAAGACCCACTGAGGGTATTACATAAGGGGTGGGTACAAATAGTCAAATGAACAAGTGTTATGTTGAAAAATGGTTGGTAACAGCTTCGGCGAATGTGGATGGGCATGAGATGGTAGCGATGTCATTGGAGAGGTCGTTCCAGTCTACATAAACAGGGTGAAAAAAAAGAACGGCACAGGTAACAGTACGGGCACGTGGGCGAAACACTTGGAAAGGATGACGAATGTGGTGGGATATGCCGGCTGGTGGGGCAATGTAGGGAGTGCTAAAAACTTTGAAAAATTCCAGATCATCCAATGGAACTGCAGGGGTTTCAGATCTTGGAAAAAGCGGTCACACCTCCAGCTTTACCTGCAGTCCCTAGGTGACATGCCGGCGCTCATTGCCCTGCAGGAGCCCGGCATAGACGCTAAATTATCAGGCTACAGCACCTTTCAGGGGGGCCCCTCTACTTGCATCCTGGTGAATAAGGCTTACACCGTGGTTCAGGTCGACTTAGACTTGAGTACCGAGCAAGAATATACAATGGTCCGAGTACTGCCTCTCAGACGCCGCGACCCGTAAATACATATCCTCAACATATACTGCCCTCCGCGTAAGCCGCGCGTAACTTTTAATGAAATATTCCTTCGCGCGATAAAATTGGCAGCCAAAGAGCCTCTAGTGATCGTTGGAGACTTCAATGCTCCCAGCCTTCGTTGGGGCTACCACTTCGAACAGGCAAGAGGACGTAAGCTGGCGGAGCTCATCTCCACCCTCAGCCTCACGTTGCTCACGGACCCGGCGTATCCCACTCGAGTGGGGAATTCGGTAACCCGCGACACGTGTCCAGACCTTTCTCTCGTTAAAAATGGTACAGCGGCTGCCTGGGAGAACTTGGGAGATTCTCTAGGCAGCGATCACCTCCTTCTCCGGATTACACTCGAGGCAAAGGCAGCGCGCAAAAAATGGGGTCAGGCCAAGCTGACCGATTGGCACAAATTCCGGAATCCCACTATCCCTCCTGTACTATTTTCCGGCGGCTACGCGGAGTGGGCTAACCACATATACAACATTCAGAAACAACACGTCACAACACTACAAACCACCGAAGAGATCCCCGCAGTGGACACCCACCTCCTGCATTTGTGGGAGGCGCGCCGGAGCTTAACTAAACGATGGAAAAAGCAGAAAACTAATTGCAAATTACGCGACCGCATAGCCAAACTCACAGAGCAGGCGGCAGCGTATGCTGCCGAGCTCTCAGATTCATATTGGATAGCACGCTGCGACGCCGCAGCTCATCAGATGAGCTCGAAGGGGACGTGGCGTCTCTTTCGCAGTCTAATCGACCCCTCCCAAACGAGAGGGGAGACGCAAAAGCAGCTCCGGCGGGCTCTGCAAGGGTTCCAAGGTACGACGGCGCAACTTGCGGACACACTGTGCGACAGATGTCTCTGTCGTATGGAGGACCCGCCTGGGCCAGAGTACATGTACTCTGGCAGGCCTAATGAAACACTCGATGCCCCTTTTGAGTAGCACGACCTTAAGGCGGCCTTAGCAAAAATGCGCCGGGGTACGGCTCCGGGACGGGACACATAACAGTGAACCTGTTGGCGAACCTACCGGACTCAGCCTACCTTCATTTATTAGAATACATCAACCAGATCTGGGACGGGCATCCACTCCCTCCCGAGTGGAAAACGTCACTTGTGACGTTTATCCCTAAAACAGGTAAGGCCATGAATACGGACAACCTGAGGCCCATATCACTGACCTCATGTGCGGGCAAGCTTATGGAGACGATGGTACGGGATCGCCTCTCTCCATACCTGGAGAGTAAGGGCTTCTTTGCAGTCACCATGTTCGGGTTTCGCCCCCACATGTCTGCACAGGATGTCCTTCTCCAGCTGCACAGGGATGTAATACGACCCACAACTATGCAACACAATGACAAAGCCATCCTCGCCCTTGATCTGAAAGGGGCTTTCGACAATGTGAAACACGGAAGCATCCTGGCCAACTTGAGTTCTACCGATTGTGGGGCTAGGACCTACGCGCATGTAAGAGATCTCTTGTCTAATCGCCAGGCCTTTCTTCGGATTGAGGGCGAGGAATACGGCCCTTACATGATGGGAACACGGGGTACCCTTCAGGGAGCAGTGTTATCACCGCTCCTGTTCAACATTGCTATGATGCGCCTCCCAAGCCAATTGGCCCGGGTGGAAGGCATTCAACACGCGTTATATGCAGATGATATTACAATTTGGGCCACTCAGGGGAGCCTTGGGGACATGGAGGACCGCCTTCAGCAGGCTGCTTCCATAGTCGATGCGTATGCTAATGACTGTGGGCTCCAATGTGCTCCAGCGAAATCAGAGCTTCTGCATGTCAGAGCGAACCCAAAGCATAGGACAACAATACACATCTCTCTGTCAGGAGGTCCTATTAGAGAGGTGGAGGAGCTCCGTATTCTGGGCCTTGTCATTCACCAGAGACTCAGACCGGACTCCACTATTGCGAAACTGAAGAGAGTAGGCGAACAGGTAGGGCGCATGATCCGCCGCGTTTCCAACAAGCGGGGTGGTCTGCGGGGTAGGGACGTGCTTCGGCTCGTCTATGCCTTCGTGACTAGCCGGATCCTCTACGCCGTGCCATATCTCCGCACTACTAAGCAAGACGAGGCGCGAATAGACGCCATCATCCGCAAGGCAACTAAGCGAGCCCTGGATCTCCCGGTGGCTACCTCTAATGCCAAAATCAAGGCATTGGGGGTGCTAAACTCCTACCAGGAGCTGCGGGAGGCCCACCTCGTGAACCAATACACGCGGCTCACGCAGACGGCTCCTGGGCGCCGCCTGCTAAACCGCTTACACATCCAACACTACTGCACTCCAGAGGAGGCGGAGCGTATCCCAGTACTATGGCGCCATATGCTCTGGGTCTCCCCGCTCCCCCGTAACATGGACACCGACATGCATGAAAACAGACGACAAACGCGGGCTCGAGCTCTTGAGAGACAAAACGGCTCCCGACCCGGTGTATATTATGTAGACGTAGCAGGGCCATCGCCCACGGGATTTTACTCGGCCGCTGTCGTTCACCAGGAAATGCACGTTGATGGACTCTCCTTTCGAGCCCCGAATTCAATTCGGGCCGAGGAAGTAGCGATAGCGCTTGCTGCCGCCCACGCCAATTCGAGAATAATCATCAAGGACTCCCGAAAAGCATGTGAACATTACTTGGCAGGGGAGATCTCCCCATTAGCTGCTTGTATTCTACGACGGACTGCCACTGATCCAACACCCAAACGAATCATTTGGGCTCCTGGTCACCAGGGCTTACGAGGTAATGAGGCCGCTGACGCGGCTGCCCGAGCTCTTACTCACCGGGCTCCTCATCCCAGCTCTTCTGGCTCGGAGACTAACCAGCCGCTGCTGCGATTCAGGGAAATATTAACACATTATAGCGACAACCACCGCCTTTTCCCGGCCCCTGCAAAAGGGCTGAGTAAGACGGAGGAGCGAACTTTAAGGCGCCTGCAGACAGGTACTCTACTCTGTCCTGCAAGAATAAAACATTACGATCCTAACACGGATGGGCGATGCCCACACTGTGGGGAGACCTGTGATATCTTCCACATGGTGTGGGCATGTACTCAAAATCCCCACCTCCCCCCTTCTCCTACCCCTTCCAGAGAGGCATGGGAGACTGCCCTCCTCAACTGCTCCTCGCTTGAGTCCCAAAGGGCTCTGGTGAAACGGGCGAGAGACGGGGCCTCGTCATGCGGTGTCCCGGACTAGGGACGCCGACCATGTAGCGGGGACACTCTGTGGCTCCCAAACTCTTTTTCACAAAATAAAAGTTTTCATCACCACCACCAGCGCAGCGAACTATGGAAAAATTTATGGTATAGGCAGAGGCTAGAAATACGACGACGAAGTGAAAGGGGCGCTAAACTGGATTCCGCTTTTAAAGATGTCACACTGATGTCGTACGAATAGGAGGAATGAATGAATCTGGCTGCTTCGTTTTGAAGTGACTCGAGCGCATTGATAAGGTAAACTTGATGAGGGTTCCAAACTGGCGATGCATAATCTAACTTTGACCTGACAAGACATTTATATGCTAGTAATTTTACCTGTTGTGGGGCGTGGCGAAGATGACGTCTTAAGAATCCGAGAGTTTTATTGGCCGAGGAAATGATGTTAGTAACGTGTGTAGTCCATGATAAGTTGTTACACAGCGTGACGCCTAAGTATTTGTATGATGAAACAGACTGCAGGTGAACGTTAGCGACTACATATGTGAAATCAAACGGGTTACGGCGGCGGGGGAAGGACAAACGTTTACATTTATGAGGGTTCAATTCCATTAGCCAACGGTCGCACCATTCCTGTATGTGGTTTAGGTCATCTTGAAGGTATGTTGGGTCGGAGGCATTAATAACTGTGCGATAAACAACGCAGTCGTCAGCAAACATGCGAATATTAGAGCACACATTGGTCGGTAAGTCATTAATATAAATTAGGAATAGAAGCGGGCCTAGTACAGAACCTTGAGGGACACCTGATGTTACTGGTCGCGGATTGGAATTTTGATGATTAACAACGGCAAACTGTGAGCGATTAGTCAGGAATTCTTCTATCCATTTTACTATGTCTGCGGGCAAGTTCAAACGGGAAAGTTTTAGGATTAAGCGTTTATGAGGTACCTTGTCAAATGCTTTTGCAAAATCCAGGAAAATGGCGTCGGTCTGTAGGTTAGAATCGAGATTAGCATGTAAATCATGAATGAATAGGGCTAGCTACTGGTCTGCCGCAGTACTGCGGCAGACCAGTAACCAGGCGCATCGCCTTGCGATTGATTCGCTCAATCTGAAGGCGTTGGGTTGCGTTAAGCCGCATGTAAGAATATGCGTGCAGGATTTTTGATGTTATGAGGGCCAAGGTAATGTGACGGAGCCCCACCTCCTTGATTCCCCATCCACGCGCAGAGCCGCGGCGCATAAGGTGTAAACCCTGATGACAGCTATGCAACGTGTTATGAAGCCAGCTTTTGGCTCCTCCACCCTCGTCAATAAGCATGCCGAGTATACGGATTTTTTCTTTCCGGCAGATAACTGAGCGCCCTAAATGAAGAGAGGTAAGTTTGCGTTCGGCCTCGGCTCGTACCGGCGAACAGTTTAAAACAACCACATGCTCGGTTTTTTCCGGAGAGGTTTCCATTCCACACTTCTTGGTGTATTCATGGACGGCATTAAGGCCTGTTTGTAGGGCTAGTTCTTGCTTTGCAGGGGACCCTGGATTAGTCCACAACGTTATATCGTCCGCATACATGGCAAAATTAAGACCGGGTATCGACGACAGCATTGGCGGGAGACCTGACATAGCAATGTTAAAAAGAGCCGGCGATATGACAGCGCCTTGGGGGACACCTGTTTGGTTATGTTGCCATCCACCCTGAGTATCTCCAACCATTACTGAGAAAGTTCTTTCTGCAAGAAAGGCTTTCACGAAGCGGTAGAGGTTGCCTCCTATCCCCACTTCCTGGAGCCGGCAAAGTATGGTCGAGTGGGGCAGGGAATCAAACGCCTTTTTGACGTCTACTCCAACAACCACTTGCAGCTGTGAGCGGCTAGGGTATGCGAGAACGTCGTTATGAAGCCTTCTGAGAATGTCTGGGGCACAGAGCCCTCGACGAAAACCTACTTGCATAGGAGACAGGACGTTTTACTTGTCTATCATTCAAGGCTTCTTAGAGCCATACGTTCCATGACCTTACAAAGGTTGGACGTCAGCGATATCGGCCTGAGGTCTTGCAATGTTCGACTTGGCTTGCCAGGTTTTGGTATTGGTATTACCAGTGACTCCTTCCAGGCAAGAGGAAGATCACCGTTGGCCCAGTATTTGTTCATCTCTTTCAACAGGGCAACTTTATGTGACTTGGGAAGGTTCAGAAGTGTTGAGTAGCGTATATCATCCGGCCCTGGGGCGCTATTGTGATTGGAGTCATACAGAGCTGCCTCCAGTTTGTCTAAAGTGAAGGGAACGTCGTAATCGTTTGATGTACCTGACAGGGGGTCCGCAGGCAAGGTTGGGGAAAAAATACCTTCCCTGCTTGTATAGCTAACTTCGCCGGGGAGACAATCAATTTTAAGGCCATGCATTGGGCAGGGGAAATTGGCTTCTTGCGTCCAAGGATAGCTCGAAATATGTGCTAGGCCTTCGATAAGTTAGCTGCTCCATTGAGTGAGTGGCACAGCAGCTGCTAGTCTTGGACAGCGAGCTGCAGAGTATACTTCTCGACTTCTTGACTGATGCGAGTGAGAGCATGCCTCCGATGGGGTGTCCGGCCTGATCGGCGATACGCCTTGAGAGCACGAAGCCTACGATTCCATACACTCAAAAGGTGGGAGTCCGGCTTTGGGGCATCAAATTTGACGGAAAGCTTCGTTGTAGCTTTCTTCTTGACATCGTTGATCTGAGTAATGAGCTCGTCTAATCCTGTTGGAACGTTCACCGTACCGAGCATCCTACGAAAATCGTCCCATGAGACGTGCTACTCCATTCGATGGCGTTGTTGCCGCTTTAATGGCTTTCGCCCTCGAGAGGCCAATGAGACCACCACGGGATAACGATCACTGCCCATGACATCATCAGCCCTCGACCATAGGATCTCACTGGGATGAGACACTAGTGTCAAGTCTGGGGAAGTGTCTTGTTGACCTTTGTGCTGGCCAAGGCGAGTGGGTAGCGTGAGGTCGTTGGCTATGGTCAGTTTCGCTCTGACAATTTGCTGCCAAAGGTGCCTTCCCCTAGCATCTGAGTGATGATATCCCCAGCTGCTGTGCATGGCGTTAAAATCACCCCCAACTACAACGCGATCCTGGGGATATATCTTTAAGAAGTGCTCTAAAAAAGACATCCACTCGATATGTCGTAGTACCGAATGATCTCGCATAAATTGAAAAAACTAAGGCTTGTTGGTCGCCATCTAAGCTAAGGCCTACTCCCGCTACCTCCTGCGTCTGCGTGCACAACGCGGAAGTATCTAGTTCAGTGTGGGCAGTGCGCGACAGAACAAGAACGCAAGCCTGCCCACTGGCCATTGGAGCCGCAGATCGCGATCCTGGTCCGGAGCGTCGGTGCACCATGGAAGGGGAGGAGTAAGGTTTGTACCCTATTAGATTGGGCTTATTAATGCCAGTCTCCTGAAGCAGGATAGCTAGAGGAGGCGTTGGCGTGATGGACAGTCTCCTCTGAAGTTCCGCGTGTTTGAGACGGATTCTCCAGCAGTTCCATTGCAAAACCATATAGGAGAGTCCGAAGCAAAAATGTTATGTGGTTTTGCGCCGATTCCTGCCATTATTAAACTGAAAGGTACGCGGAAGTGAAGATGATGTGTGCCCAATTTGAGGATCTTGATTCGGAGAAACCTGTGATGTTCCCAAGAGTGGGAGCATACGCTTGATCACCTCGGCAATGACCAGTTCGATAATCCGCGTGAGCTAGTTTTCATCTAAGTGTAGCGCACGCGAACGATCTTCTGTAAGATTCGTTTGCGTGCCGCGTTGCGTATCACGGAGAGTTTCAGCGTAAACCCGATGTATGTGCGCTTGCTTTGGTGCCGTCGCGGTATGCTCAAAAACTGTAGTTAGAGGTGAGGTGGCATTCCTTTCACTATTGGCCTCAGATTGTGTGGAGGGCTTGTGCGCGCCTTACCGTTTAGTTATATGTTCGCTGTCTCGTGTCTTCGGCAACGGCTGACTTTGTAGTGGAGGGAAGTCCTGATTAACAAGCACACTTGGCTCCGAGGCTGATTGCTGTGCACTGACAAGGCTCTTGTGCGGTGTCGTCGACACCGTTTGGTTACCACGTAGAATCTCGGCTTGTTGTTTGCGTTCCTTTCGTCGCGATACTCGGATACGACGGAAAATGCCATTCCTCAAGGTGTTTGTGGCCTGCCGCCGACCAGGGAACTTTGGGTCCGTGGCTACGTGGGGACCTCTGCAACTGCGGCATAGTGGTTCTGTCGGACAAACCTCGAGGTTTCCATGTGCAAGGTGACCGCAGTACGAGCATCGACGTTGGTCGACTAGTGGAGACGAAATTGCCCTGTGTCCGATTTTGTGACAGGTCTCACATATGATCATATGATAGACTTCGGGTGATAAGGTGTCACCGGAAGGAGTATGCTGTACAGATGAATTTTTCGGGGAAGTCTGGAGCCCTCAAACGTGATTACAGCTGCTCCGTTCTTGCCCATGGGCCTGGCGTTTATTATCCTGCACGAGTAGCACGTGAAGTTTGCCATGAGCTGTTCGCTTGTTAACCCGTTGGCACGATAAATGACCCCGCGGATCTGGCCGGGGCGTATGGTTTCATTAGCTTGGATAGGTGTCTCCTTTCCAGAAATTAGGAGAGACTGCAGTCCAATAAGATGGTCTCTGGCATGCATATGCGATATGTCGACTGCAAACTGACTGCTTCGTTCAAGAGGCCGCAC
The DNA here is from genome assembly GCF_055824585.1 of Amblyomma mixtum. Lineage (NCBI taxonomy): Eukaryota > Metazoa > Arthropoda > Arachnida > Ixodida > Ixodidae > Amblyomma > Amblyomma mixtum. The sequence goes on along the minus strand of NC_143018.1, from coordinate 126,048,321 downwards.
TTGAAAGCCAGAGTGAAAATGATTTTTCGAAGCTCATTGGCAACAGCTTCGTGCAGCCAGTGTGCGGGGAGTGTCCCTAGTTGTGCAGGTGAGGTTAGCTTAATTATCACAGTGTATTTAACACTGATTGGATCGGCGGCTGTGGCCTTGTTCTTTCGCCTAACAGGCTGTCAATCATCTTCTTCAGTATGTTCATTATCAGCCAAGTGATCTATACTGCCCATTGGGGTGACTACGGGCGCTGAGGCAGAGCCTAGCGATCGATAATGCGCATCCGCGAAGTGAGCATTTATAGCTATCTGCGAGTGGCCATGTTTTACGCCGTGTCGTTTGTTCTCAACGCGAGTGCTTTCTTGAGCCATCCGCAAAGTACCTGACCCCATCCTAGGTTGCTTGGCCAATTTCGAAAACGGAAAAGTGCAAGATCCTACCTCAGAAGGGGCGCTTCCCGGCTTGTTTTCCGCGGAAAGAACAGAGAATGGGCTGGAGACAGGTATCGTCGCAACCACTTGAATGGATTCGTCATCAGCCATGCTTTCGTCGGCGCCGAGCCCGGCGTCAGGTTGGGCCGCGTTATCTGTGCCGCTGCAAAGCGATGTTACCGCGGCACCTTGCCGAGGCTGCTGCGAAGCCATGTTGGCGGCTTCGGCGGTAGGCGTAGCCGATGCAACCGTATGGTTTCCTGGGGTAGCCTTTGACGCGGAAGCGTTGAAACCGTCGTTCACAGGTGGCGAGGAACACGCTGGGGGTGGCCCATTCATTTTTGGGAGCCTAGCCCAAATACGTCCGGGCCAAAAAGCTTCAAAAAGTCGGAGCGATGCGAGCGTGCGTCCGTTCGAGACGGCTGCTTGCAGCGCCACCACTGAGTTTGCTGTATATACAATTGTGTACAAAGCGCCTGAAAGGGTTAAATATGCATTTTCTTAACCACCCGTAAAAACGCACACCTGACATTCCGGACTGGAGGGCAGCATGTTCGCTTTATCTCATCGGGACTGGCTGGCACAGTCATCGAACGTACATATTGGTCAGATAGCGCCGCGATGCAGCAAACACCGAAGTGAACGATGCTAAACACAGAGGGCATGAACGATAACGACCACATGCTTTTGTTGATGGACGGATGGCCGGGCGAACCGCCAAACGGGCAGGCAGAAGTAAGATACGAAACTTTGGTCTTCGCTAAAAAACTCGAACTTTTTTTTTCCCCCATGGAATGAACCTTCCCCGCACATTGCCTTCAACTTGCTCGGAAAAGAAGTGGGTTCATTACACAAGCGAATAGGTATCGACGCAAATTGCTTTCAACTTGCTCAGATAAGAAGTGGGTTGATTACACAAGTGAATAGGTATCGACGCAAATTGCCTTCAACTTGCTCGGAAAAGAAGTAGGTTCATTACAACGTTACTAGATTACTTTTTCAGTTTGCAAACTCCGACGCCGCGGATGTCGCCCTTGCCTGTACCGCCGAGCGGGGGCGCTCTCGTCGCTGTTTGAGCGGCTTCTCGGCAGAGTAGCCATGCTGACCACGTCAGCGAAGGCTGCAGCGGAGCGTGTTCGTGCCAGGCGTTTCTTTGTTGGGTTAAACTGCGCTGCAAGTTGATCGCTGCCCCTCTGTGTCCTTGTAACATTTATGTAAGTGCGTTTCGAGCGACGCAGCTCGTGCGGCGTTGTCTCCGGCTGCAACTCAACACAGAAGCGCAAGGCCGTCGGTGCACCCGAGCTATGCGTCCGTTAGTCGGTGCGGCCGAGCTGTCGACCTGTCTGCTCCCAAACCAAGGCAAGATAAGCGTTCTACGTAATATGCGACCGCAATTCGCACTGACCATCGCCAAGGCTGCAAACATTTTCTGCAAAGTGCTGGAAGAGCTAGAGAAGTGCAGCCTTGTTCGCTTGAGTTGTGCTGAGCACGTGCCGGCATTCGCTCGTCAGACTGAATTTTGTTACTGCTATAAGAATGCACTTTTTCTCTAGCACGACTCTTGTATCTTGTAAAAGCACGTCTCTTAAGAGTACCTGTTTGGCCCATTAATAGTGGCTCCCATTAAGATGTGTATGTTTTTTCCCCTATATGAATTGAATAATTCCAATATACTGTAGCGCAGCAAAAGACGAGGACACAAGAGACGAGAGACGAACAACATAGCGCTCGTGTTGTTCGTCTCTCGTCTCTTGTGTCCTCGTCTTTTGCTGCGCTACAGTATATTGGAACTATGTACCAACAAGCCCAAAAAGCCACGCTACTGAATTGAATAAACTGCTTTCAACTAGACCAGTGCTATTACCGTCATTTTTCGCGTTTTATGACCTTAATAACGTCGAAATTTCACGATGGTAGTCTGCATCTCCCTTTAAAAAGCACGTATGCATCGTTTACTGTCTTGCTTCAAACCGATGGTACTTGGCCTTAGGTTTCAATATTTTCGGCAATATGCGACTCATTTAACGTGTCGTGGCTCGCCGTAAGCAAAGAGGCATTTAGTTTGTAGGGAAGTAAATGAAACAAAAAACTATACCCGACCAAGAACCTCATCGAAATAGCTAATGATTCAGAGATCCCGATCGTACCTCTGCCTCCCAGGACCGTTCGCGCAGTCTTAATGCTACTGTAGTTGCACATTCAGAACAATATTTGTGCACTATCTTGGAAATATCTTCGTTAAACAGGAATTACCGGCGTGTGAGTGAGTGGGTGAAAAACTTTATTCAGCTCTAGATTTGCTCTTCTTCTGCGGCTGTCAGATGGCTTCGTCCATCTACTTGTAGAAAGGTCGGCTGCCCTTAGTCCAGGGCTCCGCTGGAAGCTACTGCCAGTTGTGCTCGCCGAATCAAACCTTCTTGGTCGACCCGGCGATCGCTGGAGAGCACTCCCTCCCATTGCTCCGCACTCGGGTTTGTTATAACAGGTACCACGCTTATCCTCTGGCATGCCCACGTTATGTGGTACAGCGTGGGTGGTTTTTCGCACAAAGGGCATTTGTCAGTGTATTGTGCGGGATACATTTTGTTGAGCACGTGTAGGTTCGGATACGAGCCCGTTTGTAGCTGCCCCCACGCGACAGAGTCTTTTCTGCTAAGGGAGTTGTGTGGTGGTGGATACCGTTTCTGCAGCCCTTGTAATAGTTTAGTATCGCCGAATAATCTTGGGGCACAGGTTCGTTCCCCTCGAGGTCGGCTACTTGGGATGCTCGGTAATAAGTGTACCCTCGAGCTATCCTGTCCGCCTCATGGTTCCCTCTTACTCCCGCATGTCCCGGCGCTCATACTATTATATGCCTGATTGGTTCTTCGTTTGGTTGTCGTTGTGTTATGTGGCCCCCAGAGCGGAGTATGCGGAGCGCTCTGTGCCCTATTCTGCCGCGTAGGTAGTTGCGGCATGCTGTTTGTAAGTCTGTAAAGATTGTTAGAGACCGTTTGGATCGATAGCCCTCCGCTGCCGCTGGAGCGACGGCCGCTTCTTCAGCCTGGGCTATCGTACAGTCTTCTAGTGATGCGCTGGTGATCTCGCGTAGGGTCGAGTCAATCACTGTTGTTACCGCATTCCTGTTGTGCTGCCCCGCTGTTCTGGTGTAAGTGGCTGCGTCCACTCCACATATACCGTCGTTTCTTGGGGTGCTAATGTCTTTTGTAGGTATTCAGCCATTGCCTCTCTGCGCGCTCTGTGCAGGTTGGGATCCATGTTCCTGAATATGGACGTTACTTTTAGTGTTTTGCGATATTCGTCCGGGATTGTTTCTGTCCTCTATCTCTTGAATTTGATCGGCGCGGCCCAGTTTCTTTACGAACTCCCTGCCAGGTGGGGTCAGCTGTAGTCTGCGCAGTTAGGAAAACTAGTTGTGCCTCTTTCAATTATCGAAAGTGTTGTGTAGTTTTAGGGCTAGAAGCTTTTCGGTTGAAGTGCTGTGAGAAAGGTGGAGTGCGGTTTTGTAGGCTTTGCGAGGATCACGTCCATCGAGAACTCCGCGAGGCGCATCTCGTTAACCAATACACGCGTCTCGCCCAAACAGTGTCCCGTCGCCGCCTCTTGGACCGGTTACATATCAGACATGATCACCATACCATGGAACGGGTTCGAGTGCCAGAACTGTGGAGAAGCGCCCTCTACGTTCGACCTCTTCCGACTAAGATGAACAAGGAGGACCATAATGGCCGGCGCCAGGCGTGGGCGAATGCCCTGCACCGCCACTATGGCTCAAAGAAACACGTCTTCTACGTCGACATTGCAGGCCCCTACCGCTCTAGGGGGGAATGGTACACGGCTGCAGTCATACACGAGGGAAAACAGGTGGACGGCCTCTCATTCAGAGCGCCCAACTCAACGCATGCGGAGGAGGTGGCGATCGCCCTCGCAGCCTCCCATCCCGACTCTAAATTCATCCTCACAGACTCTCGCGGAGCCTGTCGTAACTTTGAGTTCGGTTGGATCACTCCACTCGCTCACCAAATTTTACACCGCAGTACTCGCGACGGCGATCCAACTCATCGCTCAATCATATGGGTCCCCGGCCACCAAGGCATGCCAGGTAACGAAGCCGCCCATGAGGCAGCCCGCGCACTCACTCACCGGGCACCAGGCGTCCCTTGGGAGGAGCTTAACCCAGATCACAGCCCTCTCCTTTCTTTTAAAGAAATTACAGAGCAGTATCGTGCCGAACACCGGCGATACCCAATTCCTATGAAAGCACTGGGTAAAGCTGGCGAATTCTCCTCAGGCTCTTTACAAACACCCTGCTGTGCCCGGCGGTTCTCAAGCATTTTAATCCTTCTTTTGACGGCCGCTGCTCATTCTGTGGGGAGGTGGCCGACACCTTCCACATGGTTTGGGCATGCAGAAAAAATCCTTCTCTCCCCCCAATCACCCCTTCCCCTACCCGAGAGGACTGGGAGGCGGCCCTGCTCAGCTGCCAGGAACTATCGGCCCAACAGGCCCTGGTTCGGTGGACTTGTGTAGCGGTCTCGACCAACGGGATCCCGGAATGAGGGACTCCGCCTAGTATTGTAAGGGGTGAGACCCATTAGGGGCCTCTCCCCGAGCACCTCTCTGTACATTACTAAATAAATGCTTTTCTCCTCCTCCTCCTCCTCCTGTTGTATCTCACTCTTGATGGGATTGTAGTAGGGGATGCTGTATGTCACTCGGCTGACTACCAGGCTTCTAACCAGCTTGAGTGTGTCCTCCTCTCGCATGCCATGGCGTTTGTGTGAGATGCGCGTGATCATGCGGGCCACTTGTATAGTGGATGCTTTGAGTAGGGCGAGGGTGTGGGTGCAGCGTTGGGTTGACTGTATCCACATCCATAAGATTCTGATGAGCGTTTTTTCTGGTACCGACTTCCCCTTGAGGTATACTTTTAACTTTTAAGTCGTCGCTGGTGGGGACTGTGCGATTTTGTTTTCTTCTCCAAATCTCTAAGAATCTCGGATTTCTCGGTGGAGCATGCTAGCCTTCTTGCTCTGACGTAGTTCTGCACGCAGGTGACCCAGATGGTGATGTCGTCTGCATACATGGCATGGTGTATTTCGTCGATTGCTTCTAACTGTCTTGCTAAGCCAATCATGGCTATGGTGAAGAGCGTAGGGGAAATGATCGATCCTTGAGGTGTTCCTTTGTTTGGAGTAAGGAATTTGACTGATCTGAGCTCCCCCAGGCCAATCGTTGCCGTTATGTTTGAGAGGAAGCCTTTGACGTAGCCGTAGACTCTCCTCCCGCAGTTCAGGTCGTTCATGCCCGCAAGGATAGCCTCGTGATTGGCATTGTCAAAAGCCCCCTTGATGTCCAATGCCATTATTATGTTCTCTCCGCTCTTGGGGGCGTTCCCGAATACCTCTTTCGTTTGAAGTAGTACATCTTGGGTCGATAGTTTTGCTCTGAAACCGAACATGTGGGGGTACAGTTCGTTGTCCTCCATGTACTGTTGTAGTCTCAGCGTCACCACTCGTTCGAACAGTTTTCTTAGGCACGATGTGAGCGAGATGGGTCTGAGGTTTTCAATTTGTAGTTTCTTGCCCGGTTTAGGAATAATGACTACATCCGCATGTTTCCACTCCTCGGGGATGGTCTCAGCTTCCCAATGTTTGTTGAGAAAGTCGGTGAATTCTGCGACTAGCTGAGCACTGAGGTTGCGGATGAGTGCGTTATTGATCTTGTCTGCACCCGCGGCCGTGTTTCTGGTTGTGTTTCGAATCACTGCGTAGACCTCTTCTCGCGTGATGGGTCTGTCCAGGGTATCGTTTTCTCTTCCCCGGTAGCGCCCTGCATAAGCTGCTGGGTTTGTGTCCCCAAAGCACTTAACGCGTCCTTTCTCCAGAAGTTCTGAGTCTAGTCTCTCGAACTGGTAGATTAACCGGTAGATGGCTTTGTTGTTTTCTGCCTTGGTCTTGGTTGGATCTATGAGAACCTTGATGATATGCCACGCCCTCGCTGTGCTCAAAGTTCCGTTGAGGGAGTCGCTGAATTGTTGCCAATTTTGCCTTGCCAATTGTGCCGCGTACACCTTTGTTTTCGCTGTGACTTCTGCGATCTTAAGTTTAATTTTCTGATGCACTTTTTTTCTTCCACCTGTTGGTGAGCCCGCGTCTAGCTTCCCGCTGCTTGAGCAGCCTGGCATCTACCGCAGGTGTCTGCGTCGCTCGCGCGATTTCTTTGGTGTACTTGCACTGTTTTATTGCGAAAGCAATACTGCTTGCACTTTCACGCCTTTGCCGTGCCGCGGCCGTGACCACCATTGACCTTCATTTGACCTTGATTGCATTGGATTGGATTAGATTGTATTGTATTGGATTAGATTACATTAGATTAGATTGGATTGGATTGGAGTGGATTGAATTGCATTGTACAGCCGATGCATCACCACAAGTCTAACCACAAGCACCACCACCAGCTACACTACCAGCTGTACCATGGCGTAGGTACGGATATTGCTTTCGCAATTACCGGGCTTAACCAAGCGAAGCCACAGCGAATTTTTCTTTGAGCATGTTTCCCCACTGTTCTATCGATCGGATCCCGTTCGCGGCGAGATTCCAGTCGCATGCCTCTCGAAAAGCGCTCCAATCCGTAATTTTTGCCGATCCTAGCTGGCGCTTTAGCCTATCTGAGGTTGTGTTTTGAGTAGGTAGTGGTCACTCCCCAGATTTTCTAACAGATTCTCCCACACTGCCTGTTCTGCTCCCCGTATGAATGTGAGATCGGGGCACGTGTTGGTACTGACGCTGTTTCTGATTCTGGTTGGAGTGTCTGAGTCGGTGAGGAGGTTGCAGTCAGTGTTTTCTGCTGCCTCTGCTAGTGCTTTACCTTTTGGTTTGGTTTGGTTTATGGGGTTTAACGTCCCAAAGCGACTAAGGCTATGGGAGACGCCGTAGTGGAGAGCTCCGGAAATTTCGACCACCTGGGGTTCTTTAACGTGCACTGACATCGCACAGTACACGGGCCTCTAGAATTTCTCCTCCAAAGAAATTCAACCGCCGCGGCCGGGATCGAACCCGCGTCTTTCGGGCCAGCAGCCGAGCACCATAGCCACTGAGCCACCGCGGCGGCGCTTTACCTTTTGGGTTAACTGTTTGGTAAAGCTGTTTGGTATCCCCAGCTTTTGTCCATGGTATTGAAGTCTCCTAGTATGATTAGCGTGTTGTTTCTTGCTAGTTTGCGTGCGCCATGGAAAAGTTCGTGGAATTTTGCTTTCCTCTGTTTTGGAGGGCTGTATGCATTCACAATGAAGATGCTGCCCCTCTTTGTTTTCTTCTTTGGCATTTTTACTATCACGTGTTCTGCGTCGGTGTCGGCTATCCTGTCGTGGTTTATGGCGATGAGCGCCTTACTGACTAGGGTTGCCGTTCTTCTTTTCTCCTGAGTCTCGTAGCAAAATGGTGTGAAACAGGGTGCGATCGCCTCATAGCGATAGTTCGTGTGTCGAGAGACCGACCGCAGCGGGCCAACAGCGTCGAAAGCGCCACCTCACGAAAGGGAGCCGAATGGGGCCACGTTTGGCCGCCGAACTGCAGCGGAGTTTGCAAACTGCTCAGGTAATCAAGTAACGTTGGTTCATTACAGAAGTGAACAGGTATAACTAGGATTGTTTTTTTTTATTTTTGAGAATGCGGCGGACACTCTTCAGTGTTTATTTCAGAACGCGTCTCGTATTTTGGTTCCCGCCATTATTTTCGACGAATGAATCACTGACTTTACCGTTTTTAATGTGGCCATTCCGTGCGGTCAAAAGTTGCTCAGAATCCACCTCGGAGTTTTTTACAGCATGAACAGCTTATTTAGCAGCATTTAACATACAAACGGTAGTACACCTGGAGTTGTGCATGCAGAATAGCTATTGTTATTAAAAAATGAAACTGAACTAAGACAGCCAGCAGATAAAAACGCATGTGGAAGTTCACTTCTAAAAACCAGGCTGACATATTATTGGGCTGTCGCGCTGGTTCGAGCTAGAGGGCAGGGAATCGTGATCTGCATGTTGTTTGCAGCGATGCAACTGTTGCTTATCGTAGCTGTAGCGAGAGTATTATACTTGTTTGTGACACCCATGTACAATTTTGCATCAGTGCCCTATATGCGTTTGATAAATACACTTAACCTACCAACTGCCTTAATTAAGCGGGTGACGATAGTAAACAAACGGTGCATTCTAGCAGGCAGCGAGGTGGTGGTGCCTAGGTATAACCTGTTGATACATGTGAAAAAACTGCGCATCAATGCATCATTGTATTTTCATCTGCTGAGGACCGGGTGTCTGCCCTTGACTATGGTACCTAGCTCACCATAGTGAAGGGCAAACAGACTGAAGTCTGGGTGGAGCTCCTTTCAAGTCAAGAATCAAATGCACACACATGGTTATCACAAAAGGTGCAGAAATATGTGCTTTATATTTACAGCTCGCAATATGGTGATGGACAGTCGGACATACTTTGCTAAGCCTCAATCAAAGGCAGGAATTAAAAAATTGAAGTGAACTATTGGTGCAATCACTGAATTTAGCTCAAACCAAAGCAAACATCTGCAACCCTCATAAGTTCAAAACTGCACGTCACGCTACACAATGAGAAGAAGTTGCCAGCAGCTAAACTGTTGAAGCACTCCTTCGATTAGACGTATATAAAAAAACAGGCATTTCAACTCTACAAAATCAGCTCTGGGCACCATGATCACAAAGTAAAAAGAATTGACAACACAGTTTAATCAAAATCGAATTTGCACGATACTGCACTCTTGACCCCAATGAGACACTATAATTTAATCAGATTCGTGATCGTCCGTGTGAGGCTTATGACAATAAACAGGGCACCGCTCAAAGGCAATCCCTTCACCACCGGCTACGGTTGTCTCCCCCACCCCAACCGCCGCCGTCGCCGCCGCCACATCTTCGGAAACCGCCACCTCGGCTGCCACGTTCGGAGCCAAAGGCACGCTCCTCGTCATCACGTCGCTTCTTCCAGGCATCGAATCGTTCAGCCATTGAATACAGTTCTCGAGGAACTTCCTGGTTGGCCTCTTCGAGGATGCTGATTAGCTCGCGAGCCTGCCTCCAGTTTTCACGAGTAACCAGTGCAATGGACTCACCACGGCGGCTGCACGAAGAGCAAAGGAAGCAAGCATTTCACCTCAGTAACTGCACCAGCTGATGCCTGCCATCAACAGCAGGAAAAAAATCAATACAAAACACTTGAAGTACACAGAGTACTTTAACCCATATATGCCACAACTTCAGAAATTTGAACGGATCAAAATATATTTTGATCTAATATGTTTATTTCACTTCAGAATTCAGAATCATCCTTTTATTGGCGGAAAGTCTCCACAGAGACTTTTAAGCCATCCTACGAAGTTGGATAGTACAGGCGGAAACAGTGCAGAGAAGCAGGGAAGCTCGGGCCTCATTTAGGACAGCTGCACAGAATGACCTCACGATAAAAAAAGTAGTTTATCAAAACTTTTCTTGTTGCCTAAACGAGAGACAAATAACATGAAAAAAATTATAAGCTCTAGAATTCCGGTGCCGGGCTAGTTTGGTTGGTTTATGGGGTTCAACGTTCCAAAGCGACTCAGGCTAAGATAGGCGTCAGAGTGAAGAGCTCTGGAAATTTCGACCACATGAGATTCTTTAACGTGCACTGACATAGCGCAGTACACAGGCCTCTAGCATTTCGCCTCCATCGAAATTCGACCGCCGCGGCCTGGATGGAACTCATGTCTTTTGGGTTAGCAGCCGAGCACCACAACCACTGAGCCACCACGGCGGCCTCCTCTTCCTTAAAAGAGAGGAAAAATGACTAGCTAATACTTGGAATGGAAAAGATGTAGGTGTCGCCAGCCACCAGATTTGATACAATGACGTCTTTATTGCTCTTAATGCGCTAGTCACGGGAAGAGGGGCCGAAACTGCTTCTGAAATGGTTTTTTGAGAATTTGATGCTACTGAAGAAATCGAATCTATGAAGCTTCTATGTAAAGCGGGCAAAGTATTTTTATGCTAGCATTTAAAATTGTGACGTAATGGTCAATTATATCTGCAACGATGTTCGGGCTTCTCCTCACTGTGTAGCAGAATGCGGGGAAACTTGTAATGGCCTCTCTGCCACCGAAATTTCAGACGTCCGCTGCCTTCGCCTGCATGCTTTGTGCATCGTCCAATGCTAGCAAACAATGCTTCGTGAGCTTCACCTTCAACGGCGCTGGTTTTCTATCAAACAATTATTTCTGCACTGGAAACGTAGCACCGCTGTACAGGACATCATTATCGGGGCCTCTGCCCAACACTATGCACTGCATACAAGTCTGCAAGCCTCTGCCGCTTTATTCGGCGATAACGCCACCACTGCAAATGCTAGCGCAAAACTATTTTGCAGGCTTTACCTGCATGCTTCAGAAACTCGGTCCTTTTAAACTCGTAGAATTCTAAAACTTCATCTGCCCTCTAAGGAAGAACTTGGGGCATGTTTGATCCTTTTAGATAACATTCCACGATTAGAAGTGACCTTCCAGCCCTTCAAGAACAAAACTGGCAGCTGGAATTTCAATGTATCCGCTCCACTCAATGGCCTGGTATCTCATTCAACAAGAAAGATCTGCTGAAGTAGCAGCACCTTTAAGTGCTTGCCTTGAAATGAAAAGTGCTTATCTACTCCTACGACAGTTTTACCTGGCAGCAGCCATTGTTCGGCTTTGTTGAAACGCAACCATAGTCACAAAGCAACCCTACGAGTGAAAGCAAGCGGGAAACAGAAAAAACAAAACGTTCAAATCACGAAGTCATCCAAAGCTTTAGACAAGTCATTAGCCATTGTCTCCAGGCTGGCTAGTCGTAATAGCGATTAATAAAATGGCCAGGACCAGCATTGAGCAGTCAGAAGCTGCTGTTAGCTTTGTGAACTTAGCCCCTGGTCAGCCATAACTCTTCCCAATTTCAATGAGCCATGCAGAAAGTGTCACAGGAACACACATCCCTAACATCACAGTGAGGCGCGACTTTCAACGTTCTGGAAATCACGTCAGGGAAATGTAAGCCCGAAAAACGATGAAGGCATTTCGCTCTTTGCAAATACCTTATGCTGCAGATATGGACCTTGAGAAAGGCCCACAAAACTCCTTGTGCATTAAGGAGCACAACATTTTAGACATTGTACGAAATCTTGAAAGCTTTTTTGGAGCAGGAAATTTCTATAATGAGGTGTCAAAAAAAAAATGTCTCGCAGATTTTTTCAAATTATTTTGCAGAGCTCACTTAAGGTAATTAAATCATACTGAATGTCGCAGCATATATAAGTCAACTGCCGCAACTTGCAGCACTCGCTCAAGTCGACACGGACCCCCAATAAGTGTGCTTGACTTGTTACAGATACAAGACTACTGCATGGTCCCTGACAGGCGACCAAAGACAGCACACGACACATCGGAGAAAAAAAAATAAAAGGAAGATTCTTACCCTGCTCGGCCCGTGCGGCCCACTCGATGAACGTATTCTTCGACGTTTCGAGGAAAATCGTAATTGAATATGTGCCTGCAGTCAATATAAAGAGAGGGTTAAGTCACGCCATCAGCCACATCACAAACTTAACAATGTGGGCAACAAAGTGCTGTTACAACAGATTACGCCAGCCACACAGCGAAAGGCAAAGCTCTTCACTTTCAGGCCTGAAGTGCAGCAAAGAATATCCTATGTGCTTAGTGAAACATAGCTCCGGGGTTACTGTTACTGTTAAATTTTCGAAGTTTTCCTGCTCACTACTAACAAAAAAATCTCTGCCTCTCCCGTAACCGAGAGTAGAGTAAGCATGAAATGTTTACGGGCCTAATGTCATCTCGGTGGACACCCGAACCGCACCGTACAGGAAGGAAGGAACGCCACCACCCGTTCAACGCAATGTCTTGCCATTTGAACGCAAGGTTTTTTGAGGAAAGGAAATGGCGCAGTAATTCTCTGCCATCTCGGTGGACACCCGAACCGCACTGTACAGGAAGGGAGGAACGCCACCACCCGTTCGGCGCGATGCCTTGCCCTTTGAACGCAGCGCTTCTCCCCCGGATCACGTATGACAACGAAGTGTAACGTGGCATTTATGTGCTGTTTGCACGCGTTATTAGAAATCGGAAATTATAATTCCGTGCATTATCAAACCCACAGCTCCACTGATATCTTGATAAACATTGAGAAGGCACTGGCAGCAGTTATTTTTTGTCTCATTTGGAGACCAACCGGCGCTTGCATGCCGGTCGCGTAGGAGGGCTTAGAGAGTCTCGTTAAATCTCGTTAAGTCTCGTACGGTGCCTGGATGTTCTCGTTTCAGAGCCCGGATGACTGGAATTCAGTGCCCGGATGAGTGGATTTCAGTGCCCGGATGACTGGAATTCAGTGCCCGGATGAGTGGATTTCAGTGCCCGGATGATGGCTCTCGGTCTCGGCGTGACGTCACCACACTGCCGACAACGGGAGCTAAAAGCATTTCATGCTTAAAATATATGCGTGAGCTACATGAGCTTTCTCTTCCTTCATGTAGCCAAGTTCTGATGGTGATTTCTGCAATTCCTATGGGCTACTGATTAGCGATTGAATAGGCTTTGGTGCAACAACTCTCTCACGGTAACACTTCATGTTGCGGCATTTAGCAGCAAAAAGGATCTCCAAAATAAAATGACTGCACTCATGGTGCTAGACTATCAAGCTCACTCACGTCACATCCTTGATGTCCAACCCTCGCGCTGCAACATCAGTGGCAATCAGTATCCGCACTCTCCCGTCACGGAAGTCTTCGAGAGCTTGCTCCCGGTCGCACTGTTCCCTGCAAGGTCATGTGCGCACATAAAATGAGTGTGAGAGCACTTTCTGGCAGCGATGATTGTACTGTCGCAGCAAGGTAAACTGGAAAAGAGACAAGCAGGCTTGCTCAGGACCTGAGCTAGCTCCAGTTTTTTGTGGCTGTCAAAGGCACGGGTGTTGTGGCAGCCTGTTAGTTCACCTTAGTTGTGACTTTAGTATGCTGCCGCCAAGCATTGCCATTGTTAGCACGATGTGCAAGCACCTGAATAGCTACACGACTGGGAGTTTGCTCTTGAACAGGACAAGCGTGCGGCGGGCCAGAAATACGACGTGGCCAAGAAGTGCGGCGGTTGCAGCTGTGGTGCGCCTGAGTCAGGACTTCCCAGCTGGAGATGAAGTTTTCCAAACAGATGTGTAATGTGAAAGCCCCTGGCAGCTGTGTGCGGAATTCGGAATGCGCAGCTGTTCCACGCGATGTCGACGTATATGCTGCGGGTCCGCAACAGTAGAAACGTTTAAAATAAGCTTGTGTAGTGGAATGTGCGTGTTTTTGTTGTTTTTTTTTCACCTAAGATTGGGGTGGGGGGGACGAGAAGGCATCGGTTTACAATCGTGTGTGCCAATTTCAGGGTGCGCCTATTATGCATGCCGTCTCGAGTCCCGAATATCCAAATAGGAGTGATTAGAAAGGGATAGAAAGGGAGTAATTACTTCTTAACATCCACCACAGCGCAGCCATATGGCCAAAAACGGCGGATCTGAAAAAACGACAGCCTAGTGTCTAAACTGCCATACATCAGCCAACTTTCTCCAGGTGGCAAATGATAAAATATAAGGCTGTACACATGGTTTGGTTTGGTTTGGATAAACGAAACCTGTACACATGGCTACGAACAGAGCACATAGGTAAAACGCAACAGACCTCACGACAACACATTGAAAAAAAAAAACGAGGCCTTAGAGACTTGTGTGCACCTCACCTTCCCCCATGTATGGAATCACAATTGACTCCTGCCAGGATAAAGTCACTCGACAAGTGGTCCACCCTGCACGGACACAAGCCCAAAATTTACTACGCTCAGCTAGGCACTAGGCTTATAAGAGAATGATGGCAAATTGAATTTGGCCTCTCTCAACAGATATTTGCATTCTGACGGACACTGCCTTCAACGGAAACGAGAAGCCTTCATCACCTAGAAAACATTTGGTTTAAGGGGTTTAAAGGCGCGTCTAGTGAATGCGGCGTCTTCGTTCACTCCCATCTTCCTCCCTTCCCGTTGCGGCGAGGTTGTGTCCACCGAGATATGAGAGACAGATACATTTTCTTTCTTCAAAAACCAATTTACCGACGAGCAAGGCGTAGAACCGAACCGGCGATGACGTTCTGTGGACACCCTGGCAGCGTTGCAAGGCGTTGTCGCGTATCACTTTTAGGGGCGAAGCTTAACGTCTTAAACCACACATCAGTTACACAAGCAGCAACACCGGGCTTAAGGCTTTCGCCTTACCGCACTTTAGGTCAACAAAGTGCCCCCCTGAATTTTTTGGTATAGGGCTGACCACGAACGCTTCCCTAATCTTTTGTTTTATGTCAGTCGAATTCTTGATCTCTCTTATTGTGTCTCGGTGGCCAAGTCTCGTTAGGAGGTGCCTTCCTACATGGGATTGTGCTAGCCTGATTTTCTGAAAGAATGTGGCCACATTTGTCACTTTTTTGCTAATTCACTGCTAATTCAGTTCGTGGATTTTCTGAGGGACCATGCATCAGTATGCTTTTTGTTTTTTGTATGCATGTTAGCCAAAAGCGATGGAGGCTTACTCCTCAGCACTTTATGCAACCACTACAGAGGCACAAAAAAATGTTAGACCGCTGGTATGAAAGCAACGGCAGCAAATGCAGGGTGCCATCTGACGGACACGTTCGGATTTCTCAACGACTGGCAGAAAAGGAAATGGCCATGGCACTCACATGGCCTTTCTGTCGAGGAACACAATCACCTTGTCTTCTGGCTGCATGGAGTCCAGGAAGGCTTTAAGCTGTGAGAAGCAAACAAAAATAGAGAAAACTTCATTCGGTAAAATCACATTTCCACCAAGAAGCCAAGCAAAATGCACCCAGCAAAGGGCACGCCACTTTACCTGCGCACGCTTTTCGGTTTCGTCACACATGATGATCGTCTGCGTGACAGTGTGCACAGCCTGGAAAAATAAAAATGTGTACATTCAATGCAAAAGCAGTACGCAACCAAGGGTACGAAAAAAGAAACATGGCAATGTAATCTGCCACACTACTGTTGTGGAAAAATTCGATACCGTCCAGCACCCTTCGTGCAACTGTCTCCCATTTCGCACCATATGCAATGAATGGTAACTGTGCTGCATCCATGAACTGCGAGCTCTAAAGACTATCACTGTTTTTTTTAATTTAAAACTGCTTACGTGTGGGAATGCTAAAGCATTACTGTCCCTCAGTGCATTGACCCCCCTCCCCCCCCCCCCCACAAATGCACAAACATCAATGGCACCACCCGGGGAATGCCCTGTGATGAACACTTGCATCACAATTTTGATATGGAAGTCCGGAAAGGTGCATGTGTCGCCAGTTCGAATCCCTGTCGCAAGCTAGCCTCCATCTTGACTAGCACATGTAAGATATATGCGACGAGAAATCATATGACACCGCCCAGGAAACTGTTCAACAAACGGTTGTGTCACAACTTTGGTATGAACGTTGTCTCGGGAAAACGAGCGCGACATGGAGGCCCACCAGCGGTGACAATACGTAGACGAACGACAAGTACTATACGATTGTCTGAAGTGGTGATACATGGCTTGCTGTATGCATCACATGGCTGTTTGATGACATCGCCTTTTTTCTCTCGCCATCGTTGGGATTTTCTGTAACATCTGCAAGTACACACATGCCACCTGCTTCTCTTGTAAAGGGACCAGTAATGTTTTTGAATTAAAACCCTATGGAGTTTGTTCAGTGCACTGATAAGAAACAGCCACGTACACTGTCCACCTTTACGTAGGTTGTATCTGAAAAAAAAACTAAGCAGCACAAGTGTTCACGGCTGTTTGACTGAGCTCCTGCCCGACATAGTTTCACAGGGTAAACATAGCAGAGGGTAGCAAAGTAAGGTGGGCATGTGAGGTTGGGAAATTTGGTGGAGAGAGCCGAGAGCTGGCACTGGGCCCAATGAAGATGGTGACTGTGTTACCATTATCATATGGCGATGAAAAAGTACCGTATGTTCCGGTGTATAAGACGCGCCTATTTTTTTCTAAAAAGCTTGCTAGTGCGTCCTATACAAGGGTGCGTCTTATAAGCGAATTTTTCATTTTTTTTAGTTCAGAAAATTACTCACGTTCATGCTCAAGCTTCTTTCACCGAAAAAATATCACTACCAATAACGCGTTTGTAACACGGTTAATACTGCATTACGGGGACTGCCATGCGCAATTTTTTTAGGTGAACCTTATTTTGAAACGGCGGGGATGACGACTTCCGGGACCATAAACGCACGGCCGTTTCGGAGGCCCCAAGCAAAAGTTACGTTAAATGCCAAAAGATGGCAACAATCGTGCTCCTCGCCATTATCAAGACCAGCCAAGACAAGCCGCCGTTTTTTTTAAGCCACACTTTGCAACTTTGTTTGCTCCGTGTACTTAGTGCGAAGAGAATGTTTCAGCCGCCTTGCCTGCAGAAATATGCGACCTTTTTGATAGCGCAACCGAAGATGAAGACTTCGAAGGTTTTAAGTAAAAATAAAATGTTGTTATTGACATAAGGAGAGTTCTTTGGTTTTTTTTCTTTTTTGCTAAAACGTGGGCAAGTATGGTGTGATTGTTGCCTTTTTCGATCACTTAGCGTCGCTGAAGAACTTCTCACAGGTGAGGTGCATTTCGCGATGGCACCACAAGCATGTTTAAGCCTCACTAGCCTAACTGGGTAAATTGGGGTGCGTCTCCGGCGCGCCTTATATACTAACTTTTTCGATGACAGCCTGCATATATGGCAGGTGCGTGTTATACATGGGTATGTCTAATACACCGGAAAATACGGTACTGTGTGATTAAAACTATTCACTTTCCTCATCTCGCACAGAGACGGGGAGACTTGTAGAGCTCCAGGCAAGTACCGCACATGCACATGTAAGGCAGTCTTTTTTTTTGCAATTCTGACAGGGTGCAGCAGTTACCCACAGCCGACACTCTTCCGCTCATATTCTCTACCTACAGCGCTAATTACGTTTTGCAATTCTGACAGGGTACAGCAGTGACCCAGAGCCGACACTTTTCCGCTCATATTCTCCTCCTACAGCGCTAATTACACTTCGCTGCTTTATGAGCAACTAGCATTTTACAACGAATCAGTGCAGGTGCATCAAACCTTTCAGAGGGAGAACACATTAGAAGTCTTGATTACATGACACAAAATTACACACACTGCACATTGTATGATGACCAGCACGAACTGTTCTGTGTGAAGGAGACTGGTGGAGCACTTCATCGCCTGAAGTCAAACCACCCAAAGTTATTTTGTGCGAACATTAAGTCGGAGACATGCACATGTAAGAACTAGGATTCGGGATTCCACTGAAGGAATGGCTGGCCTACAATGTCGTTGGTCAGTATGAGGCGGCTCTCATTTGGCGCGCTCTTATGCTCACTTTGCTGCCGAGGGCATTGCGGAGATCAATCATGCCTCCATTTTAATGCAAGTGACAGTAAACTGGCAACAGGATTAGGCCTCGTATTATAAGTGATTATTGGTTCAAAGCACCTTTCCCTATCAAAGCAATTATAAGTGATTATTGGTTCAAAGCACCTTTACCTATCAAAGCAAAGCACACCAGGCCTAGAAACATTGAGCAAGAGGCCCTTTGTCACAAGGAAATGCATCGATAGTATACGATGCACTCCACTTGGGATTTTCCACAGGACGGAATGGTGGGAATAGAGAAATTGATGTTTTCTCTTTTTGGTCCGAACACCTAGCATACAAGAAAAGTAAACAACGCAGAGACAGGTGCCATGTGGGCTAAATGATACATGTGAAATGTAATTCTCTTGTCTGTTCTTTTAAAATTACCAGCGGCCAAGCTGGGATGCACAAGCCCTCACATAAATGCACATGGTATGGCCACAGATCACGGCTGCTGCGATAACTCACCGCCAGGTCCAGCGAGCCAATGAAAACCTGGAACGGGTTCGTCATATGCTGCTGGCCGAGCCGACGCACGCCTACAGGCCAGGTGGCACTAGTCATGACTGTCTGCCGGTCCGGCCGGATGTCCAGCAGAACTTTCTTGATCTGCGGCTCAAATCCCATATCCAGCATGCGATCGGCTTCATCCAGAACCTGGCAGCAGCCGCATCACACACATGCAAATGAAAGCCATCAGTGCCCGCAGTATATAGGTACGGCGTCTTATGCACTATAGATAATTTCGACGGTCCCTCATGAGCAGTACTACAGCAGCAAACCAATTTTTCGGACTTGGTCATTTGGATATGCACAATATTTCAGACTTTACTGAGGAATCACAGGCACCTCATAGAAGGTGCAGAAGCCGACAGATTCTTTGGACTCCATTGATGTGTACTTGCGCAAATCAGTCTAATCTTTGTGATACAAAATTTGGGATGATACAAATTTGCAAAATTTTCTGGCTGTCCGGAATTTCGGATGTCCTGAACTGTTTCCCGCGATACTACAGCACAAAGCGCCTGCTGTACGCCACCAACGCCGCAATCGCTAATCGTGCTGTACGCAGTGCAAGTAGTGAGCTGCGGTGCGTGGCTAGCTCGCACATTGCCGAAGTCACGATTGCTAATTGTGTGGTATCCACAGCAAGCAGTGAGCGAGCTGTGGCCGCATGGCTGTGAATAAGGATTATGGGCATGCTTATTTTTTGTTGTCGTTAAACTTCATAGTGCAGCCCACAGAGCCAATCTATAATCGAAACTGAAATATATAGTCACAACTGAAATATAGAAGCACCCCAATCTACTGCTAAATTTTTAAGCCGAGAACCACGCTAACCAAAGAAACGGCCGCCAGCAGCCATACCACTACATTTTGTTTGCACAGTGGAAACTCACCAATTCAAATTTCTAGGTTACTGAAACCGTGACTGAATGTATCAGAGTTTAAATTAAGAGGAGGTGCTTGCTTTATGGGGGGACCAATTCCTAGACTGTCCACACACAACGACCTAGCCACAGTGTGCACACGTGAACGTCAGCTTGAAATGCCATGGAACTAACCAAGAACGTGACGTAATTGAGGTCGATGATTTTGTTCATGACCAAATCATTGAGGCGGCCCGGTGTGGCAATGACAATCTCCACACCAAGGTTGACCGTCTGGATCTGCTCCCGCCGACTGCCACCTCCATAGACGCATACACTGCAAGAACAATGCCACCCATGTCATAAGACAGCTTTTCATTGCAGCTACTATGCGCAATGCGCACACAAATCTTCTTTCTCTCGTCGTGCACAGCTACGAAGCACAAAACTACAGTTCGAAAAAATCAGACGGGACATTAAGTTTGGATTAGTGAGAGACCGCCATGACTTCAGTGGCACAAAGTGTTGCTCCCAAATGCCCATGCTGAACTGTTCGCAGAAACTTTTAAGTCCAGATACCAAAAAAAGTACTTTGACACCAAAGCCCCATGTCTCCGCTGAACGCCTGCAATGTTGATGAATTTTGGTAATGTCATGCTCAGCATTCTACCATTATATCGAAGGCATCTTTGGATGTGCAATAGACGTCTAGATAAAAATATGAGTGAAACTGCAATGTTACAGGGTGCAGTGAGCATGAAAGATCGTATTCGGGCAACAGAAGATCAACCCCTATTTGGCAGCTGCAAAGAAAAAAGAAAAGGAAAGAGAAAAGCTACGTGTAGTGAACTTGCTTCAAGTCAGGCAGCTTGCCCATGAACTCCAAGCTGAGAACACCCTCGTGCCTCAGTGGCAGCGTAATTTTTATTTATTTATTTACTTCAAAATACTGCAGGCCAGCGTTGGCCCAAGCAAGAGGGGCATAAGAAAACACAAATTACAACACCACGTGAAAACATTTCATGTCACACACAGCAAAAATGGAACTTAAAAGATGAACGTAGCAACGACAAAGAGAAATACATGCTTAAGATTGAATACAAGAGAGTCACTTCCTTTTTACTCAAGCAAAAATGTTTTTAGCGCCTGTTCTACGTCAGGAGAGTTAAAAATCGATTCAGGGAGTGCGTTCCAATCTGTTATTGTTTGAGAGAAGAAACTGTGCTTAAATGACTTTGTTTTAACGAAAAGAGGCTGTAAGGAGTGCTCCCTAGTATGGAGGGTCCTTCGAGCAGGTTTAATGCGAGGTTTAATATCTCAAACCTAGACATGGACCATAAGAGGCACCATAGTGGGGAGGGGAGACAAATTCTGACCGCTTACGGGTCTTTAACGTGCGTCGACGACATCACGCAGAACATGGGTGTTTTTGAATTTCATCTCCATTGAGATGTGGCCGGCCACATGTCGACCCCGCGACTCTAGGGCTCAGCGGCCAAATGCTGAAGCCACTGGATCACCGCACTGGTACCTCTGTCACTCAGTGGAATTAGAAGAGCCAAACGCACTCAAAAATCGTGCGGCTTCATTCAGAACTGGGAGAAAAACAACAGCAAAGGTTAAAAACAAAAACCAAATAAAAAAGTCAGCCACGGAAACGCACCACTTGATCCCTCGGTAGTGGTACTTCTTGGCCTCGCGCTCAATCTGCTGGGCGAGCTCGCGAGTCGGCGCGAGCACCAGGCACGACGGCCCCGTCCTCTCCTCCCTCGGCCTGCACACGGATGAGCACCGCAAACTTGGACCACAAGACGAATGCCTTCTGTGCACTAGCTAACAGTACGTGAACAAGGCACACGCAAGAGCTGAAGCGGTGGTCCCGGGTTCGAACTCCGGACCAGGGCGAATGTTTCTTTAACTGCGAAGTTTCTGAGAAAGATGTATAGCTTTCTTTTGTAGCCCTAAGGCTGCGCTTGGGTGGATGTTAATGAGTAATTACTCCCGTATTACAAATCTAGTCCACCTTGTGGGATTCCCCTCAATACTTGGCCACCACTGTTCACACTTCGAGTAATCGATCAATTCGCTCTCGCCCTACCATAAGCTTGCCGTCCAAGTTAGCTCAATTGGTAGACCGACTGCTCCGGTGAAGCGGTGGTCCCGGGTTCGAACCCTAGACCAGGAAGAATTTTTATTTATCTGCGAAGTTTCTGAGAAAGATTTACAGCTTTCCTTTGTAGCCGTATGGCTGCGCTTGGGTGGATGTCAATGAGTAATTACTCCCTTATTATAAGAGCTTCAGACATGCACTTATATTTAAGGGACCGCTTACATAAACATCCAAGTGAAGCTGCTTGGTACCAAATACAGCAGCCATGCACAGAAAAACACCAAAACAGGCGACGACCTAAAAAAGAAAACAAGTTCCAAACACAAGTATCTACAGTCTAACCTCATTACATTGAACAGGTGAAAAAAATCGTAAAATAATGCGATATAGCCTAAACGCGTAATATACTGCTTGCCACTCCAGAACCAAGAATGCAAACTTTTCTTTCCATATCTGAAGCAGCAACTTCAAAACCTCGTAACTCAACTTCTACGGCAAGCAGGATGACAATTTTACCCTTATTATATTCTCTGATGCCAACACAATGTCACATGCACTTCAGCAGTTTCCTGCAAAAAAAATTCTTAAATTTTCTCTACAAAAAACTTGCATAACATTTAAAAGCACAAGCTCGTATTTTACATGAAATCGAAATACATTTAGAGTCGGCACACAAATATACATGCTACCCGAAGATTTCAGAATTGTGACTTGATTAATAAAAAAGATTTATCTGGGACCAGTTTCCAGTTAAAAGTCTGTCTTAGGAAAATGGAAACGAAATCTACCCAACAGAACAAATATAAAATAATAATACCTATATATATATAGCATATCTACAATCTCACTGTTGAAACGAGATTATCAGCAATGGGACTGCTACAACTCCAAGCAGAAAAACAGAAAAGGAAAAAGCTGAAATTGTGTCACCAGTAACCATTTCACATGCTGGTCCACTGATGTGTTCACCACCATCATAAGCTTGACTACGCCCACTGCAGGGCAAATGTCTCTCCCATGTCTCTCCAATTAATCCTGTGCTTTGCCAGCTGCGACCACCGTATGTATCCCCGCAAGCTTCTTAATCTCATCCGCCCACCTAACATTGTGCCACCCCTTGCTACGCTTGCCTTCTCTTGGAATCCACTCCGTTACCCTTAAGGACCAGCGGTTATCTTGCCTTCGCATTACATGCCTTGCCCAAGCCCATTTCTTCCTGTTGATTGAAAAAATGCGAAGACTGCAAATTAACTTTTGCTTTTTCAACTGTGAACTCTCTGCTGTGCCCGATGTCACATGCATTTCTTAAGTGTTGCTTCTCAAATCTTATCAAAGCATTCATCGCTTCCGTGTTTTTGCATGTATGTGCCATTTTTTCCGAGCCCTCAGCTGTAGTTGGCCTGAACATGCCAAGATTGCTTCGCAATTTTTTTTATGAGGTCTCAAGCTTCTCCCTCGTGTTATACACACGTAAATACAGTATACAACATACTGTTTCATCCCACAGCCAGTTGTCACTGAATTGGTGCACTTTCTTAAACGGCCAAGCGTCTGAACGCTTCTGTCCACAAGAATGTTAGACAGGAAGAGATTACAGCAGTGGCATGCAGGGTTCCTTAGATTCTTATGGAAGCTGTTGGTGATTTTCCGAGGCGAATTAGTACTGAGAGCCCTGCTGAACACTTTAAAAGCCCGGCACCTGTATCCAGACGTGGTAGTGCAAGGCTCAATTTTCTCTTCGCACTGCATTTGGTACTTGCGACTCACACGGGCTGGCTGTCGATGTGGATCATGGCCGGCAAGAGGAATGCCAGGGTTTTGCCTGTGCCCGTCTGCGCAATGCCAATGAGGTCTCTCCCTTGCAGTAAAATCGGCCAGGCCTGACTCTGCATAGAAGAGGGAAAGAAAAGGTAATGAGAGTACTTCATGGCAGCTAACCACAGCCGGAATTCTTTCCAATAGCGCAAGAAAGTTTGTAAGGAGGCGTGACTTAGCTTGTATATGATACATACAGGCATAAGTACTTCAAGATATTGTTACGGGGATGTTACGGCGGTAAGTCTATACTGGCGGCTGATCTGAGATGGCCAGCACTCAGCTCAGACTCCGAGGGCCCAGCTACCAACTGTCAACGTCGTCGTCGTTCAGCGCACCGCCACTTCTTCGTTCACGATTCGTCCACTTATTGAGTAACCAGTTCGTCGGTAACAATATGGAAGGAGGACTTTACACAGGAAAACTGGTTCATAACAGATAGCGATTACTTGTTCTATGAGCCTATGACCCTGAGAGAAACTTATTACACAAGGACAGAAAAGGGAACCTTAAACACAGACATGCCACACACATCAATCCATGTTGTACAACACATGCAAGGGTGGATAACTAATGCATACAGACAGAAATACCCTTCCTCACAATACAGGGCTTGGCTGCACTGCTGGGTTACCGAAACGATGACATATCGATTTTTAATGGTGCAAAAGCGCCGTGCATGCGTGCTTCTGTGCTCTTTTCGTGGTAGCAGCTTTAATCTTACACAGACCTCGTCTACTAGAATCTAGAAACGGCATTTTTAAACTACAGGCTCGTACAGTCCTGCCCGTGTGGCGTTTGCCGCGGCATGGTTTCGTTTTCACACGTTAGTTATTAGCGCTGGCTCCACAGCAGTAATGGAGAAGCAAGAAGAATCGCAACAAGATTCATGCCGCCTCTAAGTGTACTCGGTGTAAACAGGGGCACAACATGTCGGAAGCCGTCGAAGACAATGGCAGCCAACCACCAATGGGATATAATAGTCCCGCTTTGGCTGGCTGCTGTCGCTGATCCACACGAAAAACATAGGCTGTCAAAATGCCAGCACATGGTGAAGGATCGTCGCGAAGTGACATTAGCGACGTAGCAGGCTGGAATGCTGCCACATCTGCAATGTAACATCTACCCTGCATTGCATGGTTTCCTATGGTAGCTTGGGCAGATCTGGCAGGTGAAAATGTAGCAGCTCGGAAAATGTAGCACCCGAGAACATAACATCGAGGTTCTACTGTATATGACGCAAGAACCTTGGCTAGTTATCACTTTAGATGAAGAAGTTTAAATTATAAAGCTTCCAATGCAAAGGGAACAAAGGCACCTTTACTGTTTTCGCACAAGCTACACGAAAGCAACGCAGTCTCACCTGTATGGGAGATGGCTTCACAAACTTGTTCTTGTAGATTTCATCCAAGATTTCAGCTGCGAGTAAAAAAAATCATCCCACTCACAGTACAGCTGATGATGCCAGGGACACACAGCTCGCCTCCTCAGAAGATGCATACAAAATCAACACATATACAAGAGAATGTATACATAGGGCCTTTGAATTTCAGGTTTTATATATTTTTTTTCGTACACTGGATGGGGTTGAAATTAAGCACTGAATTTTAAGTTCAAATTGAAGTACAACTCAGGTTATTGAACAAAAAGTTCCCAAGGTTCAGGTTTCTTTGGGGTTATCTTTCTTGGCAATGATAACAGGCTATTAATGTTCACTGCAACGGTGCAAAACATAGAAACATCATAAAGCGACCGAGATTTTCCTTCTATGAAAAACGGATGTGTCTCTTTCCATTAAAACAAGTTCCATTAATGCCCACTTGCCAAGCACTATAGCTGTCAGTGCAAATCAGCTGCACCCCACTATGGACAATGTTACAAGGCAGGGTGGAATATGAAAATGCCAGGAAGCAACTGCCACAAATATGCAGACCACATACACTACAAAATGTTACCTATTTGTCTGCCATGACCTGTCTTGCACTTTCCCGCCCGTTCTCTTCCTTTCACCACAGACGAGCACCATAACTAGGTCCAATACACCATAATCCCCAAAAGAGCCCTTTTGCAAAGCTGCTTTTCAGTTGTGCCCTCAAGTCTGCCTGACAGCATACAAAAGCACACTCTCAAACCAAAGTGAGCATATAAAGGAGGTCTGCACGCCTACATTAAGACTGCCACAACATGCGTAAAGTTCTTCGATGTGGCATTGAAGCCTCGCAAACCAGCCATATGCTGATGGCGTGTGCTGGCCAAGGAGAAAGCCATTCTCATAAATTTGCGAATGCCTCACACTCCATGTTCAGCTACTGCAAGTCTCTCCATCTCATGCAATGTCACATGGTTCCCTCGCTAATGACCCTTGCAATTAGCAACCTCCTCTCCTATACCTTTTTACCGTGCAATCTCTCATCAACTCATACCATTCATGGTTGCAACAAGGCTCAATCAAGGCAAAGCTGCCCTTTAGGTCACCTGCCCTCGACATCTACCTCCATGTTGTTCTCATTAGCCTCACATTTCTTCAGCGCTAAGAACACCCTGCTGGGACCACGAATGCGTCAAGCCGCCGTCTGCTTCCTTTGGCAAGCGTTCTAGTAACCTCGCTCCTCAAAGCTGCAAGCCCTTTCTAAGCGGTTACAGAGCAGCGTCACTAATAATCCGCACGGAACAAGGAGTTCACAAAGCAATGAACAAAGTACACATCAAAAGGTGAAATTACATGAGAAGAAGTGAAGGCTGTTTTAAAGGTTAAGCAAGAACACCAGTTCCGAATAGAGGCCCGAAGTTTCTCTATTTAACAATTCCCGTGACAGGTCGATTGTCTCTCCTCAATAGTCTGCAGCCTCAAATCTAGGATGTTTGGTAGTGGTTATCCGTTTTTATGCATTTTTGGGTGCAAGCTTCTTGTTTGCAATAGCCCATAAGGTATTATTATTCATGTATTACCACGTGGTATTTTTCTACAGCGGCTAAGTATTTTAGTATAAAATTTCTTTTTCGTGCTGTTTCGGTTGTGGTTTCAACAGCTGAACAATGACTGGGACATCAAAGTGTGCTTAGAGGTCACGTCAGGCATAAAAAAAACTAATATACTCGCTGCTTCCATATCCCTTGTCATTCCGGCTCTTGAGGAAAGCTAGCTTCAGCACTGTAGAGAATGAAAACGATGAAGCAGCGATTACACTGTCGTCTTTCCATGCCTCACGTGACATACAATATATCTTTGACGTCATAGCCATCGTTCGGCTATTTAAACCGAAAGTGAAACAGCATGACAGAAAAAGCCGGTTGTAAATTAATTATTGGCTGAAGGCGAATCAGCACAAAAATACATGTCCCGTAAAGATTGCATAGTTTGCGACCTCATTAACAAAAAAATATTTTCAAAGACCAGGGTCCCCCTTTGTGTGTTGAGATATGCTGAAAGGAAAACACCTGCTTTTATTGAAAAAAAAAAGGAGTAGCCTATTCCCAAACAGTCGCTGCCAAAAGTACCAATCCAAAGTTAAAGGGCAAGCATCATTCTCATTGTTAGGCCAGGTAGGGCAAAAATGGGTGAAAAGCGAGGTTACTGCCAGGAGTGGAACTTCAGGTCTCTTCGATTCGGTTGCACTAGCTGTACCAGTTCAAGGAGTGCAGTACTTTTGCATTCGTTTTGCCAGTGAAGAACAACCCACTGCACTTTCATTATCGTCTTGCAAAACTGCCACCTAGTGCAGCGCAAGTCCTTTGCTGGCTTGCACTCTGATGTGGAAGTGCAGCTTCAGTGCATCCAGCAACAAGGCGGCGCCCATGCGTAAGTCTGAGAAGATATACCAGTAGCCTTAATGGATACATGGCAGTTCTTTCTTGAAAGTAGGATGTGGGTAACTGTCCGTGGCATGAATTGTAAACCCAAGGGGTCAAGTCGAGCCCAGTGGGCAGCAATTTCAGCACATATTCGTAAATCAACTGTGTGCAAAACATGCAAAGGCTTTTTTTTCTTTCAGTTAAACGAAGGTTTCGTGGCACTGGCTCAGGGCAACAACACTTCAGTGCGATTTGCTGCTTGAACATTCTCCACGTGGTTTGGCATTTTGGCGACCGCTGACGTCAGTGGCATGCAACAGGCTGTAATTTGGCGGCGACGCCAAGGCAAGCAGACGACGAGGCCAGCATTCAACCATTCATCTTAAAAGCAGCCAGTGCTAAGCTGTACTTGAGCTGCCTTAACTGACGCTGTACACTCGCGGCTCCACCATGGAACCTCACGGTACTAGTGCAGCGAGTGGAGCCAAATCACGCGATCTTTACAGGAACTGACGCACCATGCGTGGCTAGCACTTTCACACACAAAGCAAATAGCAGTTCTTGAAAACAAGAGCATGTTTCCGAACACTTCAAATCACATAATCAATGCAAGAAGTAAGGGTCGCAACGTGCTTACGATAGTTTGCGAAAGCCTGTTCAAACGTCATCAATGGATTCGTAGCTACATCGGGAGGTGGATGACCGTCTGGCCCAAGATACTTCACAACTATGTTGTTGTTTTGTAGCCTGCAATTGGAAAAAGAAGGCACATGTGAACAGCTCTACATTTCGCTCAAGGTGCAAAAACAAGACGTACCACTTAAGACAGAAGCTATAGCACTTCGGAAATGGCCAAGACAAATAAAGAAAAATTTTGCAGGCCTTCTTTCTTCAGGAAAAACGGCACCCATGCAGTATGTGCCGTCGTTACATGCAGCTTTCTTGTTATTGACCAAATGTTTAGGGGAATCCCTCAAGGTGGAGTATATTTACAATTAGGGAGTAGATTTACTCATTGACATACCACATGGCGTGGGTATGCCAATTTAATCCCTTAGTTGACCCCATTTCAAACCCCTCAGATAGATAGATAGATAGATAGATAGGATAACTTTATTCGGCTCTAGCACAAGGTTTTTTTATGTGGTCAGACGAGTCCATCCGCAACGGTCGGTTGCCCCTATTCCAGGGCTCCGCTGGATGCTGCCGTCAGCTGAGCTCGCCGTATCAAACCGATCTGGTCATCGCGGCAGTCGAGGAGCAGTGTGAGGCTATTCTGCTCAGCGATTATCCTGACCGCCAGCACTGGCTGGTGGGGAGGGCCAGCGCAGCAGCAACAGCCAGTGGACTACCAGACTAGGTGGCCCACCCACATGTTCTAACAACATGCAGCGAAAACAATCAATCCACCCAAGCGGAGCCATACGGCTTGTGGGTAGCCAGGATTCCCACAGGCTGCAAAGGGCTTTCCTTTGTAGCCGTATGGCTGCGCTTGGGTTGATGTCAATGAGCAATTACTTCCTTATTATAAATCTACTCCACCTTGGGGGATTCCCCTAAACCAGGGGTTCTCAAACTTTTTTGCTTGGAGGAACCCCAAAAGCCTTCAATAAGTTCCAGGGAACCCCCCCCCCCCCCTGCTTTCACTTAACTGCAATGTTATCGAGTGAATTTTTGCAAAGAGAGAGTTGCAAAAGTTAAATGTTTATTGCACAGATTAATACCAATACTAATGTGATGGGTGGTACTGCTTCCCTTTTTAGAGCAAGTCAAAGCGTGGCTCAGTAGCACTCAGAGCCAGTCTCATATCAGCTGCCGGGTCAGGGCCGGTGAGGGTTCTCGCGGAACACAAGAAGACAGCCCGCGGAACCTTTGTGTTCCGCGGAACCTAGTTTGAGAACCCCTGCCCTAAACATTTGGTCAACACTGTTCCTACTTCGAGTTATTGATCAATTCGATCTCGCCCTACCATACGCTGGCCACCCCAGTCAGCTCAATTGGTAGAGCGACTGCTCCGGTGAAGTGGTGGTCCAGGGTTTGAACCCCGGACCAGGACCAATTTTTCTTTCACAGCGATGTTTCTGAGAAAGCTGTATAGGTTCCTCTGTAACCGTATGGCTGCGCTTGGTTGGATGTCAATGATTAATTACTCCCTTATTATATTTCTTGTGATTATACAGTTAAACCTGGATGTGACATTCCTCCACATAGTGAATTCTGCAATATTTGAAACTTTCACAATTCCGCAATGTGCGGCAGTTAAACGTGATGCACCGAACTCGCTACTATGACAGCTATCTATCAGCCAGTGCTGCGTGAATCTAAATTTGGGCAACCCACAAGAAAGTTTCAGAATAATAAAACACAAACTGCCATAAAAGGAGTATCTGTGATCGCAATGAGCAAGCACAGTCAGGTGCCATTCCAACACAAGTGGCGCCTCTCCGTGGCAAACACAGCAGTCTCCACAGCTTTTGCATTTGCTGCATCACGTCAAGTGGAATTACAACAGCTCGAGTTCAAAAGCAGCGCAAAACTGCAGGACGCACAGCATGAGTGGGGACAGCGGAGAGCGCCAGCGACACAAGGGAAGGGCTAGAGTCCATTTGCTAGAGGCATGGCTCCGGACAGACCAAGAGAAGGGTAATATAGGAAAAAGGGGGTGCTTCCAACTCCCAGACTCTACCCGCCCCACACGTAGCGGCATCTTGCGAGCCACGGTGAAGATTGTGGTAGCTGCTATCACAGTTATGTTTTCAGCGCGACTATGAAGAGTTCTGCATGTTTATGACTTCATGTAGCGACAATTTACTGTGATCATTTGCTAGGCTTTTACCTCAATACTTAATTTTCACTTCGGTTTCTGTTCTGCATTGTCCTTTCAAGTCTTCCAACAAAACATGCATATAACGAAATCCCACGCATACCAAAAAATGGGAGTTTTCTAAATTTCGGTACCTCCAGGTATATACTGGAGACATTCCACAACAGGGGCCGGTAGTGGACAAGGTGGTCAGATGAGATAAGGAAGTCTGTGAGGATAGGGTGCCCAGAGTCCACACAGACCAGAGCTAGGTAGGTATAACTGGAGAGTGATGCGAAAGGCCTGTCTGCTGCAGTGTGCTGTAGTTGGGCTGATGATGATGATGGTGGTGACCGAGATGAATGGATGCTTCTCAGGGTACGCGTCAATGTGATCATCTCCTTACACAAGACAAAGCTTGTGCAGTTAGTTTATAATGACCCACATCTTGTAGCAGCCGATGCAAGAGGAGCCAACATGCGCCTAACTGCTGCGACCAGGACAGGACCATAAGATGATGGGAGCAGGCAAGCGAATAAATAGGACACCTTAAATTAAAAAAATAAAAACTTCAGCCCAGGACACTTCAGTCAAATGCCGTGCCTACAATATCAGATTAAAAAATTTTCTGCCCATCACGTAGTGCTGAGCATTACACTCACAAATAAGAATGGAACTTCCAGGCTCATGCCAAACTGTGACATGAACCTACATGAACCTGAACCAGTCCACCATAACACCCATGGCAAATGACAGGATTACAGGTACTAAAACAAAAAACAGCGCCCACGGAGAAATGTGAGAAGAGTGCTGGGCAAGCAGACTAGACACTACCACATATCCTGTCTGCATAATGTCGCAGACAGTCTGCTGTCTTTTTGCACTAGCAAATACTCTTAATTCACCAAGTAACCCAACACAAAGCCCTAGAAACTGTCGGGGAAAGAAAAAACTTGTGCCACAAATTCAGAGTTCTGAACAAAGGCGGAAAGAGAAGAGTACAAGACATAGTAAACATTTCTTTGTACTAGCAACATCACCCCACATCTGCGCACATTCTCAACACAAGTGAATCAAGCACGTCCACTGAACTTGCCCATGAGAGCGCTGCACAGGCCGCATTCTGAACCCGAGCCCGGTATGCCCTTACGCTTGAGAATGCAGCCCATGCAGTGCTCTAGTGCCAGCAACACCAGTGACAGCATTCGGCTTTCCCAGATGAACTGCCTCATCCTCTCAGTACCCAGTATTTTATAAGTCTGCATGAATACGAAAACTAGAAAAGCTTAACCGAATATATGCATTTACAAAAGCCAACAAAAAGTCCCTTAACATTGCATGAACATAAAAATTGTGAATTGTGCTTGTTATGCAATGATGAAAAGCATTACAGGTGCTGTCTCACACAAATACATTCAACACAAATGCTACCAAGGGAAGGTGATCACAGCATATGAAGTTTGGTTTTGAGGGGATTTAACGTCCCAAAGCGACTCAGATTATGAGACACGCCGTAGTGAAGGGCTCCGGAAATTTCTACCACCTGGGGTTCTTTAACGTGCACTGGCATCGCAGAGTACACGAGCCTCTAGAATTTCGCCTCCACCGAAATTCGACCACCGCGGCTCGGATCGAACCCGCGTCTTTGGGGTCAGCAGCCGAGTGCCATAACCACTCAGCCACCATGGCGGCGCCAGAGTACATGAAGTATTAGCACCTTTTAAAAGCTGCAAATCAAGTTTGCCATCTCATAGTCTATAGCAGCATCACACCTGCTCAGGAGGTCGTGGATAAGCTGACAGGCTTGAATCTCAGACAAACGAATGGACTGATGATGAACAAGTCCGAGCTCGACCATCAGCCCAGCAACATTCTAAAGCTAGTGTTCTATACTTGCTGCCTCCAATCTATGACAAGTTGTCCCAAGACTTAAGCTTCCCCAAGTGATCACGCCCACGTCGTCAGTCTGGCCTTTGGGGTCCATGGTGCAAGATTCATCAGCACATCGTCTTCTTCAAGGCCAGGCCAATGCTCGCACCGACCGGGACTCCGGGCACCACCCCTTTGTCACAGCAGCAGCAGCAGCAGCTGAAGGCCAGGACTGCCTTTTATTCGCCACAACTTACCAGCTCTAAATGGCAAGCAGCTGCCCCAGCTCTCGTCGCAAGAAAGCCCACATGATCACAATCTTTACTGCGTCCCGCTCCTCATGCACCATTTTCGGAGGACGCGCGAACCTTGTGTCGCCTGAGTCAACTCCGTGGCTCAGTGTTAAGGCGTTGATGGTGCTACACACGAGTAGGCGGGATCATGCAATTTTAACAGTTGCATGTAGGTGTGTTCCACAGCCTCACAACAGTGGCCATGCATAATCACCACCACAAGGTAAGCATGCATATGGAGCAAAAAGGGTTGCATGCAGATGCACCACGTCTCTCAAAGCAGCCTTGTTATGATACCGAGGATAAAAATATTTTGAGTTTGAGCATCATCCAGCAGGAACTGACAGTAATATGGTGGATTTATGTGATTGCAAAGGGATTTCTAGACTTACCTAGGAACATATATGTTGCTGCATGTACAGTCGCGGGTAAAAAAGATTAGCACACGAGACGGAACACCAGAGAGCCGGAATGACAACGAGTGGCGCTGCGGGTGGCGAAGAGGCTGATAACGAGAGTGCCGGGCCGTTCCCATTCTAGAGTATTAGGAGGGTTCAGTGGACTACCACGGACCAGCGGAATTACTAGGTTAAAAGCAGCGCTATCAGATATTGGTCATGCGAGTTCCTTTTGTCAAACCATCGCGGACATAAAAAAACAGTAATAAAAGAAGCCATCTTTGCTTTATAACCGAGCCGAAATAAATGCCGCATGCACAGTCACGTAGGGTCGGCACTTCAACGCTCGGGCGGTGCACGCTTGATAAAGCTTACTTCCTGCCGTCCCCCCCCTAGGCTGCAAAACATGGAAACGGCCCGAGAAACAGGTCTGCGTATCGCAGCGCCGCGTGGTGAGATATACGAATTCTGATCGCCAATGATCTGTGCTAATATTTTTTGCTCGCGACTGTACCACAAATGCTATTCACGACTTCATATACAGCCAGTTCGCAAATATGTACTGGAACACTACTGGACAACAAGGCAATACGATGGAATCTCGATGATACAGATGCCGTGGGGGTCTCGAAAAATATTCGCATTACCCGAAATGAATAAA
Organism: Amblyomma mixtum; assembly: GCF_055824585.1. NCBI lineage: Eukaryota > Metazoa > Arthropoda > Arachnida > Ixodida > Ixodidae > Amblyomma > Amblyomma mixtum. Next base: position 126,015,236 of record NC_143018.1, on the reverse strand, counting down.
ATCTGCATCGCATGCAGAAGCAAGGGAAATGTCTTCATATAGATCAGTTTACAGCTGACACGATTTATGTCCGCCCATGCGCCGCTGCCAATGATGTGTAGCACGCGACTGGCGATTGTACACCGGCGATGAGTGGGCAAGACTTTGTGCTCAAGGGCATAGTCGGAATTCGCGCGTTCATAGCATCCAGAGAGATTCAAGAGACTTTCAGAACACATGAAATTCTGCATACTGTATACAGTGCACTGCGGCCAGAGAATTTCACGGATTTGTATCAACAGCGATCATATCAATGAGATTATACTAGATCGCAACATTTGAAGCACAAACTTCGATGTCCAGAAAAAGTAATCAACATGGAAATAAACCCACAGACCAGAATTCAGAGCCGTTTTCGAATGCAGCCATTTCCTGCCGAGTGGGGCGCCAGGGTGAAGGAGTTTCTTGAAGGTGCGGAAGCTCTGCGGCCACGCCTGCTAGACAGATGCATTTTACTGCCCTTTGGGTGCTAATAAACATTGCTGCGCATACTTCCATAGCACAGTTGTGTTGCAGCAAGTTTTTGCGTTATAAAAGAGGTAGGTAAAATATGCGCTTTAATAATGACATTTAGTCTAACATTCACGTTAATTGTGCCAGCGCCAGATTATTTTGATTGAAGTTAAACATCAGCCCATATACCTCAGTACACTTCACTTCCAACGAGATGCAGGTGCCGCAAGAAACTCCACGTGGCAAGTAAAAAGCAGTCAAAACTAACAAGCAAGAAAACAAAAAAAAAACAAAAAATGACAGCAGCATTCCACATGCTTCAATTTCACCTTGAGCTTGAGCATGAAGCAAGTTACGCCATCCGTGTTTAATATTCTTGCCAGGCTTTTTACACAGCTCAAGTCACTTTCCTTCCAGCCAATCCTTCACAAGTGACCTCATCATTTGGTGTCAAAAGCCAGTTTCGGCTGCGGTTTTCTTGCTTTTGACTTTTTTAACTATTTCTAATTGGTTATTCTCAGAAACTTATTTGTAGCGGTGAGAAGGGATTGTGAGGAATGTGACCAAATTATCAACACTATCTCTTAATTTACATGCAGGGCTTTGTAGCTCTTGCGATCATTCGCATGCACAGGATGGCCCAAACACCCTGCGATGGCTCAGTTGGCCCGAGGAGCTGTTGATGGAGAGGAGGCAGAACCAAAGAGGGACGGCGAATGGAGCGAGTGAAGTCTGGGGACATGTGCGTGCTTCCACGGCGTTTTCACAGCGCCCACTTTAATCCTGCATAATCCTTATCTACTGGAACCCAGGAACTGCATTTTTAAGGTACAGGCAAAAGGAAAAACACGCACGACAAACACACCTTTGAGCCAGCCTGCGCAACTGCACCCCGCACAGTGCTGCCAACGCGGCATTTTCCGCGGCATAGTTTCGTTTTCATGCCTTCGGTCATTTGTGCTTACGCATCAACGGTGATTCAACTGCACAAACGGCCGCAAGATCCGCACCACCCATAAGTGTGCGCGGCGTTACCATAGGTGCCGCATGCCTCAAGCTGCCGAACACGGTGGCTGCCAAACACTGATGGAGTTCGCTTTGGCTGCGTCGCCGCTGCGCACAAGCCAAGTATTGACTGCCAGAATGCCGGCACGGAGTGAATCCCCTTCGTGAACGACATTCGCGACGCATCATGAGGGAAACTTGACACAGTTGCGACGTAACAGCATGGGTATGTATGGGAGCTCGGACGGGACTGGCTCACAAAAACATAGCAGCCAGGAAAACGCAGCACTTGGGAGCCTAGCAGAGGGCTGTACTGCATTAAAAAGCGTTCTAAGGCAGTCAAAAAAATACCGAGCCAACCTCCTTTCACCTACTACTGTCATCGACTACACTCATTTTCACCCTTTCCTTTAGAACAAAGGTGAAAAACAGACACAGCCTGTAATCCTTTCAACAGCAGTCTCGGCATATTGTGTCATAACAAGAGGTTCTACCTAACTCAAGCATGCCATGTGTTAGAATTTAGGCAACGCGCCATTCTCATTTCTTGCTCCAAATATGGTGCGAGTTCAATCATGCGAGTTGAAACCCACAGTTTCAGCCTTGCCAACACGAACTCACCTGAACTGTTCCACCTCCGCTCGAGACATACACGCAACGCGTGGGTCTTCAGTATAGAAGTTCTTGACGATGGGTGCAAGGGCTGCAAGGAGGTAAAAACAAATTTAACAAAACTTCCTTTTGGGCTAGATGGTGCCGAGCTTATTTTGAAATGAATTTAGGCGCACAAGAACACGCACACAGGAAAAGGAAACACACAGGATAGGCGCTAACTTCATCTGATTTATTTGCAGGTAAGAGAGCAAAAAAATATATACATAAAAGGAGACATGCGCAGTAAATAAACACATCGTCAGTTCACAATACACGTTCAAGATACTTGTACTCTGCCTGCAAAAGATTAACAGACGTATCACTCACACAGTAATGCCCCCTCTTCCTGATGTGAAAGGCTTTTAATAGTTCACGTGCCGTCTTATCACCGCCTCTGCCAAGTATCTTTATATCCTTCAGCCGCGGCTCTCACGGTCTGAAGTTGGCACAATGCTCTGCCAAATGTGTCCCTCCACCCCTTAACGCCCGCGTTTTTGCTCTCTTACCTGCGAATCAATCAGATGAGGTTAGCACCTGTCCCGTGTGTTTTCTCTTCTTGTGTGCGTGTTCTTGTGCGCTTAAATTCATTTTAAAATAAAAACAGAACGTTCAATTTAATCAACAAAGGTTTCATTTTTTCCACTAAAATGCAAACATGCAACCACACTCAATAGTTAGAAAAAGTTTTGAACATCTTGGAGCCCTTTAAACTATACGCCCCCAATCAGGAAAGCCGAGCGAGACCCTTGTGCACTGCGTATTTCTGACAAGCCTGAAATAGTGCTAAATCCCTCGAAATGCATCTTAAGAAAAATTCCAATCGAATAAATAAATTCTTAATTTCAAAAGCAGCTCTTCAAAGATAACAGCCCAAAGTACTTTTTATTCTCTAGACTATTAGGAAAAAACCGCAAGCTTGCCAACAAGGAGCCCCCTCCGCCACTTTTTCTGCAAAAGAGGAAAGCAGCAGCTCCACAAAACCTGCACTCACATGACCAGCGCTTCTCCCGTTGTTCGTCGCTCTCTGCTATCAACCTGGCCCAGTCAATGACAGGCAGCGGTCGGTCCTCGCTCGAGCCAGCCTCACTCGAGCTCGCCTCTCTCTTGCTGAAGCGAGCTGCAGTGGAGGAGTGGATACACACCACAGTGAACAAAAGGAAGCTCACATAAGAATATTTAACAAAGATTCAGTTGTGCTGTTTACCAGCTTTCTCCAGAAGCAACTTTAGAACATAGAAGGAGCAGCCGCCGATTCTCATCAGCATAAGCTACAAGCTGGTGTAAATAAAGGTTTGGTTTATGGGGTTTAACGTCCCAAAGCTACTCAGGCTATGAGAGACGCTCTAGTGAAAGGCGCTGCAAATTTCGACCAACTGGGTTTCATTAACGTGCACTGACATCGCACAGTACACGGGCCTCTAGAATTTCGCCTCCATAGAAATTCGACCGCCACGGCCAATGGTGTAAATAAGGATTCAATCAAAAACCTGTACGACTATAACATATTAAAACAATCATTTCTTTCTGATATGTTTGTCTGTAATGTCTAAATTTAAGGCACACTTATTGGTACAGCCCCGTCAAAAGTTTACAGCCCTAGGCGTTCGCTTCTAAGCTGTTTAGCATGGCGTCCTAGCTGTAGAAAGATTGGAAAGATTGCGGACGTGAAGCCATTCCTCTTACGAGATATTATGGCTGTTTGCGACACATGATGAGGCATGAACTGGAGCAAAATGGTGGTTTGAGCTAGTTGGTACATCTTCAAAATTTCACCAGCGCTGCGACTAGGAACAAGCGCTTGTCCTTGTCGTCCTTGTCTTCCTTCTCTGTTCTTGTTCCTAGCCGCAGCGCTGGTGAAATTTTTAATGATGAGGCATGCTGCAGGCCTCACAAGAAAACCTCTTGGGCTGCATACGCTCGACCGGGCTGTATCTCCATGCATGATGTGTCACATGCAAACATTTCCCCATGAACACTGCCTTTCTCTGAAGCAAAAAAAAATGCTACATACTCCCACTTCAAAGGAGAGCACAGAAAAGGCAAATCGGTATGTACAGTGTGCTTGAAAAGTTCGGTCCACTGCGCATGCCAGCAATAAAAAATGGGCGAAAAAGCAAGGCGTCAGAACTTGTGGTGTTCTTGAAACATTCGGATATCCTAAAACAAGCAAAGAACAGTGTCCATCATACACATTGTAAGAAGAAGAAGAGGTCGTCTCCGCGGTGCCGCACTTCGTCGTCATCGCTGGTGGTTCGGGCGCGAGTCTCGTGCTGTGGCTGCTTCCTTCGACTGGTTCTGCCGTCTTGCTTCGACCTGACCGCTGCGTGCGTTGGTCGCCGTGAACCACTAATAAATCCACTGTTCACTTGGTGGAGGGTGCAACGATCCCGACCCCCGACGTCGCCCTGGAACCCCACAGTCGCACGGTGTCCGTTCCCATGGAGGACCCAAGCCAGCAGCCCCCGACCCTGCTTCCTGCTTCCTGCGACCTGCTTCCATCTGTCACCTGTTCTGGTCCCCCACGTCAACGCGACCCTGCTATCTTTAGTGGCAGCTGCGACCAAGATGTGGAAGATTGGTTGTCAGCCTACGAACGGGTGAGCCGGCACAACAAGTGGGACGACGCTCTGAAGCTTAACGACGTCGTATTTTATCTTACTGACGTCGCCAAGCTCTGGTATCGGAACCACGAGTCGGACATCACCACCTGGTCCGTGTTCAAGACTACGTTTGCCGAAGTATTCGGCCGCCCTGCCGTTCGCAAACTTGGCGCTGAACAGCGTCTCCGTTCGCGAGCGCAGAGGACCGGTGAAAGCTTCACCAGCTACATCGAGGACATAGTCGATTTATGTAAACGAGTGAACCCATCTATGACGGAGGAGTCCGACCACCATCGCAATGGTATACGAACTATGCCACAGCTTCGACGAGCAACGGAAGCAACGCGTTTCGGTTCGCCACCCCGCTGACGCGTCGCTCGCTGGCTTGGCCGCGGAATCCGACTCCTCATACCTCAACGCCGAAATCAAGAAATTTGTCCGCGAGGAGGTTGCCCGCCAGCTATCTCTCCTACCCTCTCTATCCGAACCATCATCTTGTCTGGCGCCGCAGCTCAGACATGAAATCCAGCGACAGGTCTCGGAAGCTCTTCCCTCCGGCCATCCTCCAGCTCCTGTCGCTGACGGGATGGTGCTTTCTGAGGCTGCCCTAACTCCACCTGCCCCGAGTGCTGCGCAGCTGAGTTATCCTGACGCCTTCGCGCCGCACCCCAATGTGGCGGCGCCTCGCACCTACGCTGAAGTTGTGGCTCACCCAGTACCTCCCACGGCGTATGCGTATCCTTCGGCCATCATGCGCTCGCCACGCACTGCAGGTAGAGTTGCGCCGCCTACCTCGCCATGGCGCACGTCGGACAACCACCCCATATGTTTTGCTTGCGGCATTCCCGGACACGTCGCCCGCCATTGTCGACGCCGCATGTCACTGTCGGGGCCTGAATATCCTGGAATAACCTATTCGGCGCCCTACTCTGAGTTCCACCGGGGCCGCCACCTGAACCTTCTGACCACCAGGCTTCCTCGTCTCGTCGCTCACCTTCGCCCCGTCGCCGCTCCATTTCGCCCATGCGCCGCCGACTTTCCTCAGCCGAGAAGGGAAACTAACCGCCGCAGTTCCCGAGGCACGAACTGCGTACTCCGCTGACGGTCAAAGTCCTATTTTCCCTGCGAACGTTATTGACGTTATCGTGGAAGGTGTTTCGACGCTAGCGCTTATAGACACTGGTGCCGCCGTATCTGTTATTAGCCAAAAACTTTGCCGCTCTCTTCGCAAGGTGACGACGCCTCTTTGCGGTTTGTCGCTACGTACCACCACCGCACAGCATCTCCAGCCCACAGCTCTCTGCACCGCCCGAGTAATAATTGCGAACAATGTGTATTTTATTGAATTCATCGTCCTCACCACTTGTTCTCATGGTGTCATTCTCGGCTGGGATTTTCTGTCTCATCATGATGCCATGATTGACTGCGCCCGCCCTCACGTCGAACTTTCCGTGCCATGCGCTCTGCCATCCGCCGCTGCCTTTGATGACGTGGGTCCTCGTGCTGTCCCGAAACTCCTTGTCGCTCAGGACACTACTATCCCACCCGTTAGCGCTGTCCTCGTTCCTCTCTCTGCCTCTTCTACCGCCGACGCCACCGTTCTCTTCTTGCCTTCCGACGTTGCTTTCTGCCGCCACCGTATCTCACTGCCCTTCGCAGTGCTTGACTTGAGCAAAGGTGCCAGCACACTTCTGGTCTTCAATGCCCTTTCTTACCCCGTTACATTGCTTCGTGGAGAGTGCGTTGGCCGTTTTGAGCCTGTGGACTTACTATTTGACCTCGACGCTACCGACCCTTCATCTGCTTGCGAAGTTGATGCGTTGACCCCTGCTAATGTGGCTTCCGACCCGCTTCAGCGTGATCTTCTCGCCTGTTCTATTGATACTGCCCTTGAGCCACGCCGCCGCGAGCAGCTTCTTGAGCTGTTGCACCATTTTTGGTCTTCATTTGAGACGCCGCAAGCCTCTTTGGGCCGGACGACGGCTGTCTCCCACCACATCGACACAGGCACTCACCCGCCTCTGCACCAGCGCCCATACCGTGTGTCACCTACAGAGCGTCGTATCATAGCCGAAAAAGTCGACGACATGATCCACCGCGGTGTTGTTCAAGAATCAAGTAGTCCCTGGTCGTCTCCCGTTGTCCTTGTCAAGAAAAAGGATGGTTCTATACGCTTCTGCGTGGATTATCGACGTCTCAACCAAATCACACGTCGGGATGTGTATCCACTCCCACGCATTGACGATGCATTGGACTGTTTGCAAGGCGCAGAATTCTTTTCTTCGCTTGACCTACGCTCCGGATATTGGCAAGTTGCCATGGCTCCAGCTGATCGCCCAAAGACCGCTTTCATCACTCCGGATGGGCTTTACGAATTCAACGTTATGCCATTCGGCCTTTGTAATGCCCCAGCAATATTTGAACGAATGATGGACAACGGGCTGCGTGGCCTCAAATGGAAGACCTGTCTGTGTTATCTGAACGACATCGTGGTTTTCTCTCCTGATTTTCCCACCCATCTGCATCGTCTCCGCCAGGTGCTGACCTGCCTTGCTCGTGCCGGCCTTCAACTGAATCTTAAAAAATGTCACTTCGGCGCCCGCCAACTCACCATCCTCGGCCACGTCGTGTGTAAAGATGGCGTTCTCCCCGATCCTGAGAAGATGCGCGCCGTTGCTGACTTCCCGAAACCGGCCTCTCTCAAAGAGCTGCGCAGCTTCGTGGGCCTATGTTCCTACTTTCGTCGTTTGTACGTAATTTTGCTACAATCATCGCCCCACTAACAAAGCTCATGAATGGACCCGCTAACTTGTCCTCCTGGACACCGGCCTGCGACAACGCCTTCGCGAAGCTCCGCAAAGTTTTGACATCACCGCCCATTCTTCGTCATTACGATCCCGATGCTCCAACGGAACTCCACACTGATGCCAGTGGTGTCGGCCTCAGTGCGGTACTCGCCCAGCGCAAGCATGGTTTTTCTGAATACGTCGTCGCTTATGCCAGCCGCGCCAAACTACTCCGTTACGGAAAAAGAGTGTTTGGCGATCATCTGGGCGATCACTAAGTTCCGTCCTTACCTGTACGGACGCACGTTCGACGTTGTTAGACCACCACGCCCTCTGTTGGCTCGCTACGCTCAAAGATCAGTCGGGCCGTTTCGACCGCTGGGCCTTGCGCCTTCAATAATATGATATCCGTGTTGTGTACCGCTCGGGCCGCAAGCATTCTGACGCCGACGCTCTCTCTCGGTCGCCGGTGTCCCTGCCTGCCGTTCCCACATGAGACCCTCCCCTGACCGCTCTCACAGTCTCAGATATGCCTTCCGAGCAGCGCCGAGATCCTTGAATTTCTGCCCTGTTCAATGTCATCAATGCCCCTACCATGGCTGCATATCCACGAGCTCTCCGCCGCCAAGCTTCCCATTTCTCCGTCCGCGATGGTCTCCTTTATCGCCGAAACTACAACCCTGACGGCAGAAAATGGTTACTGGTTATCCCACGCCATCTCCACTCCGACGTTTGTGCCCATCATCACACTGACCCGCAAAGTGCTCACGCTGGTGTCCTCAAAACATACCACCGGCTTCGTCAGCGCTACTACTGGCGTGGAATGTACAATTTTGTCCGCCGCTACATTCGATCGTGCGGTGCCTGTCAGCAACGAAAGGATTCACCTTGTCGCTCGGCCGGTCCCCTGCAACCTTTACCATGCCCCGCTTGCCCCTTTGACCGCATCGGCATCGACCTTTATGGCCCACTTCCCTGCACTCCAGCCGGTAACCGATGGGTAATCGTCGCCGTCGATCACCTGACCCGTTATGCCGAGACAGCTGCCCTTCCCACGGCGACGGCTCGTGACGTCGCTTATTTTATTCTGCACCACTTCGTCCTCCGTCACGGCGCACCTCGGAAGCTCCTCAGTGACAGGGCCGTGTATTTTTGTCAGAGGTAGTTCAAGAGCTCCTCTCAACATGTCAAACCATACACCGTGCGACTACTGCCTACCATCCGCAAACAAACGGCCTCACGGAGCGATTCAATCGCACTCTGGGCGACATGCTCGCAATGTACGTTGCGTTCTGACCATTCCTACTGGGATCAGGTACTTCCCTTTGTGACTTTTGCGTATAATACCGCCCAACAAGCGACGACAGGTTTCTCCCCTTTCTTCCTCTTATACGGCCGTGAACCATCCTGTACAATCGACACAATTTTACCCTACCGACCCGATCCGTCTGAATGCACAACTATCTCCGACATTGCCCACAAAGCTGAAGAGTGCCGTCAGCTGGCCCGCACCTTTACTTCCGACACACAAGGATACCGCAAAGAGGTGCACGACAGTGCCAGGCCTGCCCCGACGTTCTCCACTGACTCTCGTTTGGCTTTGGGTTCCTGCCGACAGCAAGTTCTCCATCAAGTACCATGGCCCCTATCGCGCCATTCAACGCACGTCTCCTGTCAACTACCTCATTGAGCCAGTTACACCTTCCTCGGACCACCGCCGTCGTGGTCGCGAGGTCGTCCTCGTTAGCCGCCTCAAACCGTACTAAAACCAGCCTGTTGTTTCTTCCCGTAAGTCGCCAGGATGGCTATTCCTTCTCGCCGGGGCCATTGTAAGAAGAAGAAGAGGACGTCTCCGCGGTGCCGCACTTCGTCGTCATCGCTGGTGGTTCGGGCGCGAGTCTCGTGGCACATCCCGCCATGATAACTTAGTTTCTACGGCTTTGCCGACTTAAAAAAAAAACGTGACAAGAAACAAACAAAACTAACAGCTGCAATAACCAACTTTCGTGAATTCACGCTGGATGCACCAAGCGTACTCGCCGCTTAGGAACACACTCTCTTGAAAAACACCGCCCAATCTAGCTAGGTTTTCTGATGAAAGAAACTTATCACTGCACCAGAAGTTCAAATTCAATGACACCACCATTTGTGAAGACTACCTAGCAACCATTCTTTTTCACCACAAATACCACAGGATTGGAGTCTCGTGCTGTGGCTGCTTCCTTCGTCTGGTTCTGCTGTCTTGCTTCGACCTGACCGCTGCGTGCGTTGGTCGCCGTGAACCACTAATAAATCCACTGTTCAACATGAAGGGTTTAAAATTAAAATCTAATACATATCTACACACCACAACACTTTTTAGTCGCATCTTGATTTGGAAGGCACATCCCGCTATGATAACTTAGTTTCTACGGCTTTGCCGACTGAAAAAAAAACGTGACAAGAAACAAACTAAACTAACAGCTGCAATAACCAACTTTCATGAATTCACGCTGGATGCACCAAGCGTACTCACCGCTTAGGAACACACTCTCTTGAAAAACACCGCCCAATCTAGCTAGGTTTTCTCTCTTGAAAAACACCGCCCAATCTAGCTAGGTTTTCTGATGAAAGAAACTTATCACTGCACCAGAAGTACAAATCCAATGACACCACCATTTGTGAAGACTACCTAGCAACCATTATTTTTCACCACAAATACCACAGCATTGGAATCTCCTTCCCTCTAGCAATGTTTCCACCCATGATAATGCATGATTAAAAAATGCCTTGTCAAAAGCTGTGTGATCAGGAGTTGCCAGCCTTTGCCTTTTTATTTTGCATATGCCCTAACACTTGTTGCTCACCCAATCCCTCTATAATGCTTCGTTCCTGAGGGTAAAAAACGTTAGAGATCACTGCGGCGGCCCGCACTCGGTTAATGCGAAAGCATTGACGCCTGTTCCCACTTGTTGGCTCTCTTTGGTTAACTTGGGACTATCATTTTCATTTTTTACTTTTACATCAATTCAAACTTCTTAAACGTGTTATATTCTTTTTTAATCCATTTTTTTTCATTTCATACTATTTCGATGTCCCCCCACTCTATCGACGTCCGTAGCTCTTTTTACGGCTAATTGACTTTTCACCTCTAATAACTCCATATCAAGCATTACTTTTCTGTTGGATTGATTAACATTTACTAATCACTTTTTAATCTATTTCAAACATTCTTCCGGCTTGGTTGCGTATTGTCCCGCAATTCTGATGTGCAAGGCTGTTTCGACGTCCACCATGATACCGACGCCCATGGTTATTTCGACGGCTAACTGACTTTTACGGCGGAAGCCTTTAATGCCTCATCGTTGTAAGCAGAAGTTGTCGACAGATATGTCACGCTTTTCATTTGGCCGAAATGGCCGTGACGTCACAATGCGCGAATTTCAAACGCACCAATTGTACTTTGGCTAGTAACCATGCTACTAATTAAAGTGATGGTATAGTGGTGGTCCAAGTAAGTGTGACTGAGGTTAGTTAATTGCTTAATTAACCAAGTAGCCGAATTAACCTTTCTAGTCAGACCAGATAAATAAATAAAACCGAGTATAGGAAATTGGTCGAGTTGGGGAATCGAACTAGGGCCTCCGGAGTGCCGCCATGCCAGCTGGATGGTTTGGAATGAAGAAAGGCGCGTCTAGTAAATACGGTGTCTTCGTTCACTCCCATCTTCCTCCTTTGCCGTTATGGCGAGGTTCAGGTGTTTACCGAGATATGCGAGACAGACACATTTCCTTTCCTCAAAACCAATTTACGGACGAGCAAGCCGTAGAGCCGAACGGGCGATGGCGTTCTGTGGACTCCCTGGCAGCGTTGCAAGACGCTGTCGCGTTCCACTCTTAGCGGCGAAGCTTAATATAACCACACATCAGTGACTCAAGTAGCACCACCACGCTTAAGGCTTCCGACTCACCGCACTTTCACTCAGAAACAACACGTCAGAACAATACAAACCACCGAAGAGATCCCCGCAATAGACGCCCACCTCCTGCATTTGTGAGAGGCGCGCCGGAGCTTAACTAAACGGTGGAAAAAGCAGAAAACTAATCGCAAATTACGCGACCGCATAGCCAAACTCACAGAGAAGGCTGCAGCGTATGCTGCCGAACAAAGATTCAAATTGGATAGCATGCTGCGACGCCGCAGCTCATCAGATGAGCTTGAATTGGGGACGTGGCGTCTCTTTCGCAGTCTAATCGACCCCTCCCAAACGAGAGGTGAGACGCAAAAGCAGCTCCGGCGGGCTCTGCAAGGGTATCAAGGTACGACGGCGCAACTTGCGGACACTCTTTGCGACAGATATCTCTGTCGTACGGAGGACCCGCATGGGCCTGAGTACATGTACTCTGGCCGGCGTAATGAAACACTCGATGCCCCTATTGAGTTGCATTTCCTTTCCTCAAAAAGCGTTGCGTTCAAAGGGCAAGGAATCACGCCGAACGGGTGGTGGCGTTCCTGCTTTCCTGCACGGTGCGGTTCAGGTGTCCACCGAGATGACACAGAATTACTGTACCATTTCCTTTCGTCAAAAAGCGTAACATTCAAAAGGTAAGGCAGCACGCCGAACGGGTGGTGGCGTCCCTCCCTTCCTGTACGGTGCGGGTGTCCACCGAGATGATAGAGAATTACTGCGCCATTTCCTTTCCTCAAAATGCGTTGCGTTCAAAAGGCAAGGAACCGCGCCGAACGGGTGGTGGCGTTCCTCCCTTCCTGTACGGTGCGGGTGTCCACCGAGATGATAGAGAATTACTGCGCCATTTCCTTTCCTCAAAATGCGTTGCGTTCAAAGGGCAAGGAACCGCGCCGAACGGGTGGTGGCGTCCTTCCCTTCCTGTACGGTGCGGGTGTCCACCGAGATGATAAAGAATTACTGCGCCATTTCCTTTCCTGAAAATGCGTTGCGTTCAAAGGGCAGGGCAGCGTGCTGAACGGGTGGTGGTGTTCCGTGGACTCCTACAACACGCTGTCGCGTTCCGCACGTAAAGGCGAAGCTTAAGCGTCGTTAATTAGCAGTTGAGTAGTATTTAGTCATTAATCAGTAATTAGTCACTGATTAGTAATTTGTTATTACTTCGTCATCAATTATATGTGCCGTCATCGAGTGGTGACGTCAGCAGTGTCAAATAGGCAAAGTTGGTTTGGTTAGCTTTGGGGTTTAACGTCCCAAAGCGACTAAGGCTCTGGAGGCGCCTTAGTGGAGGGCTCCGGAGGTTTCGACCACCTGGGGTTCTTTAACGTGCACTGACATCGCTCAGTACACGGGCCTCTAGAATTTCTCCAAAGAAATTCCACCGCGTCGGTCGGGTTAGCAGCCGAGCACCATAACCACTGAGCCACCGCTGCGGCCACAGGCAAAGTGGTGCGGAGAACGCTTTCGCCTCCACGCACTTTATAGACAGTCAAAGTGGCCGCTGAATTTTTTTGCCTCTAATTAATTAACCGATCCTACATCAACCAAATTTGGCACATATGAAGTAAACATATGAAGTAAACATATGTTGTGGTCCTAATGTTCTGGATGGCTTATAAGATGCATCATTCACATGCAGTCACCTCAGATGGTTTAGGAAGTAGCATGTGTTTTTAAAAAATTAAATGTAATAAGGCACACGCAAACGACAAGAACCACACAGCTATAGCACACAGCGTTGTTTGCTTGCTGGCCATGTAGCCTCTCTGAGCAAGGTGTCCACGGCCCAGCTATTCCATCGTAACTCCAGCCCAGAATTTCCCCAGCCAAACTTTCCCACATCCTGTCACCGGTAGTCGTGCTACCACGAGGCAACTTTACGGGCAACTCTCGGAGGGGCCGGTCCCATTTGCAGAATGCACGTCTGATATTTTCTGCCTCATAAAGCGGGGCTTCACATGTTGTTGCCCATAAAAAATTCTCGCATCAGGGTGGAGGCATGTCGCTCCTCAAATCTACCTCAGGTTCTGCAACTGGGACTCATCTTGCTGTCACTGAAACTCATTTTTTAAAGTTCTCAAAGTGAGAGAAAGGGCACTGCTACATACTTCCTGTTCCAGGTGGATAGATGAGCTCCTCGATGAGCTGGTGTGCCTTATGACGGGCTTCATCGGGGCCCGAAAGCTCAATTCTGGCTTCGTGGCAGCTATTGTAGCCGCCATCATCCTCATCCCTCAAGACCTTGATGCGTGCACCGCTCGAATCCTGAAGCTCCCGTATCTTGGAGCCACCCTTGCCTGTAACCAGATGCAACACAATGCTTACCTTGGGTATATGTCACACACAAACAGGTTTGTCAAAAAATGACCCTCTCTGCTAGGCATTCGGCCAGTGTGATGAAACTCTCCTCTTTATAATTTGCAGCCCATGTTTACATTGCTAGATGACTTGGTTCAGAACGTATTTCAAAGAAACCATTAGCCTTTTGATGCCAAGAAAAACAGAACGGAAAATTTGTAACTTTTTTAATGTTTTGCTAGCGATGAAAAAAATTGGAGTGCTCATTGTAGACAGGAAATCATTTGAAAAACTAGAAGAACGCGCCACTGGCAGGACCAGCAGACTTGCTTGCTTCTTACATAGATATCCTAGCAATCCATTCATTTCCCCATTCTTCGATTCTTATTGGTTCAGAACAGTGATTTGAAAAGCTGTAATTGATTATAGTAGAATATAAGTCAAGAAGGTAGCAGCAAATACCCCTCAAAACATGCCCTCCAGCCAGTGGTGTCGACAGATTGACATGACGTCGTGGTGAATCCCACTTCACAAAGGCGCTAGCCAGTCGCCTCTGATTTCACGCTATACTCATGGACAACATTTTATGGCAATGGAGCAGATTCTAGGCAGAAAAGTGAAGGATACAGTCCTTTTTCCCGGTTCCATCGAGAGTGGGCTCCTAAAATGTAGCGACCCTGCACCCTCTCCCCTTCACGCCTCCGCATCCCTAGTCCAAACAATGAACTACCCACTCAGAACAGCTTCGCTGCCCACTGCTTTAGACCACTAAGTATTCACCACAGCCTAACATCTCGCTTGTTGAACAGCCAGTCTCTCGCGCTGTGCTTTAGATGCCGCCTTTAGCCAACTTCAATCCTAAACAATGGCTCCACAACACGCCACTATCGCACTGTCCTCTTAAATGAACCCTTAAATGAAATGAAGCCTTCAACCGAAGCCAAAGTGAAAAGCGAAGTGAGAGTGCACCTTATTCGCGTTTGGCCTAACCATGCTAAATTGTCCTTCATTTCTTTTTATGTCTTTGTATGTTCTCTGCTTTCTGGTTTCATAGTTTCGAAGCATTGGGTTTGGTTGTAATGCATAGGTTTTTTCATCAGGACAGGTGGAAATATTTAGTAGGATGTTTATGACGACGATGATGAATTTTCATGCCGCAAGGGCATCTGTGGGCAAAGAGCGCCATGCCATAAGGCGTTTTCGTTCACTCAAGGTGAGGTCAGAGACCCATGTCCCTAGTACTTCACCCCCCCCCCCCCCCCCCCCCCCCAGTGAAGCCAAGCACTAGGCCACCTGGAAGCACTGGGGATTGGAAAGCGAGTGCCTGTGTTTGTTCTCTTACCCCTCTGTCTTTTCCTATGGTGACAACAGCACACATGAAACAAAGTCATAGAAAAGCCCTTCATTAGTCCTAGTGCTACCTTTTGCTGAATTCTACAATGTTACCCCTAACTCATGATAGCAAAAGCAAAACTGTACAAAACGAAAAAAAACCTTAGCAAATCTTCATCAATTTGTTAACATGCATTTGACCAAAAGAAACAAAGACAATTATGCTCCACAACCGCACCCAAGTGTCATAATTAAAATCTGCTCAAATCTTCACGTTAGCAGCGCAGACTCACCAATGATCTTGCCAATATCTTTTGGCGGAACAACAATCAATTCGGTATTTGTATTTGCGTCGGCGTCATTCCTCCAATTCCCTACACCGTCGGATCGCTGACCACGGCCTTCCGTGGCAAATAGGCCACGGCCACGGCCCCTGCCAGGTCCTCTAAATATGGGACAGGAAGAAAATTGAAAAGAACACAAGCGGTTATCTATTCGTCCCCTGTCCCTTGGACACAGGGATGCACATTCATGTTGTAACCCCTGCCAATGAATTGTCCAAGACGATATGCTGTGCAAAGAACTCGAATGACAGTGTTGTTAACATATACTCTCTTCACTCAATGAGCAGCTAATATTGCACAATATTACAGCGCAGGAGACCTAGCCACCCACAAGGAACACAAACCAGGTGGCCACAGCACCTGGTTAGTTCTCCGTGTGTGTAGCTAGGACTCTTAGGCTGTTATATTAATTGCGTAGCCCTACCAGCTTGCCCATCTTATTACGTGGGTGCCCTACGGTTCATGAATGTTAAAGGTTGGGCATAGTGATAACTTACCCCTGAATTATTGGTTAAAACATGAATAAGATAAATAGAAAAACGCAATGACTGTGCACATGTCTGCCCCATTTTTCACCTTCATGGTTATTTTAAAATGACATCACACCTCAGCACAAGCAACAGCAAACCGCTATTTTATAGCACGGAAATCTGACACAAGTTGGTCAACTGCTTCATGAAAACAAATCATAAAAGCCAAATCGCTAGACAAGATTTTTGCGTAGATGAGCGAGTGTCACTGATCATTTCCAATCTAGCACGAGAAAATTATGGCCGAGTTCACAAGTGACAATTGAAATGAGGGCCAGTGCCCAGGTGCTTCAGCCATGTGGCAACGCATTCGGAAGAAACAAAAGGCAACCATACAGGGTTGGAAATATGCGCTGTGTCGTAGTAAACTACTTTCACTGAATTATTACAGCCTGATTTGCAGCAACAAAAAAACAAGTAAGCCGGCACATTTCGTACTCGACGAAATAGAGACGCTACATGTGCGGAAAGCGCAACAACGAATGAGTAGCACACTCGAGCTTCGAACCTTTGTGGCAAATAAGGCGTATTTAAGCCTGCACGAGGTACCAAAATCGCCACAAAGAAACTACCTGTCCCGGTTGTCGGCACCTCCAGCCCGATCGTTTCGGCCACCAAAACGCGGAGCTTCATAGGTCTGGTGTGGCGGAGGGGGAACGCATTCTTCTTCAATCCAGATTTCTTCTTCGAACTGCGCTTGATCTGGGTCGACAGTCCGAGACATGCCAAGTGGCTGTGGTTCTATATGACCTGAAACAAATCAAAGACGCGGTGAGGACACTCAACGCAACGCCAAGCTATCATTTGGTGAATACTAACCAAAAAGAATCTTAGATAAAACGCACCAGCCTTGCACAAGAAAACAAAGCCGTGCCTCTGTGCACGCTGCTATTTCACGAACGAAAACGCCACGCGTTCACGGAAATCGAACATGCAAAGCTCGTGCGGTGAACTGTCACATGGCACGAAGCGCAACAGCGCAGACCGCAGACGCACGCCATTCAAATGACACTCAAAGACAGATGTTCAACTCACAGTTTGCCTAAGCGTTGGTGATGAGACAAGTCGGAAACTTTTCGCTATCCTTTCCAACTGGACCTGTTGAACCTCATTAGAACGCGCACCTACTACCACGCAACCGCACAACATCCGAGAGGTTCTCGAACTGCGGCTAGTGCGGCGGTGTGGCGTGTAGCGGTACCTGGGAGGCTACGCGGACCACGCTGATTGGGCCACGAAGCCTATAGAACGTGCGCTTACGGCTACATCACGTTGACGTCATAACATTGGAATTGAGGGTTGTTGGGGCTGAATATTTTGAATTTTACTTCACGGCTGTAAGAGAAGTAGTTCTTTTTATTTGCACTTGTTGCGAACCTCCGCCGTTTCCGCTTAAAACAGTCAATTTTCTGTGACCACACTTTAGATTGCTTTAGGTAGTATCAGACATCAAGGATGAAAGCGCCACCTGGGAAACGCGAATAAAAACTACAACAGTTCGTAACCATTCATCACTGTGCGCTTCTGAAGGGCTAAACTTTTCTTTATTTTTCAGACTGATAGACACTTATTTTGTTCCTGCTTCTGTTTCAATGACTATAATGCTAGGCCGGACAGCATCATTGCTCCTATGGACGTTACCCGCGCTACCCGCGCTGCATCAAACATTACAAAAGCCCCGTAAAGCCCATAACTAGTGTGCAGTTTGTCTTATTTCCCACAGGTAATGCGACGATCAGCAAACATTGATCCTTCAAGGCAGCGACGCTCTACTCCTGCAGCTTCCTCCTCGATCTCCCTCCCGCTTTGTGCGCACCCGCTGTGCACGGCAACCTCCTCCCGCCGCGCTCCTCAAGTAACGTAGTGGTTTTAAAAAATTGCGAGGAACTTTAGCGGCTAAAGTGGTGACAGGCGAAAGCCTTAGTGCTGCATTCTGCTATGCCATTGTTCACTTCACATTCTGTTGGTGCAATAATTAACTGCCAATTAATGACACTTAATCTTCGCCATTAGGAATAGAACGCGACATCGTGTTGTAGCGCTGCCAGGGAGTCCACGGAACGCCATCACCCGTTCGGCGCGAGGCGTTGCCTTTTGAACGCAACGCTTTTTGAGGAAAGGAAATGGCGCTGTAATTCCCTGTCATCTCGGTGGACACCTGAACCGCTCGGTACAGGAAGGGAGGAAGTGGAGTGAAAGAAGAAAGAGGGGCCGTAATGAAAAAAATTAAAATTGTATTTGAGGAAAGGAAATTACGCAGTAACTATCTCACACCAGTCGAAAATTGTATTTGAGGAAAGGAAAGTGGGCAGTAACTGTCTCACATATTTCGGTGGACACCCTTCAAAATTCGCGCGCAGTGACGTCACGACCATTTCGACCATTCAGAAACGCTGCAAAATTTGCCAACAAGTCTTGGTCATGACAGATGTGCCGTTAAAGGCGTTCGCCTTAATAAATAAAAAGGCCGCCGCGGTGGCTCAGTGGCTATGGTGCTCGGCTGCTGACCCAAAAGACGCGGGTTCGATCCCGGCCGCGACGGCTAGAATTTCTTTGGAGGAGAACTTCTTGAGGCCCGTGTACTGTGCGATGTCAGTGCACGTTAAAGAACCCCAGGTGGTCGAAATTTCCGGAGCCCTCCACTACGGCGTCTCTCATAGCCTTAGTCGCTTTGGGACGTTAAACCCCATAAACCAACCAACCAACCAACCTTAATAAATAAAAAAAAATTCAGGGGGGCTCTTTGTTGTCCTAAAGTGCGGTGAGGCGAAAGCCTTAAGCGCGGTTTTGCTGCTTGTGTCACTGATGCGTTGTTAAGATGGTTAGGCTTCGCCTCTAAGAGTGAAACGTGACAGCGTCTTGCCACGCTGCCTGGGAGTCCATAGAACGCCATCGCTTGTTCGGGTCCACGACTTGCTCATCGGTAAATATGTTTTCGAGGAAAGGAAATTATCTGTCTCTCATACCTCGGTGGACACCTAAACCTCGCCGTAACAAAAAGGGAGGAAAGTGGGAGTGAACGCAGACTCCCTATTCACTATACGCGCCTTTGTTCACTCCAAATCATCGAGCTGGCATGCCGGAGTGGTTTGCGTACTCGTCTCGCACTCCGGAGACACTGGTTCAAATCCCCAACTCGACCAATTTTGTAGTCTGTTTTTCTATTTATCTGATCTGACTATAGAGGTTAACTAGTCTAATTGGTTAATTAAGCAATTAACTAAACTCAGTCCTACTTACTTGGACCATCACTATACGATCTCCTTAATTGTGCATGGTTACTATTGATTGTAAAACATTTTATTCGCCGGGAAGAGCTTGGCAAGAGGTCGCGTTAAGTGGTCGAGAGTACATAGCCCTCGACGACTTTGTCAGCCCACTCCACCGCCAAAACTTGCGTTCTGGGGTCAGAGCTAGCCAGCACGGTCTCCCACCGCTCGAGAGAAGGAGCTGTAACTAGATCACCCGGAGGTGGCTCTATTTTGCAGTCCCACAGGATGTGATCGTAGGTAGCACGTTGGCCACAGTGTTTGCAGTTTGGGTTGTAAAGATCTGGATAAATGTGCGCGAGGAGTGATGGGGTGCGTATCGATCTCGTCTGTAGACGACGCCACGTAACCTCTTGTTCTTTAGTAAGTCTTTTGTCTGGAGGGGGGAAAATTCTCCTCTCTAGTTTAAAATGATTGGTGAGATCATGATATGTGATCATGGAGTCCTTCGTGAAATTCAGGGAGCCAGACTCATCCACTGCCCGGTCGACGAAACCTCGGGCTTTATTGTGGGCTGCCTCGTTCCCCGGATTCCCCGAATGGGCTGGGACCCATATCAATTCGGAATAATTTGGTGAGAATTTGGTTGCGTTAAGGATTCTAGGGGAGGTGTTTGTAATTCGCCCTTTAGCGAAATTATTGATACCGATTTTGGAATCGCTGAAGATGATGCTCCCTTGGGTATGCGCTAGGGCGAGGGCTATAGCCGCCTCTTCTGCCGTTTCAGGGGATTTCGTTTTGATTGTTGCCGAGACGATGTGGTCACCATTCTCGTTCACAACCACAATTGCAAAGGCATTGGTATTTTTGTATTCTGCCGCATCTACATAAAGTGTTCCAGCGCACTGTCTGTATTTGTTATGTAAGGCTTTGGCTCTTGCTTGTCTTCTACCCTCATGGTGTAAGGGGTGCATGTTTTTGGGGAGTGGTTTGATTAGTAGGGCCGTCCTATAGTCGCGGGGTAAGTCTACTTTAGCATCGTTATTCGTAGGTTGAAAGTTAATTCCGAGCCTGGTAAGAATACTCCTGCCAGTTCTGGAATTGGCTAATCGCGCTGTTTGAGCCATTAAATGGGCTTCTTTCAGTTCATTGTAGGTGTTATGTATTCCTAACCTCATAAGCCTTTCAGTTGAGGCATTTAGTGGGAGTCCTAACGCAGCCTTATAGGCCTGCCGTATCATACTATCCAATTTGTCCTTTTCTGCTTTCGAAAGTTTGAGGTAAGGGGTGGCATAGAGTATCGTGCTTAGCGCAAAGGCCTGCACTAGTCGGCATAAAACTCTTTCCCTCACCCCTTGTCTGCGGTTAGCTATGCGGCGGATTAATCGCGCCGTCGCTTCTACCGTGCGTTTAAGCTTAGTGAGTGTGTCAGTACTCTTTCCATTTGTTTGTAAATACAACCCCAGTATTCTCGTGGTCTGTACCTCTTTGACAGATCGTCCATTAACATAGACGTTTATTTGCGGGGGGGGGGGGGGGGATTTCGTGGTACGCCTACCTCTTTGTTTACGACGGATCACGAAGAGTTCAGATTTTTGCTCAGAACAAGTGAGGCCGGATTCCCATGCGCATGCCTCAATGATGTCCACTGCTGCTTGGAGTGTGTCTTCTATGTAGCCTTCGCATCCTTTGGTTACCCAAAGTGTGATGTCATCTGCATAGAACGTGTGATGTAGGTCTGGTATTTGTGCCAGTTTTGGGGGGAATTTTGATGAGGGAGAGGTTAAAAAGGAAAGGGGACAGGACGGAGCCCTGTGGCGTTCCTTTACTTCCTAGTGTGATTGGGGCAGAATCTATTGTTCCGACCGTTATCACTGCTGTTCTGTTAGTGAGGAAGGATCGGATGTAGTTGTACGTCCTTTCTCCGGGGTTGATTTCTGACAAGTTTGTCAAAATGGCTTTGTGGGTGACGTTGTCGAAAGCTTTAACAAGGTCTAAACCCAATATTGCTTTCGTTCCTGTTCCCTCGTCAGCTTCAGTTATGTCCTTGTTAAGCTGCAGGAGTATGTCCTGGGTAGATAGTTGGGCCCTGAATCCTAACATTGTTTCAGGTTGGAGATTCATGTCCTCCGCATAGTTTTGGAGCCTATTGAGGATGACATGCTCCATGAGTTTGCCTAGGCATGATGTTAATGAAATTGGGCGTAGATTCTCAGTGCTGAGTTTCTTACCCGCTTTAGGAATAAAAGTGATTTTCGCGTGTTTCCACTCTGGTGGTATGTTGCCTGCATGCCAGTATTTGTTCATAAGGTCTGTAACCGCCGCGATCGACGTTGCGTCTAAGTTCCTGAGAGTCTTATTTGTTACTTTGTCTGGTCCTGCCGCAGATGTTGTCCGCAGTTTTCCAATTGCGTACCAGACCTCTGCGTCTGTGATGTCTGCGTCTAAATTTGGATTAGGAGTCCCCCGGTAGTCTGGTTGAGTGGTACCATCATCCGTGTTTAGATAACGTTCTGCTAGCTCTTTGATTAGGTCTTCAGTTGTACCCTCATATTTATGTATGAGTCTGTACAGTTGACTTTGTTGCACGGGACGTGTTTGTTCTGGGTCGAGCAGGTGTCTTAGAAGATGCCATGTCTTCTTATTTCCGAGCTGCCCATTGACGCTTTCACATATTTGGTTCCATTGTTGTTTTTGGAGAGTAAGTGTATGTTCCTCGATTCGCCTCTCGATTTCAGCGATCTTTTTGCGTAGTCGCTTGTTGTGTTTTTGCTTCTTCCAGCGATTTTGGAGGCCTTTTTGAGCCTGCCACAGGTGTAACAGTTTTGAGTCTGCAATCTGCTCCTCCTTCTCAACTGGCACCACAACGCTAGTGGAGCTGACATCCTCATTCAGGGAGATAACCCAGTCGCTAAGGTTAGAGATCTCCTTTGGAGCTGTTTTGTCGCGAAGTTGCCTGAACTTGTCCCAATCTGTGGTTCGTATTTCTTTTGCTTTGTTTTTAAGTTTTGTCGTGGGGAAGGTGATGCTAAGGATGAAGTGATCACTATGGTTTTGCCCGGTGTTGACCCACTTTGCGTCCTTGACGTTTTTAGAGAGGGATAAGTCTGGAGATGTGTCTACACATACACTGTTACCCATGCGTGTGTGGTCGCTCGGGTTGTTTAGCGTATGATTTGCCAGAGCAGGTTCCCTTTCGGAGTTGCTTTGGTATATCCCCATGCTGGGTGTTGAGCGTTGAAGTCTCCCACAATTATTAGTTGAGCCCTAGCAGCCAGCTTTACTGTGTTTATCAACAAGTGTGGGAGTCCATTGCCTTTGTTTCTGGGCGGGTTGTATACATTAAGGATGAAGAGATTTGAGTCTCCTTTTTGCCTTGGTACTATTTCAAGTAGGGTGTAATCTTCTTCCGAATCATTTATAAAATGTTGAATTGCGGTGATATTTCTATGCACCAGAGTGGCTGTGAAGGAGCCGGCTGCGTTACTAGTATCATAATGAGGTGGCAGATATGTTTTATAGCCTGGCAGTGTAGCCCTGCCGCTAGCTTCTTGCAATGAAATCACGTCTGGGGTTGGAACAGACGGTACTTGTTGGATGTGGAGCTGCAAGTGGGCCCGCTTGCGGCGGAAGCCTCTGCAGTTCCATTGCCAAATTTCAAATTTTTGGCGTGGTGCCATGTTGGGTTATAGATGGTTGTGGCGTCGTGGACAGATCCAAGATGGGGGGTAGGCGGGCCTCGATAGTTGTAAGCCTATCCATTATTTGCTGCATGCACGTGGCTATTTCGGATACCTGTCCCTCTAGTGTTGCAAAGCGAATATCTATCTCTGCAAATTTGGTAGTAACGAGGCCTTGGAAGGTTGCTTGTTCTGTTGATATAGCGCTAGTTCTTTCGGACAGTGTATTGATGTCTGCCCTGAGTTCGGTAGGCGCTTTCGACGGCTGCGGGGTGTCGGCTTCCGAAGCCTCGGCCTTTCTTTTGGATTCCTCGCCTTCTTTTGTAGGAAGCGGTCTTTTAGTTGCTATTCTGGCGTCTGTGTCCGTCGCGTTATGGGCCGAAGACTGGGACGCGGTGGAGGGAGTGTGGCAAATAACATAGTAGCATAATACATAATAATAATACATAATAAATAATACATAGTAAATAATACATAGTAAATAATACATAGTAGCGTGGTTAATAATAGTAGCATGGTTACTAGCCAAAGTACAACTGGCCCCGTTTGAAATTCGCGCACTGTGACGTCACGACCGCTTCGACCAATTGAAAAGCGTGAGATTTCTGACTACAACTCCTGCTTACAACGATGAGGCTTTAAGAGAAGTTTATTGAACCCAGGGCCAAAAAGGGACATCGGTCCCTATACAAAAGCAAACGAACATTGCGGCGACTAATGTCGCCCGGTGCACACACACACACACACGCAGGGAACTTAAAGAGTCCAAAACCACGAGATGTCCAAGAAAGTTCAGGGGTCCATACGCACGGGGGAAGCACGCCGGATGGAAATACCGCGCACAAATACCCGCGCACAAACATAACGCGCGAACAACGCACACACACCTCGCGCACAAACTCTGGGCGCGAACATAGCGCGCAAAAACATAACGCACACAAACGCGCGAACAACGCACACACACTTCGCGCACAAACTCCGGGCGCCAACATGACGAGCGAAGATCGTGTAGGAAACACGCGTACCACACAGGCGCGCCACACTTAATATGGCAGGAGCCGCACCGACACACGGCCCCTGCCCGCGACGATGAAGCGGGTGGACCAGCGCCGAAGGAACTGGTGCTCCTCCAGCGACACGAGGTCCACGCACGTCTGGGCGAACATGAGCGCACGTACCCGCTGTAACATGGGGTACATGGCTCTCCATGGTCGTCCCTGCAGAGCCCCCACACCTCTCTGGCGCCACAGCACGAATGCCCCGACGCAAAGAAGCATGCGTACGAAAGGGTCGCGAAACCTGGAGTTGGCGCCGAGGGTCGTTCCAAACATTCTAGACATGAGAACCCAAAATGTCCTGGCAACAGAACACTCAAAGAGTGCGTGCGCAAGGTTTCAACAAGGCCACACTGCGGACATCGGTCGGAGGGGGCCACGCCCCAAGCCGCCAGGCGATCTGCCGTAGGCAGGGCCCGCCAGCCCCGCAGCCAGCCAAAGTCACGCACGTCTGCGGGAAGGGATGACGACGTCAGGTCCCGCCATCGCACCTCTCTGCTTAGCGCCAATTTCTCCTGCGGGGCTTCTTTTACGGCCAGGAGCTCGCATACCCGAGAGGCGGGAGTTGAAAAAAGCTCCACCTCTGGCAGCGCTGCGGAGAGGGACCTGAGCGTCTGGCAGACTCGCTGGAAAAACCGAGGCTGCTGGAAGGCTGTCGGGCCGACACTCTGCTCTGGAAAGAAAAGGGAGCGCGACGTACCGAGTAGGTATGACAGGAGCGCCCTGCCCTGGTAGCCGGCCTGGTTAGCCAGGTCGTTGGTCGCCCGCAAAGCGAGCACGTTGCAGAATGTAGGCAGGTGGGGAATGCTGAATCCCCCCATGTTAGTAGGAAGCGGGAGGAGCGCGCGCACTACAGACTCCGTCTTGCCTGCCCAAAAGAACGAGCCACATAAAATGGCCAGACGGCGCGTGTAGGTGCGGGGTGGGTGGGCAACACGAGCGACATAGTACAGTGGGGCGCACACCGACGCGCGGATGATAAATGCGCGCTCCGCGAGGGAGAGACGGAAACGCGCCGCCACTGACAACCGTTTCTCAGCGGTCTCTCTAAGCCGGGTCCACGTCTCACGAGCTGGCTCACCGGTCGAGAGGAAATAAACCCCTAAAACCTTCACGGCCGAAACCCACTGCACGTCGCGGAACAGGTCTGAAGAGAACGCGCCAAAGCGCATCGCTCTACTCTTGCCCCTGTTCAGCAGGGCGCCGGACAGCTCGCTGTACACTTCAAACAGCCGCAGAAACGGTACGTAGCTGTCCTCGTCCCGCAAGAACAGGGACACATCGTCGGCGTATGCCGAGACCTTCACCTGGCCGTGGACCGGCAGCGGGAAACAGCGCACGGACGGGCTCGCGGCGATGCGGCGCAGCAATGGGTCAAGACAGAGAACAAAAAACGTGGGCGACAAGGGGCAGCCCTGCCTGATCCCTCTGGAAACACAAAAGGGAGCGCTGATCGCTCCGTTGACGGTCAGGCGGGCCGTAAGCCCCGAGTAGAGGAGACCGACTCTGGCTACGAAGGCTGATGGAAAGCCAAAAGCCTCGAGCACACCCAGCAGGTACCGGTGCTCGATACGGTCAAAAGCTTTGGACTGGTCAAGCGAGACAAAGCAGCCCGGGATCCCCGCTCTCGATGTGAATGTGAACAAGTCACGAGTAAGTGCGAGAGCGGAAAACACCGAACGGCCGGGCACGCTACACGTTTGTGCTGGGCTGACCACCGAGGGCAGAATCGCGCTCAACCTGTTAGCCAGCAGTAACGCCACGATCTTGTAGTCTGCGTTGAGCAGAGTGATCGGACGCCACGCCTGTGGGTCAGATGGACACCCGCCCGGCTTCAGAATGAGCGCGACTCGGCTCTCTCTGAAAGACTCTGGTCGAGCTCCGTCCGTCAGAAAGCTGTTAACCATATCGAGCAGAGGACCCTCTAAAACGTCGTACAGCTTCGCGTAGAAACTGACGGGGATACCGTCAGGTCCGGGGGCCGAGACAGCATTCATTCTAGCTACTGTGGCGCGGAGCTCGTCTGGCGTCGCCGGCGCGCAGAGCTATGAGGCATTAAAGGCTTCTGCCTTAATAAAAGGAAGGGAAACAATGTTGCTAGCCCCGCCATCTTCCTGAGCTGATGCAGCTCAGGTGCAGCTGAGCAAGCACCTGAGCTGATGCAGCGGAAAGTCCTAGGCAGGGTGTAAAAAAGAAATGGAGGAGGTGAGGGAATAGCATATATTGACATATTAACATATGTACAGGTCGTACGCGCGTGATGATCTAATTAAAGTTGAATATAAAAACACGCGCACGACACAATACACAGCACAGCTGGAGTGGGGCGTCCAGCTGATTATCGTCCAAGGTAAACACGCTCGGAGCGCTCGGTCACTGCGCGCCACTACCTGGCGGAAAACAGACGGGTCGTCAAGCCCGTCTGTTCAAGGAATGCACAGAGGAATATTCTCTGTTCTCAGACTATCTCATCCACTCCACAATCGCCTCCCAGATGTTCGGGCGCTGAGCAGTGGTGGCGAAAAATTCAGGGGGCACTTTGACTGTCTAAAGTGCATAGAGGCGAAAGCGTTTTTCGCACCACTTTGTCTATGTGACACTGGTGACGTCACCACTGGATGACATCACACCGAATTGATGACGAAGTAATGAAAAATTATTAATTAGTGGCTAATAATTGATTAATGATTAAATAATTATGAACTGCTATTTAATGACGCTTAAGCTTCACCTTTAGGAGTGGAAAGCGACAGCGTGTTGTAGCGCTGCCAGGGAGTCCACGGAAAGCCACCACTCGTTCGGCGCGATGCCTTGCCCTTTGAAAGCAAAGCTTTTTGAGGACAGGAAATGGCGCAGTAATTCTCTGTCATCTCGGTGGACACCCGAACTGCACCGTACAGGAAGGCAGGAAGTGGGAGTGAGGAGGAGGAGGAAACGTTTATTTGTGTTTACAGTGAGAGGTCAATGGTGCGAGCCGGAAGGGCCCGCCCCTTACAAACACTAGGAGTCTGGGATCCCTGCAGCTTCCGCTGCGGCCCGAGCTCTAGCTACCAATGCCTGTTGGGCTTGGAGTTCGGAGCAGCCGCGCAGGGCAGCTTCCCAGTCCTCTCGAGTGGGGTGGAGGTGGGGTGGGTAGGCAGGATTGGAAGGGCATGCCCACACCATGTGGTAGGCGTCCGAAAACTCCTCCTCACTGTACGGGCACGAGCCCGAGAAAGAAGAATTGAACTGCTCAAGTACTGCCGGGCACAATACAGTATTGGTATAGAGGTGGAGAAGCCAGCGCTCCTCCCCCCTGGTGAGGCCTTTACAGGGAGGGGTAGAGAGGTAATCTCTTTAAAGGTGATGGCCGGATTGAAATTGAATTCCGGATCTGGCTGCGGACGAGGCGATGCCCGGTGAGTAAGCGCGCGGGTGGCAGCGTCGGCTGCCTCGTTCCCTTCAAGACCCGCATGAGCCGGAGCACACACGATGGTACGACGGGTCGGAAACCATGTGTACTCGCATGCGTGGAAGATTTTGAAAGCACGGTCTGGAATGTAGTCTTGCTCAAAATTTCGGTACCAGATTGTGATACCATCTACGCAGATAATATCACAATCTGGGGGACAAGGGGTTGCTTAGGAGAAAAACAAGAGCTTCTTCAGCGAGCAGCAGACACGGCAATCGCATACGCCCGACACTGTGGACTTGCATGCTCCCCTGAAAAATCCGAGGTGCTCAGAGTCTACAGAAAAGGGTATGATCTGCAAAACTCCATAGATATCTACATAGGGGAAACGAAGGTTCCGGAAGTATCGAAAGTTAGGATTGTCGGCATATGGATCCAAAACAACCGTCATGTTGATCAGCTCAGTATGTAGGAGATGATGAATTTACGTCCTCGCGCATTGTTTAGGTGACGTTAGTCAGAGGGGAGAGCCTCTCCTCAGAAAACAGGCCGCTTGGTTCACAAAAATCGCCATCATCAGCCTTTGCCTCTGCTGGGCAAAAGCCTCTCCCATGTCTCTCCAGTTAACCCTGTCCCACGTCATCAGCTCCTGCCAAAGTGTTGACGAGCTGCGCAAACAGCGTCTCACCACAGGGTGTGCCGCCTTCCAGGAGACCTCTATTTCCAGCTTTCTTCAGCGCAGCTCAGACTTATGTCAAGGGTGCCGCGCGTCCTCTGATTGGAGATTTAACATAGCACGATCCGCTTCCGCAGGGTGCCACTGTGCACGCGCAGTTCGCCACCAAAGCGCCAGGTGCTGGCCAGCTGTTTGCACGCCTGCCCCACCGGGTCCGATCAGTATGTGTACAGGGCGGCGTGTGGAAGCGCATCGAATTTAGTTATATCTCATATATCCTCAGCGATTCGAAGGCAATAATCAGGAACTTCGCTACGAGAAGCTTTCATGCCCCGGCTCTCTTCATCCTGGCAAGAGCCAGATTATCCACAGAATGATAGCAGGTTGATGAAAATCACCAGCTACCACTGGCCAGAAGAGGATCCTTTGACAGCGAAAAGGCGCCGTTTTCTCGACTCATATCCGACTAAAGGACTCAACAAGTTGACGCAAAGGATTCTCTACATAATGCCACTTTTACTCCCTTGAAAAAAAAAAAGTGAAAAAGCTTGTACAACAAAAGTGTTTTACAAAGTGAGATCAGACATTTTGTTTGCCTATGTACAGACAAGACTGCGTAAGAAACAAAGCAGTATGCAACAAGTGGAATGCATGCAACAGCACACTTGGAAAACTGTGAAACAGTTTCCATTCATGCAAAAAAAACGTACTGTAAAAGTGACTGCTACAGCTTTTTCAAAATGTTTGCTCAGTCACGGAAAAGGGACAGTGCTCTTGGTAGTTGCCTCGTGCTTTGGATGCAAATTTTGCAAAACCTCTGCGCTAGCTTACCAGGTTACTCCTAAATGCGCACAACCTGCAGGCATTGAAAGATCAGTAGACAGGAGTAAACCACTCTTAAAGCTCTATCTACTCAAGATCATTTTTCAAGCTAGTCTCGCTAAACAAGGAGTGACAGAAAAGAAATCAGGCAACAGACAACTGCACTTCGCAATAATTACATAAAAACAATATAAACAAAAAACACTCTCAGTATGATGGCTGTGGACCCGAAGCTCGGTCAGCTTTGCTGGGGAAGTTCTGATGACATCAACACCAACAAAGACAGGCCTGTGGGCTCCAGTAAGAAAAAACAAATGGTAAAGTAGTTCCGAGCAGAGCACAAGAGCGAGCGCAGAGGCATTGTCCTCCCTCGTACATTAACAGGCTCTATTCCCTAGGAGTGCAGCAAATCCAGCTCCTTTTCAATCGGTTAAAAGAAACAGCAGTATTATCTTAAACTTTTTGTATTTTTTTGCGCCACGCAAAACTGTACAATTACATCATTCTCACGTTTCAAAAGTAAAAAGAAAGAAGTGATGGGCTAGTTGTGGGCACATTGACAGCATGGTCTCTTCCTCCCTCACCTAGCCAGGATAAATAATATAACTTAGCGCAAGAGTGGACAGAACGCTTCTTCCTGCAATCGGCATTCCATGTTGCGCGCAGGCATGCTCGTCGTTCTTCTTCTCCGGTCCTCCAGGAAGTCGCTCCGTGAAGTTCAGATGCAGGGTCACTGTGGTGGAGGTGTGCGTAACACCTCGTCGCGGTAGCAAGACATGATCTGCCAATCACGAGGAGGAGGAGGGGAGACGGGGGAGAGGGAGAAGAGAAGTGACGACCGAGCAGTGCACATGCAGCCAATTTTTGCTCCTACCAGGCCCCTGCATATACCAAACACAAGTGCCAAGCACTGGTGAGAACACTTATCGGTGAAACATCCCAGCGTACCGACCGCAAACAGCACCTGGGCCCACAGGTGCTGGGTTTCACAGCGTATAATAATAATAATAATAATAAACACCTTTATTTTCAGAGAACACAGTATACAATCTTTAAGACAAGTCTGCCCAAGCCATAAAGGCTTGTAGGGCAGTACTCGGCAATCGATGAAAGACAGATATATTAAACAATAGGTGTTACAAAGCAAGCAAACAATGATAGACCGCAATACCTAAGGCAAACAAGAACAAAGAAACAGTTTAGGTTACCGACATATGTGTTTTTAAGAAGTTCTTTAATAGAGACAACGAAGAAACTGAAAAGATTGAATCAGGCAGAGAATTAAACATTTTTGGTATGTAATAATTACGAGTGAAGTGGCCATAGTGAGTGTAGCAGCGAGGTACCGTAAAACGGGGATGATGTCGAAAAGGACGAACAGGAATGAAAGGCACCAAAAATGTACTCTCCCAAAAGTGAGCACGAATGACTACATGATGGAAGAGGGCATCAAAAGAGGGCAGCTGTAAAAGCGAAAACAAATTGCAATCAGGCGAAGCATTTGTGTTGTATGCCACGGATCGAAGGATGTTCTTTAGTATCGCATTTAATTTCATTCGCCAAGTCTTTGAGCAATGATAATAAACAGTGACTCCATATCTGAGAATCCCATAAATGAGAGCATGTGCAATAAGCTTGCGAGTCTGAAAAGGTAATAAATAACGAACATTGTATAGTACACATGATAAACCACGAAGCTTGTTGCATACTAGGGTAAGATGACTGTTCCAAGACATATCACTGTCAAAAAGTATACCAAGGTACTTGACACTATTTGAAAAATTAATTGGAATGCAAGAACAATTAAGACAATGCGAAGAATGTAAAAACAATGGTTCAACAAAAGAAAGCTTTTTATGAGGATTACGAAAACAAATGAGTTTAGTTTTCTGTTGATTAATTGCAATAGAATTATTTAAGAACCAGTTCATAACATGCACCACATCTGTTCTAAGAGCATCCATGGCCAGAGGCAACGAAGTATTTGTTGACAACAATAACGTGTCATCGGCGTATTGAAAGATGTAACATTTTGCGACAGCATTCGATAAATCATTTACAAATAGATTGAAAAGCAAAGGCGATAAAACAGAGCCCTGTGGAACACCTGCCGACAAAAATGATTCAGAACTTCGATGCCCGCTTATTTCAACAACTTGAGCCCGATTAGAAAAATATTCTTTCAGCAAATCTTTAAAAGGACCCCTAAAGCCCATGACATCAAGTTTTTCTAGCAGTAGGTCATGCCGGACACAATCAAAAGCTTTGCTAGCGTCCAAAAACAGACCACATGCGAATTTGTTATTATCAAAGCATGAGTAAATGATATCAGTAAAGGTTTCTAATAACAAAACAGTTCCTTTACCTTCAATAAAACCAAACTGTGCCTCTGATAAGATATTATTCGTGAAAACAAAACTGTACATAACTCGGAATAGGTGCTTTTCAAGAATCTGCGCAATCGCAGGTAGAATTGAAATAGGCCTGTAATTTTCAATAGCTTTTAAAGAGCCACTTTTATGTAACGGTTTAACTATGGCAACTTTTAAATTGTGTGGAATGAAGCATTCAGTGATAAAACCATTCAACATAAAAAGAAGTACCGACTGCAGTTTCGTGAAGTTCCGTTGGAGGTCACTCATCCTGATATTGTCAATACCTGCGGCTTTCTTCGAATTGAAGCTAAAGATTATGCTGTGAAGGTCCTGGGGTGTAATAGAGGGGAGAAAAGCTGAGGAAGCTGTGCAATATAAAGACCGAGGAACCTCATAGTGGGATAATGGAAACTTTCTGGAAATCTGAGAGAAAAATGCATTAAACTCAGAGGCAGCAGAGGGAAGGTCTTTGAAGGATTTGGCAAATGCATCGCTAATGGATTGTTTAGGGTTTCGTCCAAAAAGGCAATTGATAGTTGACCAAGTTTTACGCGAAGAGTGTTGGTTGTTACGGAAAGCCGAATTGAAGTAGTTACGTTTCGAGGCTCGAATCATGGCAGTAACTTTGTTTCTAAATAACCTGAAATTATCTTTGAGGCGTGTGTTGTTGGGAGAACGCTTGCAACGTGTCCAAAGGGCGTCTTTTTCTGCAATGGCCTTTAGAATGTCCCTTGTTAACCAAGGAAGGTTTGGGTTACGTTTCTTGATCACTTTGACCTTTTGTGATGAGGCTGTTATGGAACTGACAACCTGCACAAATCTATCGTATATGTTAAAAGAATTCGCTTCCTCGAGGAAAGAGGCCCAGTTAAAGTCGGCTATAAGATAATCAAATGTGGCAGTGTCTGTATATGAAATTTGCTCCTTATTAAGGCATGATTTATTTGAAGAAGGAAAAAGAATATGAGAACCTACAAAGTAATGATCTGAAAGTTTGTATGTAATCACAGAAGAGAAATTCCGGGCAAACGGAGCTCTTATATTGATGTGATCGATACAAGAAGCTACGAAATGTTTTCCCAGGTACTCTTCTCTTGTGTAGTCTTTTATCGTTGGTTCAATACCATGTTTTGCCAAAGTGTTGAGGTACTCGCAAACAGATGAACGTGCTGGTGACAAGGTGTCAATATTGAAGTCTCCAATGAGGCATATAGCATGATTTGGCAATAGGGAGCCCAAAAAATTGTCGAGCTCAGAAAGAAATTCTTTCACATTTTGGGAAGGAGGCCTGTAAACTCCTAGAAGTGTAACCTCCGAACTTAAAAGTGATATTTGCAATGCAACACACTCAGCAAAGCAAAATGTTGACTTTAAAGGGTAAGCATTCCATTTGCTGTGAACGAAAACAAGAATTCCACCGCCTATCCGATTTGAGCGTGTCAAAGAGAAACTAGAATAATTGGGTAACGAAAAAGAGGAGAGAAGTGTGGAAGGGATGTTAATTTCTGTAAGTATGAATGCATCTATGGTATTCTTAGTGTTGTCAACAACAGCCAAAAATTCATTCCAATGTTTTCGTAAGCTGCGTATGTTTACATGAACTACACTGAATGCGTCCACCTTTGGCGAGACTAAGTTACAAAATTCACCAATATTGGCGCAAAGGGAAAAGGTACAGTTCATGATTCAAACTAGTTTATCTAAATCAGTAGAATCATGGATTCGAAAAATAGAAGAGACTTCGGTCTTCCTAGCAAAGATTTTTCCATGTTTGACCCAAACAAATTTAAAATTACTTGCCTTGCCTTTCTGCTTAGCCTCCCAGAGCAGTTTCCTGTTTGATGTGGTGAGGTTGTCGTTAAAGTACATTTCAGATAGCTCTCCCTTTTGCACTAGGGGCGTGATCTGGCTTCGATGACTCATCCATTTTTCTTTTGCAGCGACAGAAGTGAATCTCACCAGCAAAATTGGTTTTTTTCCTTTTTTCTGCGGAAGACAATGAGCTGCTTCGATATCTGAATCAATTAGCTCAATTTTCAGCTTCTCTGCCAAGTTCTTTAGTGCCTCAGATACCTGCTCACCTTGCTTAAGAGAGAACCCCTGTATTTCTAAGTTCTGCAGCCTACTGTATTGTTCCATGTCATTAATCTCTTTCTGAAGGTGCAGTAGCTGTTCATTTTGGCCCGTCACTGTGGTGCTCAGAGTAAGCACTTCATCTTGAAGCTTCTGGATTGTGGTCTGCTGTTCAGCAGTGGATTTAACTAAGTCATCATATTTCTCAGAGAAAAAAGAAATAGAGGCGTGTATACCTTTAACTGATTCTCCCAGCGACTCAACATTAGATTTCAGCAACAACAACTCATCCACTCTGCGAGAAAGTGAGCTGATGGCGTCCTTAATTGGCAACAAGCTCTCTATCTTGGCAAAGAGCTCCTCAAGAGTTCTTGACGAGCTAGCCTTTTCATTTTCTGAATCTGTACCACTCTG
This sequence comes from Amblyomma mixtum, assembly GCF_055824585.1. Classification (NCBI taxonomy): domain Eukaryota; kingdom Metazoa; phylum Arthropoda; class Arachnida; order Ixodida; family Ixodidae; genus Amblyomma; species Amblyomma mixtum. Next base: position 125,981,554 of record NC_143018.1, on the reverse strand, counting down.
TAAGCCACACTGCACACAGCACCAGTCAGCGTATGCTTCAAACCCTCTTTCGGCAGCAGACTTTGCCGTAACCCCTGAACATTTTTTTTTATAATGAAACACGTTATCACAACCCGAACATGTTAAGTAATTGCCTTCGGAGGGCAATGCTCCCGAACATTTGAAGCAAGTTGACATGTGTCACCGAGCTCTGCAGACGTTCCCTATGTATGGCTATTGGATAAAGTGTTAGTGTCCCGAATGTCCGTGTTAAAGCACGTCTGCGAAAAGGATGTCTGGAGTGGTTATATCAGCAAGACGAAGTCTGCAGTGCGCGATGGTGTCGTGTTAGCCAACAAAAGTTCTGCTGTTTGTCTTTGGTCGCATGAAGTTCCGGACAGTTTTCCAAACTGTCCCAGCTACCTTTTAAACTCAACTCTCCCGCTTTTAGACTCACTTTAAAGTGGTAGCTATTTTATTTTAAGCCTAGTACGTCCTCATAACCCGCCAGTTATCTTTAAAATTGGTTAACTTGTGTACAGGTCGGCGTATACAGGAAAAAGCACCAAATTTTCGACTAATTTTCGGTCATTTGAAGCTTCCACCACGCCGCGGTTGTACTAAGCCTAACGGCGCCGGGGCCCGCAATGGTCCCGGTCGGGGATCCCTCGGCTCTGGCGGCTCGAGCTCAAGTCCCCGGATGCGACCCCCTGACCTTGCGGATCGTAACAACGGGCACGACTCAACCCGAGGATACGACCCATGCTGAGGAACCTCTACTTGCCGTGGACAGATACCTTCAGGATAAGGTCCGCGTCTGGCGCGGAAAGAAGAACGCGGCCGCGGCATCGAGTGACGCTGGTGCTGGTTCCGCACAGCAACAGGCGCTGGCTAGCTTTGCGCATACGCAGGGCGGGAGTGCGATGAACCCGGAATCAAAGGGCTCCAAGCAACTCCCGTGGCTGCCGCAGAACACGCCGCGCTTCGAAAAAGACGAGGTCATCGTAGTGCTCAAACCGCGAAGCACGGTAGACCTGAAGGCAACTTTGTCCTGGACAAGCCGGCGCTGCAATCCGCAGCATCCTTGGGGGCGACGCAAATGCGGACTTGCAGTGTAGCCTGTCTGGGACCAAAATGTGCTAGTATGCGTGCTCAAATCAGTTGACGCCGCAGAGAAACTGCTGCAGGATACTATGCTGCCGGTAGAGGACCGCAAGCTACCATTCTGGGGACACCCTAAACTCTCCGGTCAATTTTGTCGGAGCGTCGTGACTGTTTCTCCAGAAGAAACGTCCGAGTCTGTGAACCGCAAAATCAGTGCGGAACCAAATGTGATGTCTGAGCGCAAGCTAAGGGGAACCCTGTTTCCGGTGATCATCAACGCGGGAACCAAGGTTCCACGGACGGTAATGTAGAGCTACGAATGGCTCCCTGTTCGCCTCTATAAGAAGACAGTGCCTGCATGCCACCGCTGTGGCACAGTGGGCCATCGGGCCGATGAGTGCGCGCGCGAGCAGCCCGGGCGCTGCAAACGCTGCAGGGTCCAGGTTCCTGGTGCCCCTAATGGCGGCCCGGCGGAACAAGAGTGGATACCGAGCTGCCTCATCTGCGGAGGCGGCCCCCCAACAGGAGCTCCCGGCTGAGCCGTGTGGTTCCGGAAAGCCATCAAACCGGGCTTCCCACCCAGATCCAAGCCGAAGGAAAAGACGGGGCCCAAGCAGGCTCCTCCGCCCACGACCAAGAAAGCGCGAGCCGCTAAGCCAGAATCCGAGGCCCAAACCGGGCCATCGAAAACTGTCTAGTCCAGGGCCCAGGGGGGCCCTGGTCCTCAACGCCAAAGACGTCCCGCCCTTGGCAGTCTCCGGGCCCTCTACCCGTCCCTGCCCTACCGATACATCCCTACAGCAGCAGGCAGAGGGCCTCAGGCGCCAGTACCTAATTCTAGCACACAAAATTCAAGAACTAAAGGCCAATCAGGGCGGGTCATCCGAGCCAATGCAGGAAGCTGAGCCAAAGGACGAGGATGACGGATCATCCGTAACATCCTGCCTCACTAGCGTCTCGCGCCAGGCCGGGGACACAGTAGTTGGATCAGTTTCCACTGCCGGTCGCGTCGGAGGCCTTGAGGCCCTGCAGCGACAAACCGAGCAACAGGAGGTGCAAGTGGCGGCCCTTCCAAGTCTAATCACGTCGCAGTCCACGAGTCGTTCCAGGAGATGTTCAAGGAGGCCTTAACGCAAGCACTTCCCGACATTATGGCCCAGGTCACAAACTCCATTTGTAAGGCCCTGCAGCCCTGGTCCAGCACCCAAATTAAGAACTCCACTTGCTGTGAATCCCGCACCTCAAGCATAAGACAGCCTCCAGCCACGCAGCGGAAGAACACGGTTCAGGGTCGGCTGCCCTTGGGCCGGTACAGCCCCTCACTTGGGTTGCGCTGGCTCTCGGCCAGAGCTACTTTGCCTGCCCCGCAAATAAAGACAACAAGATGGCTAGCAGATGTAACAGGAATGCTGAAAATTAAAAAAAATTCCAGATGATCCAATGGAACTCCACGGCTTTCAGAGCTTGAAAAAAGCGGTCACACCGCCAGCTCTACCTCCAGTCCCAAGGTGTCAAGCCGGCGGTCGTTGCCCTTCTCAGAATACAGACAATTTCAGGGGGCCTCTCGACGTGCATCCTGGTGAATAAGGCCTAGACCGTGGTTCATTTGGACTTAGACTTGAGCTCGAACAAGAATACACTATGGTCCGGGTACTGCGTCTCAGACGCCGCGACCCGTCAATACATGTCCTCAACATATACTACCCTCTGCATTAGCCGCGTGTAACTTTCAGTGAAATCTTCCTTCGCGCTATCAAAATAGCGGCCGAATAGCCTCTAGTGATCGTTGGAGACTTCAATGCTCCCAGCCTTCACTGGAGGTATCACACCGAAAAGGCAAGAGAACGTAAGCTGGCGGAGCTCATCTCCACCCTCATCCTCACGTTGCTCACGGACCCGGCGTATCCCATCCGAATTGGGAACTAACCCGCCGCAGTGGCTCAGTGGTTACGCCGCTCGGTTCCTGGCCCGAAAGATGCGGGTTTGATCCCGGCTGCGGTGAATGAAATTCGATGGAGGCGAAATTCTAGAAGCCCGTGTACTGTGTGATGTCAGTGCACGTTAAAGAACGCCAGTTGGTCGAAATTTCCGGAGTCCTTCACTACGGCGTTCCTCATAGCCTGAGTTGCTTTGCGACGTTAAACCCCAATAAACCGAACCAAACCAAACGAGTGAGGAACTCGGTAACCCGCGACACGTGTCCTGACTTTTATCTCGTTAAAAATGCTAGAGCGTCTGCCTGAGAAAACTTGGGAGATTGTCTAGGCAGTGATCATTGCCTTCTGCGGAGTACACTCGTGGCAAAGGCACGTACAAAAAGTGGGGCCAGGCCAAGCTAACCGATTGCCACAAATTCAGAAATCACTCTATACCTCCCGTAATCTTTTCCGACGGCTACGCAGAGTGGGCTAACCACAAACACAACATTTACAAGGAACACGTCACTACACTACAAACCACCAAAGAGATCCCCGCAGTGGACACTCAACACCTGGACTTGTGGGATGCGCGCCGGAGCTTAACCAAACGGTGGAAAAAGCAGAAAACTAATCGCAAACAACGCGCCCGCATAGCCAAACTCACAGAGCCGGCTGCAGCGTATGCTGCCTAACTCTCAGATTCAAATTGGATAGCATGCTGCGACGCCGCAGCTCATCAGATGAGCTCGAAGGGCACATGGCATCTCTTTCGCAGTCCAATCGACCCCTCCCAAACGAGAGGGGAGACGCAAAAGCACCTCCAACGAGCTCTGCATGCGTATCAAGGTATGACGGCGCAACTTGCGGACACTCTGTGCAACAGGTATCTAAGTACATGTAATCTGGCAGGCCTAATCAAACACTCGATAACCCTTTTGAGATGCATGACCTTAAGGCGGTGTTAGCAAAAATGCGCACGGGTGCGGCTCCGGGGCGGGAACGTATAACAGTGAACCTCTTGGCGAACCTGCCGGACAAAGCCTACCTCCATTTATTAGAATACATGAACCAGATCTGGGGCAGGTGCCCACTCCCTCCCGAATAGAAAACGTCGCCTGTGACTGAGAACATGAGGCCCATATCACTGACCTCGTGTGCGGGCAAGCTTATGAAGAAGATGGTACGGGAAGGCCTTTATCCATACCTGGAGAGCAAGGGCTTCTTTGCAGACACCATGTTCGGGTGTCGCCCCCACATGTCTGCACAGGATGTCCTCCTCCAGCTGCACAGGGATGTAATACGACCCACAACTCTGCAACAAAATGACAAAGTCATCCTCGCCCTTGATCTGAAAGGGGCTTTCGATAATGTTAATCACGGTAGTATCCTGGCCAACTTGAGTTCCACCGTTTGTGCGACTAGGGCCTACGCGTATGTAAGTAGTTTCCTGACTAATCTCCAGGCCGTTCTTCGGATTGCGGACGAGGAATACGGCCCTTACATGATGGGAACACGGGGTACCCCTCAGGGAGCGGTGTTATTACCGCTCCTGTTCAACACAGCTATGATGCGCCTCCGCTCCAACTGACCCGGGTGGAAGGCACTCAACACGCGTTATATGCAGATGGCATTGCAATCTGGACCACCGAGGGGAGCCTCCGGAACATGGAGGACCGCCTTCAGCAGGCCGCTTCCACAGTCGATGCGTATGCTATTGACTCTAAGCTCCAATGTGCTCCAGCAAAATCACAGCTTCTGCATGTCAGAGCGAACCCAAAGGATAGGACAGCAATACACACCTCTCTCTGCCAACAGGTCCTGATAGAGAGGGGGAGGAGCTCCGGGTCCTGGGCCTGTTCATGCCGCACAGAGTGAGACCTTACTCCACTACTGAAAAACTCGAGAGTAGGCGAACAGGTGGGGCGCATGTTTCGCCGCATCTCCAACAACCGGGGAGGTGTGCGGGACAGGGACGCGCTTCGGTTCGTGTACGCCTTCGTGACTAGCCGGGTCCTCTACGACGTGCCGTACGTTCGCACTACTAAGCAAAACGACGCGCGAATAGACGCCATCATCCGCAATGCAACTAGCGAGCGCTGGATCTTCCGGTGGTTACCTCTAATGCCAAACTCAAGGTATTGGGGGTGCTAAACTACTATTAGGAGCTGCTGGAGGCCCACTTCATGAACCACATAGGCGCCTCATGCAGATGGCCCCCGGGTACCTCCTGGTAAACTGCTTACACATCCAACACGATTACACTGCAGAGGAGGCGGAGCGTATAATAGAACTGTGGCGCCATATGCTCTGGGTCTTCCCGATCCCCCGTAACATGGACACCGACATGCACGACAGCAGACGACAAGCGCGGGATCGGGCTCTTGAGAGACAACAGGGGTCCCGACCCGGTGTATACTATGTGGACGTAGCAGGGCCATGGCCCTCGGGATTTTACACGGCCGCTGTCGTTCACCAAGAAATTCACTTTGATGGACTCTCCTTTCGAGCCGTGAATTCAACGCGAGCCTAAGAAGTAGCGATAGCGCTTGCTGCCACTAGCGCCAATTCGAGAATCATCATCACAGACTCCCGAAAAGCATGTGATCATTACTAGGCAGGGAGATCTCCTCCTTAGCCGCTTGTATTCTAAGCGGTCTGCCACTGATCCAACTCCGAAAATAATCATTTGGGCTCCTGGCCACAACGGCTTACGAGGTAATGAGGCCGTTGACACGGCTACACAGCTGCCGTAGCGCTTATTCTCGGTCCCTGCAAAGGGGTTAAGTACGACGGAGGAGCGAACTTTAAGGCGCCTGCAGGCAGGTATTCTAATGTGTACTGCAATCACCAAACATTACGGTCCTAACACGGATGGGCGATGCCCGCACTGTGGGGAACCCTGTGATATCTTCGACATGGTGTGGGCATGTACTCAAAACACCTACCTGCCTCCTTCCCCTACCCTTTCCCGAGAGGCAAGGGAGACTGCCCTCCTAAACTGCCTCTCACTTGAGTCCCAAAGAGCTCTGGTGAAACGGGATCGAGACGGGGCCTCGTCTTGCGATGTCCCGGCCTAGGGACCCCGGCCATGTAGTGGGGCCTCTCTGTGGCTCCCAAATTCTATTCTACCAAATAAAAGTTTTCACTCCCACCACTGGCTCGAGCTGAGCCAATATCACTGCCACGTGCAAGCAGAGGAGAATTTAACGATGTGAGAGGAAAGCCACTCTCGACCATATCCTTTTCCCATGCCCGGCGGATCTTCCCCCGCGGGGCCTGGAGCACCTTAGCACTTGGGAGGCTAGGGAGACCCTACTTCGTTCTGAGGACCCAGCCAAGCAATCCATAGTCACAGGCCGGACTGCCAGCGTGATAAGGCTCTGGGACATGAACGGTTGAGTGCAGTGGGGCCGCGGGGGACAACGAACCTGTGGGTTCCAAACTCCCCTGTTGCAAATAAAGTTTTCATGATCAAAAACTGTAGCGCTCGAGACAAGGACACAACGAAAAAAAAAATTCGCTACAGCGCATGTGTTGTCTTCGTTATGGCCTTGTCTCGAGCGCTACAGTTTTTCATCATGAGCAACGAACTCGCCCAAACATCCACCCTGATAAAGTTTTCACCCCCACCACCGAAGCGACGACATCGGCTGTACCAGCGTGTCCGTATCATTTTTATTGTGCAACCTGCGGTGAGCTCGAACCTTGGTGATGACACGCTAATGCCTTCGCATCCACAGCACGTAAGTAGCCATGCCCCTCCGATTTTGAAGCCAAAGCTTCAATTGCTAGGTGAAGCCAAGATCACTGTGTCTGGAAATTTCACCTTGTTTTCACATTGAGATAAAGCAAAGGTGCATAACTGCACCCCTCCTCCCCGGGACAGTGGACACCTAAGTCGCACTTTGAGCTACAAAACTGATGAAGACACAGAGCTTCGAAACAGAGGAAAGACGCATAGCTGCCTCCCCCCCCCCCCCCCCCCTTTAGGACCAGCGGACACTTTAGTCGCGGGTTAAGCTACGAAACCGATGGAGCGCGGAAGCTTCGTAAGTGGCTCCTGGGGAAGTGGGCACCTCAGTCGCGCTTTAAGCTAGGTGGAAGCTGTGGGTGGTGAAAGGCGTTTATGAGCAATTAAATTTTTTACAGAAAGGTGATTGGGGTAGGACTCTATTGGGCCTTTTCCCTTACAATACTAGGTGGATCCCCTATTCCGGTGCCCCATTTGCAAGCAACGCCGCCCGCGTCCGTTGAACGAGGCGCTTTTGGCTCTTCACGTCTTGACAGCCGAACAGGGCCGCCTCCCAGTCCTCTCTAGGGGGGTTGGGAATGGGGGGGATAGATGGTTTGACTGACACGCCCAAAGCATATGGAAGGTGTCAGCCACCTCCCCACATAACTGGCACGCGCCATCAAAGGATGTATTGAAATGTTGAAGCACCGCCGGGCACAGTAGTGTTAGAAAGAATTTTGATGAGGAGGCGCTCGTCAGGGCGATCCAGACCCTTACAAGGGGCCGGGTAGCGCCGGTACTCCTCCTTGTAGTAATCGGTGATTTGTTGGAATGTAAGGGCCAGATTGTGTGATTGTGTCCTTGCGAGGACAGGGAGATAACCAGAGGAGAGAGTGCGCGGGCGGCCTGATCGGCCTGTTCGTTTCCCTGGAGTCCCTAGTGACCGGGGGCCCAAATCAGGTTGCGTGGAGTTGGATCTTCGCATAGACAGCTATATTCCAGTATGCGCCAGGCAAGCGGGGGAGCCCAGCCCAACTCATAGTTCCGACAGGCCCCTCGTGAGTCGGTGATGATGTGTTTTGACTTGGGATTCGTGAGAGCCAGAGCAATGCCAATCTCCTCCGCGTGGGTTGCGCTGTAGGCTTTGAAAGTGAGCCTGTTAACTGTTTGTGTTGTGTACGACTGCGGCCGTGTACCTCCCCCCGTGGTGTGGGCCGGCAACGTCCACGTAATACACGTGTTCTTGGTTACCATAGTATCGCGCCAACGCTTCAGCGCGCGCCTGGCGACGACCGCTATGGTCTTCTCTGGACATGTTGCGGGGAAGGGGTCGGACCCGGAGGGCGCGTCTCCAGGGTTCTGGCACTGTCTGCCTTTCCTCAATGTGGTAGTCATGTTTGATGTGTAGCCGGTCCAAGAGGCGGCGACCGGACGTGGTCTGTGCAAGACACGTGTATTGGTTGACTAAGTGGGCTTCTCGAAGCTCCCGGAATGTGTTCACCACGCCCAAGGCCAGAAGCTTCTGGTTGGACGTGGCGACCGGGAGATCGAGAGCCCGCTTGATGACTTTCCGCAGGATGACCTCCAGTTAGTCATCATCGTGTTTGAGCAGGTGCAAGTAGGGAGTTGAGTAGAGGATTCTACTCGTTACGAAAGCATGGGCAAGCCGCAGTGCGTGCTTACTTCGTAATCCGCCCCGCTTGTTGGAGACCCGGCGGACCATGCGGCCCACCTGGCCTCCCACCGTGCGAAGTCTGGCTAGGGTGGTGTCGACTCTGCGTTGGTGGTGTATGAAGAGATCAAGGACGCGGATCTCCTTGGCCTCCCAGATCGGTCCAGAGGGGAGACTGATGCAAAGCGGAGTTGTGTCCCGACAGGATGGACGTAAGTACACAAATTCTGATTTAGGTGGGGCGCACTGAAGTCCGCAGTAGGCCGCGTAGTCGTCGACTAGGGTCGCCGCTGCTACTGTGTTGTCGATCCTGTAAAGTTGTGGAATGCCCTATGTAAGTGGCGTTGGGTTTCCGTGCGTGTATGTATTGCATCGATGTGAGCGCGGAATAGGCGCCACGTGTTGCGGCCAGACATTTGGCGCGTAGCCGCGCAGCCGCGTTGCACCGGCTCAGAAAGGCGGCGATGAATATAACTCCAGGAACGCTCCCCTTTGCGTACGTTAGTGGACTCCGGCACGTGCTAACAAAGGAAGAGCGAAGGCAACACCCCGCTGCTGCTGGCACACTGTAGTCACCCCTGAAGACGGGACTGAGTTGGTCCCGAAACGTTGGGCTAAATTAAAATATTGGTTGGCGTCAGTTTTTCTTTCAACCACCCAGTTAGTGTCGGCTAGCTGAGTAGCATATTCCGCTGCCTGTTGTGTGAGTTCGAGGATGCGGTTCTTTAGGCGTCTGTTATGTTTCTGTTTCTTCCATCTTTGGTGAGGCTGTGGCGGGCCTCCCAAAGGTGGAGCAGGTGGTTGTCCACGTCTGTTTGTTTGTGTTTCTGTGAGCTGTATCTTCTTTTCGTGTTGTGTGAGTGTAGACGTGAGCGATTTGGACCATGCGTCGTATCCCGACTGGAGGGTGTCTACGATAGGTACAGAGGTGCGGAAAGTCGTGCAGTCCGGGACACGAGCTTGTGTTAGTGGGCGTTTCAGGGGACGCATGTAAATGGTTGTGTTGATTATACAGTGATCACTACCCAGAGTGTCCTCTGTATTCAGCCAGTCGGCATGGTGTATGTTGCCAGTAAATGTGAGGTCCGGGCAAGTATCTCGTTGAATCGAATTGGCGACACGTGTTGGGTTGGCGGGGTCAGTGTGTAAAGGGAGTGCAAGTGTGGAAAGAAGTTCCGCAAGCTTCCTCCCACGTCTGTCCTCCCGGGGGTACCCCCATAGCCTGCTCGGGGCGTTGAAATCCCCGACGATCAGAAGCGGATCCCTTCCAGCCACCTGCATAGCTTGGGTGAAAATTTCATCGACCGTGACGTTCTTAAGTTTAGGTGGGCAGTAAATGTTTAGAATCTATACAGGTGGGTCAGACCGGTTTAGGGGCAGCACTGACACCATCGTGTATGGGAAAGGCGGTGTTGTGGGGAGCGTGACCTCCTGCGCAGTATTCTGCTTGTGAACAAGTATACATGTCTGCGGATTGTGTTGAAATGTAGTGTAGTTTGTTAGTTTGGCCCCGGTGGTGGTGGTGAAGAACATTTATGGGCAATTAAATTTTTACAGAAAGGTGATTGGGGTAGGACCCTATTGGCGCTTTCCCTTACAATACTAGGTGGAGCCCCTATTCCGGTGCCCCATTGGCAAGCCACGCCGCCCGTTTCCATTGAACCAAGGCCTTTTGGCTCTTTAGGTCTTGACAGCCGAGCAGGGCCGCCTCCCAGTCCTCTCTTGTGGGGTTGGGGGGGGGGATAGATGGGTTTGATTGACACGCCCTAAACATGTGGAAGGTGTCAGACACCTACGGCGCCACGTTCCTGAAGGGCAACCACGGCGACGAGGAACTCAAAGGTCTCAAGATAGAGGCGGAGATGGGCCCGCTTCGTGCGGTTCTTGAGACCTCGGCAGTTCCACTGCGTTAGTGTAAGCGGCTCAGTTGTTCTCGCTCGCCATTTAGGGTTGGAGGCCATAGCCGGAGGCGGAGGGGGGGGGGGTTACGTTGCTAAGGCTCCCAGTCCGCTAGTGCCCGGCGCAGACGTGCAGGAGTGTGCAGGAGTCTTCCGAGAAGTCAAACTCATCGGAATAATTCCGTTGAATATGGAGGGGCGGTTAGCGTCTCTGATGGGCCCTACGCGTTTATAAGGACGCGCGGATTGTGTTTTATCCATTTTTGTATAATGTGAGTTACGGCTTGTGTCACCTGTGCGATGACACTCCCCATCTGACGCGCAATGGTATCGTGGATAATTTTGAGGAGGTCAGCCAATTGTGCTTGAATCGCTGTCACCCGGGTCTCCAGGGCCGCGACGCGACTCTCCACAGGAGTAGGAATCTTTTCTGTGATGTTTTCTTCCTCGTCACTGGACGCGGGCGAAGTAGACAATTGGGCTTTGAGCGAGTTAAGCTCGCTGGCTAGTTTTTCGTTTTGAGCTCGCAAGAGGGTGAGCTCGCGCTTGAGTTCCTGCGTCTCGACGGTGCTGGTGGGGGAGGAGTGGAAGGAGAGGAGGCGACCCTCGCCCAGCTGCCTACCTTGGGTTGGTTGCTGGCGGCGCCGCCAGATGAAGCGCTGAAAGCTGGGATCTCTGCTTCTCCAGGAGGTGGCGTTATTGCTGCTGCCTTGCCGGAGGGAGACGTCACGCCACGGCGTGGCGTCTTCTGGTTGATTTGCTGCTGGCCGGTGGCGTGACTTACCCGTGACGCGCCGGAATTGGCTCCCTTAGGTGGCTTGATTGGCGGCCTGGGTCCTGGCTGCGGAAGCCGGATGAATTTGCTGGTGCATTCGCGGGAGCTGGTGAGGTGCAGGCCCCCGCATATTATGCACATGGGATTGCAATCGCGGGGGGCCATCCCATCAGTACCAACCCCCACGTTCTGGCCACAAAGGCCGCATCTTTCTTTGACCGGGGTGGGACAGTTGTTCACCCGGTGCACCAGCGTGCTGCAACGGTAGCACGCTGGCACCGTTTTCTTATACTCCTTGACGGGAGTCAGTTCTGCACTGTAGTGGACGTAACGCGGAACGCTGCGTCCCTCGAAAGTCAGCACCGCTACATTCGATTTTCCCAGCTTGCGCACATGGACTAATGCACCACCGCGCCACTGCAGAGTATTTTTCAAGGATTCGCTGGTATCAAGATTATGGACAGAAATCACACCACGACACATATCACCGGTGAGCTTGAGGTGCGCTGCATGCGTTGGCATTCAAACCGTGTGCCAGAAACGCGGCACTAAAGCCATGGGTCGTCGGCGTTCATTGTGTTCATTGGCGTTGGCGTTGACAACCTTTAAGACTCAGATTATATTAAGGAAAGGAAGTGCGCATAACTGGCTCCCTGGGTCAGTGGACGCCTGAATCGCGCTTTGAGGAACGTGAGGTGGAGAGAGAAAGAGATGTGGGCTGCATGCGTTAGCGCAGACAACGTTGAGGCAGCCACGCGGCCCTGCAGCAATCGGCCGCAGCGTTCATTACGTGAGCAGACTATCGCGATCACCCATTAACTGCCAACTGCCAGGGTGGCAGGGTGGAGCGCTGCCTCTCGGGTTCACGGGACCGCCTCAGCTGCAATAGCCCTTCCAGGTCCCAGGGTCGTTCCAGCTCCCGTGGTCAGGAGGTCCTATTAGAGAGGTGGAGGAGCTCCGTATTCTGGGCCTTTTCATTCACCACAGACTCAGACCGGACTCCACCATTGTGAAACTCAAGACAGTAGGCGAACAGGTAGGGCGTATGATCCGCCGCGTTTCCAACAAGCGGGGCGGTCTGCGGGGCAGGGACGCGCTTCGGCTCGTCTATGCCTTCGTGACTAGCCGGATCCGCTACGCCGTGCCATATCTCCGCACTACTAAGCAAGACGAGGCGCGAATAGACGCCATCATCCGCAAGGCAACAAAGCGAGCCCTGGATCTCCCGGTGGCTACCTCTAATGCCAAACTCAAGGCATTGGGGGTGCTAAACTCCTACTAGGAGCTGCGGGAGGCCCACCTCGTGAACCAATACACGCGGCTCATGCAGACGGCCTCTGGGCGCCGCCTGCTAAACCGCTTACACATCCAACACGACTGCACTCCAGAGGAGGCGGAGCGTATCCCAGTACTCTGGCGTCATATGCTCTGGGTCTCCCCGCTCCCCCGTAACATGGACACCGACATGCACGTAAACAGGCGACAAGCGCGGGCTCAGGCTCTTGAGAGACAACACGGCTCCCGACCCGGTGTATATTATGTAGATGTAGCAGGGCCATCACCCACGGGATTTTACACGGCCGCTGTCGTTCACCAGGAAATGCGCGTTGATGGACTCTCTTTTCGAGCCCCGAATTCAATGCGAGCCGATGAAGTAGCGATAGCGCTTGCTGTCGCCCACGCCAATTCGAGAATCATCATTACGGACTCCCGAAAAGCATGTGATCATTACTTGGCAGGGGAGATCTCCCCCTTAGCGGCTTGTATTCTAAGACGGACTGCCACTGATCCAACACCCAAAAGAATCATTTCGGCTCCTGGCCACGAGGGCTTACGAGGTAATGAGGCCGCTGACGCGGCTGCCCGAGCGCTTACTCACCGGGCTCCTCATCTCAGCTCTTCTGGCTCGGAGACTAACCAGCCGCTGCTGCGATTCAGGTAAATTATAACGCATTATAGCGACATCCACCGCCTTTTCCCGGCCCCTGCAAAGGGGCTGAGTAAGACGGAGGAGCGAACTTTAAGGCGCCTGCAGACAGGTACTCTACTCTGTCCTGCAATCTTAAAGCATTACGATCCTAACACGGATGGGCGATGCCCGCACTGTGGGGAGACCTTTGATATCTTCCACATGGTGTGGGCATGTACTCAAAATCCCCACCTCCCCCGTTCCCCTACCCCGTCCAGAAAGGCATGGGAGACTGCCCTCCTCAACTGCTCCTCGCTTGAGTTCCAAAGGGCTCTGGTGAAACGGGCGAGACGGGGCATTGTCATGCGGTGTCCCGGACTAGGGACGCCGACCATGTAGCGGGGCCACTCTGTGGCTCCCAAACTCTATTTCAGTAATTAAATGTTTTCACCACCACCACCCGTGGTCGTTCCGGCTCCCGGGGTCGTTCCAGCTCCAGGGGCCATTCCAGCTCTCGCAAGCGCTCCGCTTCCGGGGGGCGGGACAACACCGGCAACAAATGGAACATCGGAGCCCGGCCCAAAATTGAGGGACGCTCTGACTGTCATCAGCAAGGGTCAACGCCGCACCGACAAGACCAACGTGCCGGATGACCACAAGAGGGTGAGCTTTGTAGATAAGGTCTCTCATACTCATCCACCCGGTGGGTCTGAGGACATCTCACAACTTAAGCGCATGGGGGAAAAATTAACCGGGGCGGTTACGGCCCTTCAAAATGAAAACGCGGAACTTAAGAAGCAGCTGCAGCTTAAGATCCAGATAGATAAGAAACGACAGGAAGCCGAAAAACCTACAAATAATGCCCACGAGAGTACGATGGTGGTGGAGAAATCCCTACCATCACCAAGCAAGAGAAAATCGTTAGAGGGCGCACAACCCGAACTTACGCTAGAGGAAGTCTGCCATAAACTGGAGACCAACACTCAGACCCAGATTCAGGCCCTGGATACCAAAATGCAAGCGCAATTCCTGGCAATGGAAACCTACATGCAAAACCAAATTCAGTCGACTCTCTCCGCAATACAGGGACTCACAGACGTAACACAAGGACACAGGAATGAGCTCTTAGCCATCCATATATGGCAGCAAACTGTGGAACATACCATTCAGCAAATTCAGCATGGCCATATACACAAAGAATAACAACTACTTGCTGTGGGAATGGAACTGCCGGGGGTATCGGCGGAAAAGGCCGATCCTCCAGCAGCTCCTTGCGTCTCTGAAGGTCCACCCAGAGGTTATCGCCCTCCAGAAGACTGGAGGCGCGTACAAATTAATTGGTTATCAAGCTTTTCACGCCGCAGGCGAAAAACCTAATGTTACCACATTTGTTAGAAGGAACATTACGGCCATTGAACATGACACGGGCATCCGCCACATAGAGCACGTCCTCGTCAAACTTATTCCGGCCAAAAAGACCCAAGGCAGTCTTTTCATTCTGAACATTTATAGCACTGCAAGTAAAAAAAAAGTTAAATTCGACTCCCTCTTCAGGAAAGTGATGCGTATCGGCAGCAAGCACGCACTGGTTATTCTAGGTGACTTCAATGCCCACCACCCTGCGTGGGGCTACCCGCGGCCTTGTACGAAGGGGAGAGAGCTATGGCTAGACATACAGCAAATGGGCTTCACCCTGCTCACGGATCCTCTCACCCCCACAAGAATGGGTAACAGCGTGTGCGTTGACACGTCTCCAGACCTCACCCTGGTGAAGAATGCGGGTACAGCTAATTGGTCCAACTCCTTGCTAAACCTAGGCAGTGACCATTACATACTTGTCACGGTAACTGACGTTGGCCATGCCAAGCGCCAAACCCGCTCCCCGCATATTACCGAATGGTACGCTTTCCGCGACGCTCGTAACCAGGACGGGAGAAAGGCAGACATCACAAACATAGAACAATGAGCGGAGGAACTCCGCAGGGATGCTAAGAATGCGACTAAAACACTCGACGACAACGCGGAACTTGAAGTACTAAACAGCCGCCTTCTTCATATGTGGGAGGCCAAAGCTAGTATGGAAAAGCGATTAAAGAGACAAAAGTGAAATCGCAATCTCAGATGACGCCTAGCGCGCCACAACAAAGAGATTGAGGCATATGCATTTAGACATTGCGATCAGAACTGGGAAACAATGCGTGACCAGCTTGAGGGCAATATCGGCCTCGCCAAAACATGGAACCTCCTTCGGCATCTCCTCGATCCAGAAGGTAATAAATTAACAAAGCGAGAAAATTTACAGAAATTAGGTTATATATTTGAAGGTTCGGAGTAGGAACTCCTCGATGCAATTCGTTGTCGATATATAGGCTCCGCCACCAAAACTTCCTTACCGCGCTATGAAGGTAAATCCAAAAGCGAACTAGACGCCCCTATTCACGAATTCGAGGTCCGAGTAGAAATACTAAAACTGAAAACCAAATCAGCCCCCACACCCGATGGTGTAACCAACAAAATGCTTAGAAACCTAGATGACAAATCTATAACGGCGCTGACCAATTTCATGCAAGAATGCGGGGAGAAGGGTGAGATTCCTAAACAATGGAAAACCACTAAGGTAATTTTCATACCTAAGCCAGGGAAACCGCTCAAGCTAGAAAATCTAAGGCCTATATCCCTCACATCTTGCGTTGGAAAACTGATGGAACATGTCACACAAACGCGACTAAACAATTTCATGGAAGATAACGACTTATACCCCCATTCGATGATAGGTTTTAGATCGCATTTGTACACGCAAGATGTCATGATACAGCTCAAACATGACATATTAGACACTAAGTCGCTGGATGCGAAAGTAATAGTGGGACTTGACATCAATAAAGCTTTCGATAACGTAAAACACGAGGCGATACTAGAAAACCTGGCTCTTTTAAACGTTGGGGAGCGCACTCTGGCTAGCACTGCCAATTTCCTTTCGGGCAGGATAGCGCGCATCCACTTTGGTGAAAGTCAGTCTCAAGACATACACTTGGGCAGCATAGGCACCCCTCAGGGTTCGGTACTTTCCCCCCTTCTCTTTAACGTGGCCACGATACGGCTCCCAAAGAGACTGGAGGGTATAGATGGCTTGAATTTCTGCATGTATGCGGACGACATCACCATGTGGATGACCGGTGGACACGACGCGCACATCGAAAGTATGCTACAGAAGGCCATAAATGAGGTCGAAAACTATGTCTGCCGTAGGGGCTTGCAATGGTCGCCGCAGAAATCTGAACATCTTTTTTATTGACCTCTGCATCAAAGACAACCTAGAACCATCCCTAACATCAAATTACAAACTCAAGGGGCGGAGATTCCTCATGTTGAAAAAATCAGAATTTTAGGAATGATTATACAAAGCAACGGGTATAACGGTGATGCAATAACTAAGATGGAAAACTGTGCGGCGCAACAAACTATGTGGCTCATACAGCGGATAGCCAACAGAAGACACGGCATGAAAGAGCATAATCTCCTACGGCTGGTACAGGCGTTCGTAGTAAGCCGTATCTCGTATGCTGCCCCCTTCCTTGATCTTAAAGTTTCAGAAAAGGAAAAGATAAATGGAATTATCAGGCGATGCACCAAACAAGCTCTAGGATTGCCCATCAGTACATCCACTCTCCGCCTCCTAGAGCTAGGCATGCATAATACCCTGGAAGAAATTACGGAAGCAGTGAGAATGTCCCAAATCGAACGCTTAGCCGGGACCAAAACAGGCAGGGCCATTCTAGAAAAACTCCATCTGAGCTGAGATAACAGAACAACCGCCAAAGTTGACATGCTCGGAGAAATTCGAGACAATATAGTTGTACCCCCATTACCCAGGAATATGCATCCTATTCATCACTCAGTGCGCCGGCCAAACGGGCAGAGGCGCTAGAGAAACGCTTCCGCTCCTACAAAGACGAGGACGTGGTCTACGTGGATGCCGCTGAGTATGGTAAGAACACGATGACCTTCGCGGCCTTCAATAATAAACAACTCCTCAAAATAAGTGCCTCCATACTCTCGGGCAACCCAGAGACGGCAGAGGAAGCTACCATAGCACTGGCTTGTGTAGGCACAAAGGCGAGATACATCATCAGTGACTCCAAAGTTGCCATACTAAATTTTAGCAGGGGCCGTCTCTCCCCTCTAGCGAATACAATTCTAAGCCGTCATGTAAAAGACCGGAAAATTACACTAGTCTGGATACCAGTACATGCATCCCTGCCTAGTAATGAGACGGCCCACGAGTTCGCCATAGGCTTTTCCTTCCGGGCGGACCCGAGCGAGGTGGTCTTTACAGAGAGGGATCGCATGGTATTCTACAGAGAAATTACACAGCACTATCGTTTGCAACGAGCTAGACTTCCTCCAGCGGATAAATCCTTGTCCGGATACCAAGCCATCAAGTGGCGTCGGTTACAAACTTACACCTTTCCAAACCCAGCCCTCTGGAGTGTTATGTACCCAGGGCAATTTTCAGACAAATGCGCAAACTGCGAACTTAGGGCCACCTTGGACCACATACTATGAGAATGTCCTCATGCCCCCCGGGAGGGACGAGGTATAAACACAAAAGACCAATGGGAGACCTTACTACTGAGCTCCGACCCGGCGACTCAGCTACAACTCGTCCGACTGGCCGAAGCCGCCACCGAGAGTCAAGACCTTTCGGCCGTCGTCTAGGCGGGTAGCCCTCCGGCTACCCTCTTTCTTGAGGAAAAACAATACGGTCACTGACCAAGTCAAGAAATTTTTGAGACGTTTCGGAACCTCGTACAGTTTCCTTGATCACTGAGCGGGACAGGAAGCGCCGCGACTTATATACGCAACAAGTGACGTAACGAGCGTGCGAATTTCCGACGCAAGTCGGAAATTCTTCCACATTTATTTCCAAGCTGCATGGAATCTCGCTGAAGGAAGATGACAACTTGGTTTCCTTCGACGTCACGTCACTTTTCACTATAGTACCAGTGGACTTGGCAGTAGATACCTGCGAGACAGCCCTGCAAGCTGACACTGGTCTCCCTGGCCGCACACCCTTCGACGTCCCCGAGCTTTGCGAGCTTCTGAGATTTTGCACGCTCGTTACGTCACATGTTGCGTATATAAGTTGCGGCGCTTCCTGTCCCGCTCAGTGATCAAGGAACCCGTACGAGGTTCCGAAACGTCTCAAAAATTTCTTGACTTGGCCAGTGACCGTATTGTTTATCCTCTAACTCAATACCTGACCAGACGTATTTTCGTCGAACTATTGATTATACACTCTTTCTGTTGGACATTAAAAGTTTTCCTTTCCTATCTTATCCTATACAGGGACGGGAACACTCAAAGTTAAAGACGCCAAACCGTATGAGTGAGTGAGTGAGTGAGTGAGTGAATGAGTGACAGGGAGTGAGTGAGTGAGTGAGTTAACTTTATTCCCGCCAGAAGGAGAACCGTGCCCCTCCGGGTCCGAACGCAGGCGTCCGGGGAGGGGAAGCGTTGCAGTACTAGCAACGATATAGTTGCGCAGCTTTTGCTCCCAGGCGGGTAGAGTAGCGTTCTATACTAAAGTCCGTGCTCCTGACTATTAAGGCGAAAGCCTTTAATGCCTCATACTGTCGGTAGCAGACGCGTCGGCAGCCGCGTCGGCAGATTTGTCGCCTTTCGGCGTCACTGCTTAAAAATAAACTGCGCCGAGGGTGGGACTCCAACCAGGGCCTTTGGCATTCGAAGCGGAGTCGCTACCACTCCGCCACGAAGGCTCAAGGTACGAGCATGAATAAAGGCGCATCTAGTGAATGCATGGGCTTATAACTAAAATAAAAGGAGTAAAGTGAAGGAAAGGAAAAATAAAAATAAGAACATAAAAATAAAAACAAAATAAAAGAAGATATGAAAATATAAATAAAAACAATAAAATAAGAAAAGGAGAAAAAATGAAAACAAAAAGTAAATAAATAATGAACAGTGCGCCAGCAAACGCTTTCTCCTTGCAGCACTTTAGAGAGCGAAAGTGCCCTCAGAATTTTTGTCTCCCACTCTTCTGATTATTCAATCTGGCATGGCCTGGGGCATGTTCATATTACGTGTTCCAGTGTAACGGAATGCCGCAGAATTCGCAGGCCTCTGCATTCAACCTCGTGTCACCTCCTGTCCAGCTCCACCAGAGGGAGGAAGTCAAGAGTCTAGCCTGGAGTCTTCTCCAGTCATAGGCATCAGCCGAGCTGAGGGATCTATCCGGAGGAGGATAGATCATTCTGCTCTTTTCCTGGTTGTCTGTAATGTTATTCAGGCGAAAGCCTTTAATGCCTCAAACTGCCGTTAGCAGACGCGTCGGCAGCCGTGTCGCAAGACGCGTCGGCAGATTTGTCCGCCTTTCGGCGTCACTGCTTAAAACGAAACTGCGCCGAGGGTGGGAATCGAACCAGGGCCTTTGGAATTTCAAGCGGAAACGCTACCACTCCGCCACGAAGGCTCAAGGTTCGAGCATGAATAAAGGCGCATGTAGTGAATGGATGGGTTTCATAAATAAAATAAAAGGAATAAAGTCAAGAAAAGGAAAAATAAAAATAAGAAAATAAAAATAAAAAAAACAAAATAAAAGAAGATATGAAAATAAAAACAATAAAATAATAAAAGGAGCAAAAAATGAAAAATAAAAAGTAAATAAATAACAAACAGTGCGCCAGGAAACGGTTTCTCCTTGCAGCACATTAGAGAGCGAAAGTGCCCTCTGAATTTTTGTCTCCCACTCTTCTGCATTATTCATTCTGGCATGGCCTGGGGCATGTCCATATTACGTGTTCCAGTGTAACGGAATGCCCGTAGAACTCGCAGGCTTCTGCATTCAACCTCGTGTCACCTCCTGTCTAGCTCCACCAGAGGGGGAAGTGAAGTTTCTAGCCTGGAGTTTGCTCTAGTCATAGGCATCAGCCGAGCTAAGGGATCTACCCGGAGGAGGATAGATCATTCTGCTCTTTTTCTGATTGTCTGTAATGTTATTAAGGCGAAAGCCTTTATTGCCTCATACTGCTGTTAGCAGACGCGTCGGCAGCCGTGTCGACAGACGCGTCGGGAGATTTGTCCGCCTTTCGGCGTCACTGCTTAAAAAGAAACTGCGCCGAGGGTGGGTGGTGGTGGTGGTGGAAACTTTTATTGCCAATGATGTAAATCGTGGGGGCGAATCACCCTACATGGCACTTGGATGCTTCCTCAATGTGAGGAGGAGGCACCCTTACAACGCGAAGGATAGCCCCTGGAGCGCAATCCTTTTGTGAGCGCTGGAGATGATCCGGCGCTGGTCCTGAGCGGACGAGCGGGTCAGAAGAGACTCCCAGTAAGACTCCGCCGCGGTTGGTGATGGGGGATGAGGGAAGGTGGGGCATGTGAGGAGGGTGTGTAAGAAGTCTCCTGGTTTGCCGCAAAGTTTGCATGATGATGGGAATTGGTCTGGGTATCGGGCATGCAGCAGTATTAGGTATGGAGCAGTTCGGGTTTGTAGTTGTCGCCAATGTGCAGCCTGCGCTATGGTGAGGGATGGAGCTGGGGGTGCGTATTCCCTTCGTTTGTCTCGATAGTACGAGAGAATATCACGGAAGGAGAGCAGGCGCTCCGAGGCTCGTAGAGCGGGCTCGACTCCTACCCGGAATGTGAGACCTCGGGCTAGGGAATGAGCCTCCTCGTTGCCAGGGAGGCTAGCATGTGCTGGCGTCCAGATGAGGGTGATGAGGCGCCGGGGCTGCCAGAAACGTAGTAAACGAGCAGCGGTGGTGGATATGTAGCACTTGGCATAATTTAAAATTGCAGATTTGGAAACGGAGATAATTTTTGTGGCAGATGTAGAAATGAGAGCAAGCGCGATGGCTGCCTCTTCTGCCTCTGTGGTCGAATTGGTAATGACTGAGCTGGAGGTTAGAAGCTTTGCATTATTGCCGGCTACCGCCAGGGCCATACGGGAGCCTGTCGTGTATTCCGCTGCGTCCACGTAGACCACCTCATGGTCCTCGCTATACTGTTTGTGAAGGACCCGAGCCCTTGCTACTCTGCGTTCCCTGTCTCGCTCAGGGTGCATGTTCTTGGGGATGGGGGTTACGTTGAGGTTAGAGCTGAGGGTAGCAGAAAGGGGGACCCCCTCGGAAGGCTCTGTAATTGGGGTCAAGCTCAACTGGGACAATAAAGTACGACCAGCCTCTGAGCTGGATAGACGGGATAGTTGTGCCATAAAGGTAGCTTCTTTTAGCTCCTCAAAGGTGTTGTGTACACCGAGTTTGAGGAGTCGGTCGTTGGATGTGCTGGGGGAAAGACGTAGAGCCGTTCTCGTGCAACTACGTCGGAGCGCATTAACCCGGTCTCTCTCCTTCTGTTTGAGGGGTAGGTATGGAAGGGCATATGTTGTGCGGCTTATGATGTAAGCCTGGGTGAGGCGAGTCGTGTTTCGCTCGCGTAGGCCAGCCCTGCGGTTCGCTATGCGGCGAATCAGTCGAGTGTTGTGTTGAGCGTGTGTTTGAAGTGTCTTTGTGACTTCTCCGTGCGCACCGTGGGAGTGGAGAACCAGTCCTAGCACGCGGATTTTGTGTACTAGTGGGATGGGATGGGTACCTATACTCCGTTTCATACATCAGGTGCAGCGCTGTCAAAGCTACAGCTCTTGTTTACGCTCCCTGCATCCGCGATAAAAAATAGTGCATGCTCGTGACGAGCGTAAATAATAATTGCTTTGTCTGCAAGCTTAATATATATTACGTTTGACATCAATTTGGTAAAGAACATCTTTTTTTTAGAGGGAAAAGATCGGAATCAGTAGATTTATATGTTTCGTTTGTCGTTTTTGTTCGTGTCGCGTTTTCGCCGACCCGCAACCCTGCCAGCTGTGCTCTCCGTGCTGCGCATCTCGTTTTCAGAAAATGGCGTCCAACGCATTGACCTCGACCACCTCTCCGGAGCGGCTTTTTTCGAAGATTCGCACTTCGAAGATGTCCAGACACGCGAAGCAAGCCATTTTAAACGTGTATGCTCGGAATAGAGCCCGTTTCCCGCAGAAATCCGTCCGGGATATTGTGAATGTTGTAAGCGAGGATACGGGAGTGCCTCCGCCACGAAACGAGCGCGGAGGGATACAATTTCATTATTTTTTCTTGCGGACTACTTCCGTAGCCTTGACAGCGTTGCACATGATGTATGAAACGGAGTATAGGGCCAGGGA